>NC_081405.1:536520843-536854177 GCF_030272615.1 Cryptomeria japonica | reverse complement strand
TTTCTCCATATCGATGCACTGCAAGTTACCCCTTCCAAATCAGGTATACTCATCCACATGGCTGAAAACGACAATCCATGATCTAGTGAAGATGAATTTAGAACATGATCCAAAGACTCAAGTGTCTCTTCTAAGGATAACGTGGCATCCTCCAAATATTGTACATAAGTATCCACACTCACATCAAACTTGAAAGAATAATACTTGTAGAGAATGAACTAGAGGGTCAGAGTGTTCCCTCAAAATAATTGAAGAAGGATCATCTCTATAAAAAATAAGATGACTATCATAAATTATGTTTCTCAAATCTGCAATATAGGACTCCATGAACAAAGCTACAATGTTTGTCAAGTATTCATCCCATTGAACTATATCTCGAAGACAATGTATATCCTATTTCATTGAATCACAAGAGACCAAAACTATAGCAACATCCACATCAACAGGTGCAATGGTAGATGTGATATCAATAGGAGGAGATGAAAGGAAAGGCTCAAGAATTAGATCACATGTGAGAACACCCAAGTTCAAGTATCCAAATCTCTCCTCAATGTCCGGATCCACACAATAAGTGTGATTAACAACTAAAAAATCAAACTTATCAATAGGAACAAAATCTGAAAAGGAGTACAATTGAGATGCATGATCCATTTCCCCAGAAGCAATAGATCCTTTCCCAATTGCATTCATATATGTATGATTGCCCATAAAAAATGGGGGCATGTTGCAAGGCTCAAGTGAAGAAAATGTATACTACGAAGATGCCATATGACAAGAAGCTCCTGAATCTGGAAGCCATCTCCCTAAATCATGAATTTTAGTAGTACAAAGAGATTTTCCTTTACTTTTACCAAAAGTGTGATCCTTTCCTTTATCAAATTCTTTTTCTTTGGAAGAAGAAGCTAAAGTAGACATTATAGAAGGCAAATTGATTCTATTCTTCTCAAGAAGATGTTTTAATTCATCAATATTCTTTTTCTAACATTGTTGTTCATTATGTTCTAACTTCTTGCAATATGCACAAAAAATCTTCTCCTTATATGATTTCCCCTTAGGCGAGGATGTAGAATCGCCTTGTTGTGGAGAGGATGATTGTGCTCTATCTTGTTGTGGATTTGGCTTAGACTGCTTTTGGTTCTTGCGTGTTCCTTTCTTACTTTGATTCCCTTGATTAGCCACCAAAGCCTTGGACTTTGAAGACTTGAGAATCCCCATCCCGATCAACTTTGATTGTTCAAGTATCAACATCTCCGTGAATGCATCAAATGATGGTGGAGTGAATGAGGCACCTTGAGTCAACTGATGGACGTGGGAGTTAGAAACAAGGTTGCATATTCTGATGGAATCTTGTCCAACAAATTGTAAACCAATTGAGCATCCTTCTTGTTAATTCCATAATCCTTATTCTTTTATCTTAGCTCATTTTATTTCATGACATAATCTTGGATTGTATCGAAATCCTTTGGATCCAACAATGGGAGTTTATTGTAGCCCCTAATCTCATCACCTTGACCATACAATTTGGCAGATATATCCCGAGCATCCTTGACTGTAGTACATTTCTCAATGTGAAAAATAAGGTCATATGATACATAATTTCTCAGAGTTCCAAGAGCCATAAAATTTTTAGCGAGTCATTCCAATTGAGCATTAGGTTCAGCTAGAGTTGTCATTGTTCCATTTATGTAATGAATGAATCCTTTTTCCATTAGCTTACTCCATGCTTTAATTTTACATGATGCATAATTATGTGGAGTTAAAAGTGGAAATTTAGGAGAACCCATATGAAAAAATGAAAGAGCGCAAGATAGAGAGAGACAATCGCACAAGACACCCCCCAAATTCAGACAATCAAAGAACCCCTCCCAAAAATGATGTTTTGACACTTTATATTTAGTGCGATTACAATGGCCACTTGCAAAAAAAGGAAAAAGTGGACTTATTATTTCAATGTTTACAAGTTCTCAAAATAAGCTATATCAGACTCAAAATACTAATGCAAAAGACCTTATTGAGAACTAAGCATTACATATGCCAAATTAGGAAAACAAAAATGGCCATATATTGAAAGTACAAATTCTACTCACAATCACTACAAAATGATAGCATAAGATTGAAGTAGACAAAAAATTATGCACTTTAAAAAAAAATGACACCTAAAAAGGAGTCTGTATGAGCTTGAACGAAGCCTCTAAAGTTGCAAAAATGAGGATTACTAAGCTACAATGGTAAAAATCTGATTTTTTTGAAAACTCCATGCATCAAAATGGAAAACCACCTACACCACTTGAAAGAGCACAAAATTCTTTGCCAAAACAAAGAATAGTGCATTGGAAAAGGAGGTCTTGACCCTAAGATATCACCATTTCAAAATCACCTATCAAACTAAAAATGCAAATTGTTATCCTCAATTTTCGTGTTATGAAAATTTGAGGATGCCCCACAAATTTTTTCTCATTTGTAGTTTTTAAAGCTCCATGCACTCTTTATGAGACGTAATTGTCATTGTAAGCGTGTTTATCTCTTGTTTTTCCCATTTCTCACAAAGTGTGAATTTTAGGTGTCAATCGAGTTCATAAACACGATTTGCACCAAGTATGTTTTTTAGGTGCAAATCATGTTTGTAAATCTGATTTACACCTCATCCTTCCTTTTTGCTCCCTAGATGCAAATTGGGTTTATAAACCTGATATGCACCTATTAATGCCACTTGAAGTTATTAATTGTTCCTTTGAGTAAATAAATTAGGAGTCTTTTTATTGCCTTCTAATTGATTCTCTCTACATTTTAAACTTTTTTTCTCTTCCAATTGATCCAAAGTCATGGGATTGAAGTTTTAGTTCGAACATTTTCCAGTAATCTCCAAGTATGTTTTTCTCCCTATTCCTTTTTCATAGGGTTCGAAAACCATTCTTTTTCTTGATATAAAATGTGAATGCTTGTATGATATTTCCTTTGATTTATGGTGTAACGTGGGTTCATAGTCCCATGAGTTAAACGATTTTTGTGATATATCTCAAGTGTATGGATCCAAACGACATATGTTAATGTTGTTTCTCTAGTTTTTTTATATCATTCTTGATGCAACCCTAATCTTGGTGGAGCACAAGTCTATGAACCTGAACTCCACTAAGTTTAGGTGGAGTTTGGGTTCAAAGGCTTGTGCTCCACCTATTTTTCTTTCTATGTATTATTTTATTTTGGTGTTTTACGAGGCCATAGGCCCGCCATATACCATGTGTACTTAGTGTAAGATGGTTCTATGACCCTATCTTACACCACTTTTTCTCTTCCGCAAGTGTTGGTGGTGCGCGGGGATATAAAAGTGCACATCACTCATCCTATGCATACACAGTTGGTGCTCGGTGGGGCTATAGCCCGCCATGCACCAAAGGTTGGTGTATGGTGGGTTCATAAACCCGCCAAACACCAAATCCTATCCTTTCAAAGGTGTAAGGTGGGGTTACCAACTTGCCCTACACCAAGCATGTTGAGTTTTTCCTTTGTGGTATATGGTACACCTTGAGTCTTTTTGTATTGTGACCTTCGCTTTCAAAGGTGTATGTCGAGTCTATAAACCTGCCATGTACTTTTCCCTTCCTCTTAGGTGCAATTCAGGTTTATAAACCTGAATTACACCTGTTTGCCACACACTCAAGTGTATGTGTATCTCGAACTTGTAAACCCAAATTGCACTTGTTACACACATGTAAATGGGGGTTTTAAGCCCAATTTACCTTAGAACTACCAAATTACTATGAGGGTTTTTGGAAACCCTAGATGGCTTCAAATGCATCATTTTCAAGAGAACTATTCAATTCAAAATGAAGAAAATGATTGATCAGTTGCACCTCTCCAGTATTGATAATTTTTCCTGTCACAATGTGATTGTGCAAATGACAAAATCTTCTCTGAGCAAGAAGGTGATGAAGTTCAAGAAGCAAGACCCCCATTTGGTCTTCTCGCCTTCTTCAGTCACATCAAATATAGATCACATAACAGATATAGAAATAGGTCATGTTGACCTATCTGAGTTTCTAAAGAGGGTTAAGCAACCTTCCTCCTATAACAAAATGGAATCTATTATCAATAGTGGAATCCATCTAGTGGCGGCCTTCCCTATGTTTGCTCAAGACCTTGAGTTTGTCATGGTAGTTGTGAACCATTTTGATCTAGTTAGTAAGAGTGTAAAAGATGAAACTGGAAAGAAGTTGATTAGGCTGGATGAGGACTTCTTCGACACTATGTTTAAGTGTCCCAACATAAAGAAATATTCAGACATCAAAATACAATTAGTTCTAGCTTACTTTGATAGAAATTCTGACAAGTGTAGGTGGAATGTGAATGAAAATTGGTTGAAGACCCCAAGGCCTACCATTGCTAGATGGAAAAACCTCTTCCTAGATGTGAATTAATTGAAGAAGTTAATGATTTGATAGCCCTCTTGAGTAGGGTGAAAGGTCTTCCCACTTCTAACACCTACTATATATGGATGTATCAATATATCCATGTGATCAGACATAATAAGGAGAAGATATTTTGGGGAAAACAAATCAATGATGCCATTTGTGAGAAGATTTCCAAGGTGCCTACCACTCTTAAGTTCTACATGACCTCCTACTTGGTGTACGTTGATGCCAAGAAATGAGAGATTTTCTAGGTTTATCCGCAACAGGTGCTAGAAGGCAAGTTATTGTGCATGAGTACTGCTCCCAGTTGATATTGAGAAATAGTCACAATCATTTTTGGGTGGTGAATAATGATTTCTTCAGATACTACATGTTTATGTTGAATAAGAATTTATACAATAGAAGGGTATCTGACCATTCTTGGGATGTGGTAAGTGAATATGGATGCATATTCTTGCAATTTCTAACTTTTACATATCTCAGGGTTGGGTGTTTTAATGGCAAGCCTTTCATGCTCCCAAGATATCCCTTAGACAAAATTGTGTTGATGGAGGTGGCTCGTCAAGTGGTGGCAGTTCATGAGGTCCAGTCTGGTTTTCATAAAATAGGTTTAAAGTTTTCTCTCACCATTGGAAGACATTCCATTAACTCAATCTTCAAAGCCAAAGAAATGAATGAAGAAATGAGAAGAGTAACCATTTGGTTCTTCAAGGCAAGGAAGTACTTTGATTACAGATGGATGAGAAATAAGATGAAGAAGGCATATGTTCATGTGCATTATATTGAAGATGTTTGGGCCGATTGCCGAACTGAACATGACATTAGAAAGCTTGATGATTGCTAGTTGATAATTGATCAAATTAGGGAGTTCGATCTTGCTGACATCCTCGATGATCTAGAAGAGGACGATAATGTCTTGGACCTTACCTATGTTGAAAAGGTCTCTTCTACTCCTCTGCCTTTGATCCAATGGTCGCAAAAAGAATCAACTTCAATTAGAGATCAATTTCACAGTATTCTTACAAATAAAAATGTATGGATTTCAAGCAAATGTATTACGTTGAAACCCTTCTCCTCTATTTCTGATGATGACAATGTTGGCCCAATGGGAAAGAGATCATAAATTAGAACCAAGAACAAACACGATCCCACTACTCCAGTAAAGGCTCCCAAATTAAAGTTCATGGCTAGAAATACGAAAGGGAAAGCTCAAGAAGAGCCATCGACCTCTAATGTTCATAAGACACAAGAATCTAAAGTACCAAATGAATAGTTGGAAGGTGATCATCTTGATGTAGAACCAATTGGTGTTGATCCATTGGAAGAAAGTTAAGAAGGTGATTAGGAACAAGATGAATTTAATGAAGAAGGATCACCAAAAGAAGATGTCCTTACCCCATGTATTTCTTTCTTCACCTACAATACAAGTTCCCATTTCTACTTCCGAGTCAAAGCCTCTAGTGGTCACTTGCATTTCTCCTAGAAATGGTATTCATGTATCTTCTACTAGTGCTAGTGAGTCTTCCCTAGATAATCCTCATGACAACATTGAGAATATTTTCTCTACTTTTCCCATGTTTTCTGAAGTGTCTGCCACCACATTGTTAGATGATTTTGACAAGTTTATGACTAAGACTACTCCTAGATCCGATGAATTATCCCTTGAAAATCCTACCAATGTTGTCACTGGGACATCTTCTATTGTAACTGCCATTGTTCAAGATTTGGTCAATCCTTCTCAAGATGTAGTGGTAGGTGATGATGATGATTCAACTTTTCCACCATGGTTATTTTCCAATGCACCTGCAAGAAAGAAGCGGGCAATCTCACCTAAATATTTTGATTTCAATCAACTTGTTCCCATCAAACCCAAAACTACAAAGAAAGCTAAAACTCTATCAAGAGTAAAAGTTGACAAAGCAAGTAACAAGTCTGTCGAGGTTGTTGTGCCTCCTCCAAACACAGACATGGATAAGATCCAAGAATCAGACTATGCAATTCACATGATAGAACTAGGGAAGCATACTCATGATTCTATTGCACAAGATGCTCAGTCATCGTGGGAAGCCCTTGTATCTAGATATAACAAAGATAAAGAAAAATGGATCAAATCAAGGCATGAATTGAGAAACTCATCTCAATTCTTATTAAAGTAACTAAGTCCTCAGAATCTATTTAATCAATACATTCATCTCTAGATGAATATGTTTTAAAAAGAGATAAGAAAGAAAAATCACGAAGCAAGGGCATAGGGGAATGGGAGTCAAGGTACATGGCTCATAAGCTTAGCTTGCTATAAGAATAGAGGTGGACAACACCATGGAATCCTTCTCCCAGGAATTTAAAACATAGGAGATAGAATTTGAAGCTTGGATAAAGTTTGAGGACTTTGATCTAGATGAACTCATCCAAAATGGTGTTATCCCTTCACAATGCATGTATGTTGAGAAATCAGAGGCGTTGGAACATCAAATAAATATTATAGAGCACCTAGTCAAGGACATGAGGAAATCCCAAAAAGAATGTGTAGATATGAAGGAGATAGTTGCTAAAATATTTGAAATTCCAAGTGCTTTCCTTGATGAGAATGAAAAGGTCCTTGATGTTGATGAAATTATTAAGGAGTTCAATTTTCTTGTGACTACTGAATTTGATAGAGAGGACTTCTCTTTGTCCTCAATAGATAGATTGGTTGACCTCCAATTCATCTTGGATTTTCTGGATTCACTTTTGAAGAAACACAAGAAGTGTTGTATTGATTTAGAGAGTTCCATCACTAGGGTCAAGGTCAACACTAGCCATACCCAGGGACACATTCATTTTCATATTTTCCCAGTGGAATTTTGTTATGTCAATTGACACCTCAGGTGTCATTTTGTATATTCTCATGCGCATGTGTTGAGTGCACAAGTCCTAAGTGAAATAGAACTCTTCTTTTGACTTAGCCTTAGAATTAGTTATAATTTCCTATTTTCATGCTACACCCCTCTCCTATATATATGAAGGTTATTATAGTAATAAGGATCTTTTTTACATCATTGTTTATGCAACAAAACTTGGCCAAAGTGAAGAGAAAATTGAGACTTGGTGTTCATTTTGTAAAATTTGTAATTTAATCAAAGAGGAGATAAGCTTGGCATTCACACTTTGTTTTGAGAATAGACTTATGTATGGTACAAATGTTCTTATATAATTTGTATCATATTTTATTAAATGATTAAAGTTGAGTATAGTTCTTGGTACTAAATATTAAAAATATTTTTGAGTCTTTACAAGTAATACTTGAGTTACTTTGAAAATTTAAGAATTGGAAATTGGTTGAGAGAGGGTTGTTTTAAGTCTTTGTGTTGTACGAAGTATATGATTAGAGTAAAAAATCTTTTAATATATTTGTAAGTCTTTGAGATGCTAATATGTCTGGGTTACAGTGGCTGATAGGAATTAAGTATTCAAAAGAATTTTTGAGTTCTTAGAGTGCATAATTCTCATCCCAGAGTCATTTTTAGAAAGAGGGAAGTAACGAAAAAAATTGTTCTTCCATGGACACTTTACTTCCTAGTTAGCTTAGTTTTAAACATTACTACAAGATTAAAGTTGTTTTAGTGAAGGAAATTCATTCTTAAAAGAGAATTAGATATATTTGGTTCTGAAAAAAGAGAACTAAGTTGTTGTGTCATCCTGGAATAGTGTAAAGTTGCCAGGTAGATAGAATAGAAAGCAATTATATTAGAATCACAGAAATGCCAAAGTGTGGAATCACAAAGCACCTCTAATCTCGCACAAGCAATATGAAAGCCAACATATTTTAAGCTAAATTTTTTTCTAAATAGATGGGAAACACTACGAGTTGATATATTGATCCCATGCATTTGAAAAGTTGCTTGATGCTGTCAAGGCAATAAAGCTCCTAATCTGGTACAAGTAACATAGGGCCAATAAAAATAATGTTCTTCTAAAGAGATCACAAGGCAATGTGGACTACAAAATTTGGAGGAGGCTACCAAACAAATCCCATCTGAGGAGATATAGTAAGAAAAAAATTAGGGTACAATACAAGCTCCCAAATTAAATTCTTTTCTACAATAGTCAAGCAGATTTAATAAATGTAGGAAATGATTATGGAGAATGCAGATTCAATAATGGTGCCAATTAACAAAGTAGCTTGAACACCCTACACAGATCTTATGATACAACCTCTAATACAATGTATAGGATACCAATATAGGATAGAGAATATTATTTTTGCTAAGACTCAATAATATTTTACCAAATCTGATAAAAATATGCAAAAAAATGAAATATGACAGAAAAACTAATTCTGCAATTTGTAGTTGGGGAGGGGGCCTAATGGTTCTCCAACTAATTTTTTTCCTACAAAAACAAATTTACCTAAACATAGGCAAATTTATAGTCAAAATTCATGGAAATGGCGTCCTGGATGCAATGTCAATGTCCAATAAGCCTCAAATTGCACCAATATCTCTCCAATGACTATCCATGACACCCCATTGGCTTTGATACCATGTGAGAATTTTCGTATATCAACCCAAGATCTAGAGGCCAAATGAATATCACATAAGAGAGAATAAATGTGACAAGAATAAACTGTATTCCTATTAAGATGCAAAATACCCAACTAAGTATAATGTACATGAGCCTTCTTATAAAGGCAAGGCATGAGAGCACACAATCATGACATGTGGCTCAATGAGATACAAGGGTAGGTGACAGTAGGTAGGAGAAATAATAAAATATTGTACAAGAGGCAGATTACCCACCAAAGGTGGAATGTGACAACAAGATAAGACCACAAAAGGTGGAATTTCTTCTACAAGCAACTTCCCTATGTGCACATTTCCCTAAGAATCTCATATGCAAACTACAATGAATGCATTATCCTTAGTCAACTTAAGTAAAGTGTAATTATGAGACATAATTTACACCAACACAATTGTAGTATCTTATTCACATAACACATATACTCATTTTTTATATACACCATAGTAACATCCTCTCTAACCAATGTATTTTGCAACAAGAATACATAGGACAAGAAACTCTACCAAAACTCAAGCATAGAAAAAGGGAAAGAAACTTATTTATCCATAAGCTCTACATTTTTTATCTTCCTCATCATGTGCAAGATTCACCTTCCAAGCTCATTCTTCCCTTTCATCTCCATAAGAAAGATATCCTTTTTCACCTTCTCTAACTTTCCTTCCTTTCCCTTCACAAGAAAGAGTTCTCGTCTTTTTCTTCCTACCAAGACCTCTATAGATCTCAACCCTAAAACCCATTTCTCACAAACCCTAACTCGTCACTTTCAAACAAGTGGGATTTTGAAGGGTCCCATCAAGCCTAAAGGACACTATCACATGATCTAAAGGTCCCTAATCCCAAGGTATTGATCCTAGGGGCCTATTTTTGTAACAAAACCCATAAAATTGACCACACAACACCTTTTTGAAACTCGCACAAAGACCCAATCGATTTTGCCTTAACCCAAAAGTGTTTTCAAACTCAAATCTCCTCTCTCATCACATTACCCTAAGTTCTATGCTCTCTCAATGGAATATATTCCTTCATCACTTTCTATGGAAAATAGGTTATCCTTGCAACACCTTCACAATATATTTGATTAGGAACAATCCTCTTTTCTTCCTTATATTACACATTGGTCAGCTATCTTGCATTATCTAACCATAAGCACAATTAGATTATCATAATATTGCATATAAATTGTACAATCCAAATTCCCAATAATTTTACTTATGAATTATTTAAACATCATTTCTTTGCAATCACATATTCTATCAATACTTCATATGCACATATGCAATCATTAGATATCAATAATCAATTGGATATATTGGAATCTTAGATTTTAATTCTATTTTGACTTTCATTCTAATCAGAGCAATGCATACTTACAAATAAAAAAAAAATCTAATAGAATAGCATTACTTGCATTCTACCACCATTTGGTTTTAACTATGATATGTGCAACAATTCAGGTTGCATTAATGATGTGGGGTCTTACAAAAGAGATCTTGTAGTCATATAAAATCCTTTAAATCAATACCCAAATATCATTCTATATTATGTAGCATGTTTTATTATTTCATCAAACAAGGAAGACAAAATTATATTAAAGGAACTTATTATAGATTTCTACTATAATAAAATTTTCAAATTATTACATTCATCTTGATACCTTCTATATATAACATTGCACCTAATAATTTCAATATCACAAGTATCTAAAACCTCATAGGTGTTATAACATAGGTGTACCCTTGCCTTAGCCATGATTCCTACACAAACATTCCATCATCTAACACAACCATAGTTACCCTTCCTTAGTTCCCATGGTAGTTCCCATATCAAGATTATTACACTTAAGAGGTTAAAAACATCATAAATTCCTTAGTTTCACATTCCTTTCACTACTTTTTGGTATTCTAACAAATCCAAGTGCATTATAATATGCTCATATTATGACCTATTTTAAGCATTTGGAGAGAGAGAGGGGGGTACAAGGAGAGATAAGTCTAGATAGGAAGATAAAGAGAGGGGTGGAGAGGAGATGAGGAAGAAAAAGTTTGATGGTTGTATTGGTATATTTAATTCTTTTTGAAAACATAAGATAGAATAAATAACTAAAGAGGAAAGAGCTTCTAATAGATTTGACATGATAAAAAATTCACAAAATAACCCTTGGTCAACAATCAAGTTTCAAACCACCCCAAAAATGCTATGCAGTAGGTTGAAAAAGTACACATGGTTACAATTTCACTCACCTACTAGTACTTTATATTATAGCTTAGATGGGAATGAGAGTGTTGATCAAGTGACTGTGAGTGTGTTGAATCATGGAACCGACAAATAAAAGTAGAACTTATTTGACCAAAGGACAACATGAAAACAAAAATAAAAGATCAGCAATCCAAACAAAAATCTCTTTACTTGACCACATATTTAATTAAATTATTAAATTGTTTCTATGATGACAAACGATATTATGTCAAGATTATAATATTATAGTAATTATAGCAAACATTTTGACGAATATTTATTGAAAGTGTTCATACATAAAAAATCACTTTTTATTCAAGGATAAGAATAAAAAGTAAAATGAATATAATGATATGATATAATAATTAACAAAATATAGATATGCTAGTTTTCAAAATATGGATATGCAACACTTTCTTATCCTTCTAAGAAAACAAACACCAAGTTTGATGTAAACACATTCAACTTTTTTGATGCAAAGGAAGGGCATTTGACTTTTCATGATTTGAATGTATTCAAAACAAAAAGTGATGATGATAGAATGATAGAATTAGACTTATATATTTTTTTTTAAAGTGTAGTTTTTAAAAATAGTTTTTTCTTTTCATTTTTATTATTTTTATTTTGTTAATTATGTAGATGATCATTATTATTATTGACAATTAAAAGGAACAAAAGGGTTAGTTTTATTTTTTAAATTTGATATCTGCCAGCTTATATGTTAGTATAAAATTTCTTTACACAGACTTTATATTGTCATTGTAATACGTCTTATGTTAATGCTTTTTGCAAACCACTCTCAAACATCATGTCAACATATACATGAAATATAACTTAAAGTATAAGAAAGGAAAAAGATATTGAAATGCGACTTATATTTTAATGGGCATATAAGTCATTTTCAATAATAAAAAAAAAACAATATAAAAAAACTTATTTATCATGTATATCAAGTCATGTTTAATATGAAAAAAAAACAATTTAAAAATAACAGGATCCCATTTAAAAAAAATTAAATTCCAGTGCTGATTTTTGCTTTAGATTTTTCTTTTAAAAATAGCTTGAAGAGGGGACCCTTAGCCTTGCACCTAGTTTGACTTGCAACTTGAAGACCATGTTAGTGCTCATTTTCTTCCCTCGTCTTCTTGTAGAGAAGCTCTAATGTTGAATACTTCCTTTTTTAAACACCTCAATTAATGACGAACAATTTACAAATTTCTTTTAACAAGTATTAAAAGATTCAATACGTATTAACCTACTAACCAAAGTATTTTTAGTAATATTTTTAGCGGATAACGACTGCCAATTAAGCTTGGATGAGTCGACATGTAAATAGCAGAGACCTCCATTAGTGAATGCCCAAATAACTCTCTCCACGTCATACATCACAGGCTGCGGAAGAAGATTGTGTCTAAATCCCACTCCTTGTAACAAATATTAAAGCTCGGTTTAATTGTCAATGTACCTCTCAATCACAACTAAAATCTCCCCATTTCATATAATCAAACATTTAATAATCCCAATGCCGAATTGAAGCCTCATGGGTCCCGAATTCCTACAAAAAAATTGATGCTTTTTCATGCAATTAGTTAATCCCCTGGTCCCAGACGAAACTTTCACAAGAACAAATCAAGTAATTTAGCCAGGCGTGATAAGTGTTAAAAGTGATGAACTGAATCAACACTTGTAATGTGCACACGTCGCCTGCAAGTCTAGACTGTCGCCTTAAAAGATCATAAATTAATTTCAGCGATTACAGTAAATCTTGCCATTTTTAGGTACAAGTCCCTTTGATGCTTTTTTCCTTTTTGCTTTATGATATCGGTGTTTTTCTGTCTTTTTCAGTAACCTATTGAAGCTCCCGAGAGATCGGAATCTTGCCCATCTAGTCATTCATTTGTTATCCGGTAACCATCCTTGTCCATGCATTTTGAATGAATGAAAGAAACATTATTTCAAATTTTACCCAGTTTTATTTGATGGAGATAATTTTGTACCCTATAAATCAAGGCCTAGTTGATCTAAGTTATAGTATAACAGGTCTGTTTTGCTGCTACAGTCAATCTTTGCAATGGGTAGCTGTTTTTTCTTGTCCTATTCCTTTCTTTTTTCTTTTCTATTGGTATGCTCCGATGCTTCCCACCGTGTCTCGGATGAAACCAGTTTGGAGGCCCTCCAAATGACCAAGCCAAGCCCTAATTTCAATCTGTCTATCTCCCAATTTAATAAGACAGCTTATCACTTTCAGCCTCTAAAGAATTGGATGAACGGTATGTGTAAAATTGTGGGTTTTACAAGGGCTTTTTTTGTATGTAACTTAAAATTATGAATGTTATATTTTCCCTGGTAATTAGGGTTATTTGGTTTAACAATTGTTTATGCTGACCTGGAAGTATTTCATTTGTGCATGGGGCGAACGATGAAGATCCTAATGGTGAGTAAACATGATATATCTTAATCTATTATGTATTTTATTGTTTAAGTTATATGCATTCTGAAATAGCGTTTGAACTCTGCAGCACCATTTTTCTACAAGGGCTACTATCATCTGTTCTACCAATATAATCCTCTTTCGGCTAAGTGGGGGTTGATTAGATGGGGGCATGCAGTTTCTAGAGATTTGATAAATTGGGAGCACTTGCCTGGAGCGGCTCTGTACCCAGATAAATGGTATGACATTAATGGCGCTTGGTCTGGTTCTGCAACTTTTTTGCAAGAGGGTGGTGCTCCTGTTATTTTATACACAGGCAAGACCAATGAATCTATACAAGTTACAAACATGGCAGTTCCAAAGGATCCCTCAGACCCTTTACTAAGGGACTGGAAGAAAGTTGCAGAGAATCCTGTCATGATGCCTGAGGGTAAAATTAATAGCAGTTCATTCAGAGACCCAACTACCGCCTGGTTGGGATCAGACAATAAATGGCGAGTCCTGGTGGGGAATAAGAGGGATAAACAGAAGAGAGGAATGGATTTGATTTACAAAAGCAAGGATCTCAAGAAATGGGTCAAGGCAAAACACCCACTTCATTCTGCAAAGCACATTGGTATGTTTGAATGCCCAGACTTCTACCCCGTTTCCATCCATGGAAATGATGGTCTTTTGAAATATGTGTTGAAGAACAGCTTGGATGATTCGAAGGTAGACTATTACACTGTGGGCAGGTATTTCCCCAAATTGGACAGATATGTGCCTGACAACGGATCTGTGGAGGGCCCAAATGGGCTTAGATATGACTATGGCAAATTTTATGCCTCAAAAACATTTTATGATGATTATAAGGGAAGAAGGATTTTGTGGGGATGGATTAATGAGTCTGACAGTGTGGCAGACGACATCATAAAAGGATGGGCTTCTGTTCAGGTAATCCTGAAAAGACTTTTAAGACACAAATTGATGTATTCAAGGGCAGCATTAAATAGTAATTTCCACATTACTACTGTGCATAACTTTTGCAGGGTTTATGTGGGCTCTTAATTTTGATTGCAGGGGATACCGAGGGTTGTAAGGCTTGACAGCAGCAGCAGGAGGAGTCTCATTCAATGGCCTGTGTCTGAGGTGGAAGCTTTGAGGGGCATCAGTGTAACAAAACACAATGTGGTATTAAAGAGGGGATCAGTCAGGAAGATAGATGGACTGAATTCAGGAGCAGCACAGGTAAGTACATAATCAAAGTGGGGGTAGCAAATTGATCTTGTGAATGGTATAATTTTTTTTAAAAATTTAATATTGGATTTTGTGTACAGGTAGATGTGGAAGTTCAATTCAAGATAGACAATAAAGTAGAAGACCATGTCTATGAAACAGTGGACGACATGGATGTTTTCACCAATGCTCAAAAGTTGTGCAGCAGGGGTAAAAATATTGATGAGACTCCACAGGGATTTGGGTTAATGGTTTTGGCATCAGATGATCTGAGAGAAAGAAGCGTTGTTTCTTTCAGATTTTTCAAACAAAAATCAGACGACCGGCTAGGGAAAGTGGTGTTGTGTGTCGACCAAAGCAGGTTCTGACTCCATTCGCTCTGCATTGTTTGCATTTAATGATAAAACTTTAGTTTCATTTTTTGGCATGATTAACTGTCACTCTGATTAAATGGTTACAATGGGCAGGTCATCTTTAGGCACTAATGTGGACAAAACAAGCTATGGAGGATTTGTAAACCTGTCTCCTCATCGGAAATCTCTGTCTCTGCGAGTTCTGGTGAAAATATTATAGTCAATTTACAATCTAAATTTTTAAGACATCAAATCTCCACAATCCATAAAATTGCCTTCTAGATTAGACTGTCTATGCTAATTTTTTTAAACGATAGTAGTGTAATTGTATGAACAGGTGGATCGCAGTATAGTAGAGAGTTTTGCAGAGGGGGGGAAAACTTGCATAACATCAAGGAGTTGTCCCATGTTGGCAGTGAATGAGAAAGCCCATTTATTCGTGTTTAATAATGGAGATTCAAATGTTATTCTGCACAGGTTGACAGCATGGCACATGAAAGATGCCCGTTGTAAATATTCATCAATTTTGTAGAGATCAACATTACGGGGACTGTGATTATTTTGCCCGTTTGCTTGACTTCACAATACAAAACAGATGAGTTTATTACAAAAGGGTGAACTTTCGCTATGGTTTCTTAAATGAATGTGACAGCTTTGTTTGTTTGCTGCCATTTTACCGTTGTGATCGAGTTTTTGTTGTCCATTTTGAATTCTAGCCTAGTGCGACACTTATAATTTTAGCTGTTTTGCAATCTGCTATCTCAGTTATTTTAAATCATATACAGCATCCAATATACTTGAGATTATTTTTATTAATAAATTAATGGACAATCATGACCTAATTATTTTCAAAATTGACAAGGGCAATGTAATGGTCATATGGATAGGCATTAGTGCATCTACAAAATGCATAAACTTCTCTCTAATACCATTAGCTAGAGAATGGTTTCTTTTAAACCTTCTCCAAATTCTTTAAAAAAGTCAAATTGGTTTTGTCTTTTACCTTTTTTAATCATGCAACTAATTAGAGTATTTTACTTTAGTGACCCCTCACATTTATGACATTCTCAAATTTCGCAAAGTTTGCACTTCTTTAATATCCATCATTAACGCCATAGGATCTCTTAATTATAAATTGGCATCTTTCCTTGCCAAATTAATATTTGCCCTCATAAGAAAATATGACTCCTTCATTAAAGATTTCACCCATTTTATCCAATTTGTTAAGAAAATTAGGTTAGATAGTAGTGACCTATTAATGAGCTTTGATGTTTTCTCCCTCTTCACCAAGGTTCTATTATCAACTCTATTGTGATTGTAAAGTACAAAGTGAATGCTACGATTGTAGATTTAGTAAAATTATGCTTGAGATCAATATTTTTTTTCTTTCCAAGGCTCTATTTATGAATAGGTTGATGGTGTGGTGATGGGTTCCTTTCTTTCTTTAATTATAGGCAACTTTTACATGGAGCAATTTGAAGAAATTGCCCGTATTTCCTCTCTTCTGAATCCAAGTTGGTGGAAGTAGTATATGGATGACACCATTATTTGTTTACCCCATGATCTAGATAAGTTAGAATAATTTCATACCCACCTATATAGCTTATCCCATTGCAACTCCTTTGCAAAAGAGAATGATTCAAACAATCAACATCCTTTCCTTGATGTGTTGCCTAATAGAAAACTTGATGGCTCCCTCGGTTGTTAGGCCTTTCACAATGTAACACACATTGACTTATACTTCCATTCCTCATCTCATGACCATCCAACCTAAAGCATCGATATCCTTAAACCACTAGCTTTGAGAGCCTATTGTAGTTACAATAAGGAAAACCTAAACTTTGATCAAGTCCATATTTAAAGCTTCTTTACATTGAGTGGGTCTACTAGCAAGAAAAAATTTAGAGCCCTCAACCAAGTTAATTCTTATTTACATTCCAACACTAATTATTGCCATTCTCAAGTTCTCCTAGGCCTCTCCCTCTCATATATTGAAGTTGTCTCCCACAAAGTCTCCAAAATCTTTTGTAGAAAAAGCCTTCAATGTGTTATCGAGCCCTTTTGAATGTTTAAATATCAGTTTCCCCTCTCAAACACTTAAGGAATATTTATCATAATTCATATGGTGTCGCCAAGTTTGGTATATAATTCATGTTTTCTCTTAGCATTAGGTTCCCATTGTAGGCATCGAGTGTCATATCTTGACCATTTATTATTTTATGTGGATCCATAATCAATGATCATTATGGATTACCATGTAGATTAAAACTGGGGAAATTATATTGAGTATTTAAGAATGCCACAATGAGGTTATCTATCATTTGTCATAGATTTTAAATTCATTGAAGTGAGCTTAATGGAAGTTGTGAAGAACATGTGACACAAATTGATCAAATTTTTAGATCTATGGAGGTGTGTAATTGTGGCCATGAGATCAAGCTTTGTATAAATATTAATCTACATATTTAACACATTTATAGCCTTTACAAGTGGATCTAGTGGTTGATGCAAGTGATGTTAAAGAAGTGTGATATTAAAAGAAGAGATAAGGAGAGTGAGATAAGTTGCATAGATTCCCATCAAAAGTTTCCCATCCTTCATAATTCACTTGACCTAACCTTATTTTATTAAATGAGCTCAACTTCTAAAATAAGGATGACTCATCTTCCCCAAGATCTATAAATTTATTTGAATAATTTTCAAGTATAGGCAATTGTTTAACCTTTCAAGAGTTATTTTTTTTTAACTCTAAAAAGTATGCTTATTTTTTATTTTTACAATAATGGAACCCAACAATGAGTACCTAGTTTTGAGCCTCAAGATATTCTTGATTCTTTTCCCTATTGTGGTCAAAGGGGGCTGCATTATGAGGGATTTTGCATTGTTTTTAGTGTCAAGGTGTGGGGTTGGTGGTGTATTTTTTGGGTGTTCCCTCTTTTTACCCCCTTCGGAATGGTTTGGGCCTCTTTGTCCCCTGTTGTTCTTTCCCCACCTAATATGTTGAAGGTTGATGTTTCTATGCGAGCCACTTTGGTTGTGGCTATTTAGCATCTTCAGCCTATGGTATTTTCCCCCTCTATGTCTTCTTCTTTGGTCTTCAGATGGAGGCTATGTGTGCTTGGGCTCCCCATTCCAATAGGATCTTTGAGATGAGTTTTCCTCTTCTAGCTTTGAGTAATATTGTTCAGGTTTTGGTTTTTTGGCGCCCTTGATGCTTGTGGTGGGGTTCCTTGTTCTTTCACCAACCCTTCCTTCAGAGTCTCCTTTCGAGGTGGATTTTTCTTTTGTGGGGGCTGGTTGAGCTCCTTGGGGTTTCTGGGTTTGAATATTTCTCAAATGAAGATGGATGTCCTATTGGAGTTGGTTCTTTATTATTTGTTGTCGGTTGGATGAGGTTTCATGCTAAGGGTTGGTTATCCTATAGGAAATTTACCAAGGAGGGCTTTGCTTCCTTATACCTACTCCTATAGTGGCTTATGACTTCTCCTAGGGGATTTCATTCTCTTCTTGGGTTTATAATTCCTTTCGTACTATCCCCTGTCCTCTTGTGTATCCTCTTGAGGGATCTAGCTAAAATATTGACAACAAGCCTATTATGGTGATCCTTTTTGAAGTGTGTGTAGGAGTTGTGAAGGTTATTGATTCTATTGATAATGGACCTATCGAGCTGATCCATTTTATGTAATTTGTAGGGATTTCTACTAGTGTTTTTATGATCACAAGGTTCTTGGGCACCTCTAGTTCTTTGTGGTTTCCTTCCTTTCTAGAGAAAGCCTCCGTTTAAGGTGATCCTACTTATTAAAGGTTGTGGGAAGACTTTCAAAATCCATTTTTTGTTGGTTGTTCCCTTGGTTCCTCTGTCTTCTATACTAAAGGATTTCTCAAGAAGACTGTTCAAGATTCCTTCTTGAACCTCTTTTTTCTAATTATGCAATTTTTTTGGGTTGAGACTTGGTTCCCATTGGATTGATTCTTCAACCAAACGTGTCATTTCAAAATAGAGTGTCCTATTTTGGTTTTTATGGTCTTGCTGGTCTCACTGCTTGCAATTTACTCCAATTTGTGAGCTTGCATACCAATTATGTAATGTTTGATCCTCTCCCAATTTTATCTAATCAAAACAATGAGTACCTAGTTTGGTTAATTGATAGAGTTGTAGACAATATAATGATAATCTACATAAATTGTTTTTTAGAAAACAGTAAGGTGGATACCCAAAGTGTAGTGTTTTTCATTAGTTAATAGCAATCACCAATTTGAATTTATACATGTAGAGGATTAAATTGGAAAGGTGGACAAATCATGAAAGAATTATGGGAGAAAGTGATAAAGTGAGTTGGCAGGAAATTCAAAGTTTCACATGACTTGCACACTATTATTAGGTAGTACATTGAAAAAATTTCACAAGTTAGTTCATAAGAGAGTGTCTATGAATCTAAGTTGATACTGAAAAATAATTTACCACTTAGGAGGAGATATAACCATTTAATGTCTAGGATGAGCAGTAGGTAGTAATAACTAAGATAAAGCCATAGTATGTATGGATTAATCAAATAAAGGATGATGCGTATGTAAGCAATGAATTTGAATGATCTATTAGGACGCTCGTGATAATTCAAATAATTTGAGAGGTAATTTTTTCTAATTTATTAGATATATTATTAAACTTTTAAGTTGATACACATTTATCATTGCTAAGTAATTAATGTTTGACATTGGTCGACTATATTTATTTAATAAAATAATTATATTAAATTAAAAAATTGAATTTAGCATATCCATTTCATTGTTGATTTAATTAATTTTTTACAAAATGTTCTACCATAATGACACATCAATAATTGATGAACTTTTGCATTTAATTTAAATCATCATTTAATCCTTACACAAATTTATTTATCTTATTCACACAACTAGTCAAAATTATACATGTGTTTGTTAGAATAATTAGCTAGTAATAAGATAATAAATTGCATTGTTATATCAACCCAAAGACCACTCACCTAAGGCATGTGATAGATTAGATATCTTTATATGGGATCTCTATGTGAAGCATAGAAAAAAACAAAATATTAACCATTTGTAGAGAAACAAATTTTACATGAATAGACACAAAAATATTGTGTATTCATCAACATCATATTATATCTTACGTATAGAAAATAAACTAGGATTATATATAAATATTAATATCCACATTCTTCTCTCTATTCTATAGTGATAGAAAGTACATGCTTATATCAATTTACAAGATCCTCCTTTACAATAATTGCATTTCACCCACTCCTTGAATACTTACTGAGCTTAAATGCTTCTTTTTCCCTAAACAACTACATTGTCCCTATTTTATTACTTACAATTTAATATTGGCTACATTTTAACATTAGCAATCTCTTAGTGGAATAAAATTTTCAATCCTTAGTAAATCTCAAAGATGAAATAAAAAATACAAAGTGGTAACTTTGAGTTGTTAAGATGCACAAGAGCTAAAGCTAGGTAGGACAAAACATAATTCAAGTGTAGTAGGTAGAAATTGTCTAGCATGGCATTTGAATTGGAAAATTTATTTTTAAAATCCTTGTGCATCTCTAGCCATCAAGATAGTAATATTATACACAAAGAATATTAAAATTTATTACTTATAGTATCTCTAAACTGTACTAATGATGGCAAGTTTTGCTTGAACCTACACCTACAATTAATGGAACTCTTCATCTTTAATCTAATCAAATATGGTAGCTATTAATACATACTCTATTTCCTTAGGTTTTGTTATAACTATTTCATTGATTTAAGATTCACTCATTGCCTCATTTTAAATCATCCTCTTTTATATAATCTTGATGTAAAATCCTTTACATTCATCCCTAAAAAAACCTACAATATAACTAAAAAATCTAGTAGCTTGCATTACTTTTGTTGCCTCCCTACAAACTCACTATGCTACTTCCCCATGTTCCCCTACACCATTAAAAGAAAAACAATGTTGTTTCTCATTCTTGTCATACTCCTCATATGTTTAGCTCACTTTTCATGTGTGTGGGGTTCACATTCTAATCTTATTTTGGTAGTTTTTATTTATGCATCACTTTAACCAATGCTCTTACTATTATTGATTTGATTAGATAAAGTTGGAAGTACTTGAACCCATTACAAAGTTATAGGAGTTGAGAAATACAACCCCACAGTAGCCTGAAGATCTTCTGCAAGCCGAATAACTTGTTACAAGGAGAAGCAATGAAGCAAAATCTGAAGAACATACAAAACACAGGAAAAAAATTCTCAAAAAATGAGAGCTCCAATTCACCAAAAATGTATTGTGAAAAGATAATACAATGAAAAGAAAAAGTAACCTCTAATAGGTCAAGAAACCCTAAAAAGGGAAAACCCTAGGCTTGCACATAATAATTAATTAAAATAATTAATTATATGCACCTAATGTTAGCTTAAGTGTAAAAAGATAATTGGAAACTTAAAGAATTAAACAAATATTGTTTAATTAATCAAGTAAAGACCCAATTACTCTAACACCCCCCCTTAAGCTAGACTTAGGGAGAAGCTAAAACCTAGAACAACTACTGAAAGCATGAAAGATGGGTCCCGACAACAAGGCCTGATCAGGTACCCAAATACAATGAAATCTCTATGAAACGGAGACAAAGGAGAAAACCCAGTGGGAAAAAACTCCTCTCCAAAAAGAGATAAAAGAACATGCTGAAAGAAGAAGAAGGAAGGAAGGCCTCATAAAGACCCCCCAAGGACAACTTCCTTCACCCCAAGCATAGAGCGCAACTGAAGATAGCGCGGTGATGCAAAAGGTTTCGTGAAGATGTCTGCAACCTGCTCAGAAGTGGGAATGTACTCCAGAATGAGAACACCATCTTGAATCAACTGACGGATGAAGTGCATGTGAAGCTCAATGTGCTTCCTCCACTGATGATCTACTAGGTTGCGGGAAATATGAATAGCACTCTGATTGTCACACCAAAGAACAGTGGGACTATCAGGAGGAAAACCAAACTCAGTCATCAACTGTCAAAGCCATAAGATCTCCTGACTAGCGAGCACAACAGCGCGGTACTTAGCCTCTATAGATGATAATGCATGAGCAGTCTGCTTCTTGCAAGACCATGTGATAGGACCAGAGCCAAGACAGAAAACAAAGCCGGAAGTAGACTTCCGATCAGTGACATCACCAGCCCAATCTAAGTCAATGTAGCCAACAATGTGAGGTTCCCCTAATGTATAATGAATGCCATGAGAACTAGTGCCCTGAATGTACCTCAAAATACATTTGGTAGCTTGCCAATGACTCTCATGAGGATCATGGGAGAATCGAGAGACAAGACCAACCGCAAAGGAAATATCAGGAGGGGTGTGAGTCAGGTACAACAAACTGCCAACCAACTGTGTGTAAAGTGTAGAATCGACTGAAGGAGTGGGACAAGATGTAGTCAAAACAACCCCTGACTGAAATGGAGTGGGAGCAGACTTGCAATCAAGCATGCCAAAGTGCTGAAGCATGTCAAGAGCATACTTCTGCTGGTAGAGAGATATCCCATCAGAAGACTGGATCACCTGAAGACCAAGGAAATAGTGCAACAGACCGAGATCTGTCATCTCAAACTGATCCATCAAGTCATGCTAAATATGCTAAATCATAGATGATGAGCTACCCGTGATGAGAAGATCCTCAACATATAGCACAAGAATCAAGATGTCACCCTCAAGAAGCTGAATGTAGATGGTGTGATCAGAATGACTGCGGGAGAACCCAATGGAGAGCAAGAAAGAGTCCATTTTCTCATACCAAGCCCGAGGGGCTTGTTTGAGACCATACAATGAACGCCGAAGTCTGCAAACCAAAGAACTGTCCTGCACAAATCCTTGAGGTTGTTCCATGTAGATTTTCTCCTGTAGATCCCCATGCAAGAAGGCACTCTTCACATCCATCTGAAAAACAGGCCAACGCCGAGAAGCTGCAAGAGATAGTACAAATTGAATGGAATTCATCTTGGCAACAGGGGCAAATATCTCGGAGCAATCAATACCCTCAACCTGTGAAAAACCCTTTGCAACAAGACGTGCTTTGTACTTATCAATGGAACCATCAACAACATATTTAGTGCGATACAACCAGTGACACCTAACCATCTTTCTTCCCTTGGGAAGAGGATAGAGATCCCATGTATGATTCCTCATCAAAGAAGAATACTCCTCCTCCATAGCACAATCCCACTCAGGGTGACCTGTCACCTCTGAAAAATTTTGAGGATCATCTGAAATAGCATGACTCAAAAGACTAGAACCCACAGTATGAGAACGAGTGCAACGAGTATTTGAAGGATCACCAGCCAGAGGACTTGCCGCTGCAATAGTAAGGCGAGCCCACTTGGGCATCTGAGGTGGAGCAGGTGGAGGTGGGGATGGTGGGGGTGGGGATGGTGGATCATCAACAACATCATCAGAATCATCCTCAAAAAGATCTTGAAGTGGTGCATTGGCCGGAGTAGGCAGAGGAGTAGACACTGGAGTCGGGGTATCCACTGTGGGAAGACGCTCATCAAATTGAACATCCTGTCGAAATAGGACCTCTCTGGAATCAGGATCAAACAACCTGTATGCGTTAACATCCTCACAATAGCCAACAAAAATGAGTGGTCGGCTCTTCCACTCCATGGCTTTCCTCTGAGCATCAGGAATAAAGGCCCATGCCTCACTGCCAAATACTCGAAAAAAGGAAACATCAGGCTTGTCATGAGACCAAGCCTCCTCAGGAGTCATATGTCGAATAGCCTTGTTAGGCATCCGATTTTGAATATAGTTGGCACAATTGATTGCCTCAGCCCAAAAAGATGAATCCATGGACCTGGACTGAATCATACATTTCGCCATCTCCCGTAAAGTTCTATTCTTGCATTCAGTGACACCATTCTACTGAGGGTGTAGGGAATAGTAAACTGATGCTGCAAACCATGCTTAGTGCAAAAATCTCTGAAAGCTTGATTCACATACTCCCCCCCATTATCTGTACGTATTCGCCGAATAGAATAGCCAGACTGCTTCTCTACATATGTCTTGAAAATTTGAAAGGAATCAAAGACATTAGACTTGTACTTAAGAAAGTACACCCATGTGTGTCTGGAGAAGTCATCAATAAAAATGAGTACATACTTGGCCCTTGAAAAAGGAGTGGGAAATGACATGAGGTCACTATGAATCAGCTCCAAGGGTGCCAAAGCATGAGAGGCTCTCCCCTTCGGAAAGGGATCTCTGTGATGCTTGCCAAGAACACAACCATGACAAACACCATCAGTGCAGGAAATCTGTGGGAGCCCAAGAACAAGTGCCTATGTACTCATCTGTTGAAGATATCTGTAATTGACATGGCCCAATCGCTCATGCCAAAGCTTACTCACTGAATCTGCATGTGCTATGAGAGATGAACCTGTACCCGAAGAGGGATCAAATTCGTCAAATCTGTAGAGACAAGATGCAGAATCCACACTACCAGAAGCCACAACCAAATCAGGGTCATGGAGGTCCCGAATTACCACATCATGTGGTGAGAACTCAAATATCTTACCAGAGCCAAAGTGGCAAATCTGATAAATGGACAAGAGGTTTGTCGAGATGTCAGGGACAACCAGAACATCCTGTAGAGTACCCCCATCCAAAGAGACAGAACCTGAACCCAAGACGGAAAGCTGAACTAAGTCACCCACTGCAATCTGTGAAATACCACAAGAGGCAAGAGAAGTAACCAACTGCTGAGTGTGTGTCATATGGTGAGAAGCACCAAAATCTAGAATCCATGTGGACCCAGAGGTCGAAGCTCTAGCAGTGAGAGAATGACCTTTCCCTGTGGAAGGAGAAGACGCCTGAGGTGAGGAAATGTGATGTTGCTGCATGGCTTCCTCTAAGGCCTCTAATCGTTTCCAACACCTGGAAACTGGATGTCCGTCCTTTCCACAAAAACTGCAAGTGTTTGATGATTTCTTCTTAGTCTTGGAGGAAGACTCACCGGACTATGAAGATTTCCCTTGTTTGGGAGGAAGTAGTTTTGAATCAGACTTAGGAGCAGGCTTGGAGGAATTCTCACTACCTGCAGAAGGCTTTTTTGGCTTCGATTTTTGCTTCTGTTTCTCCTTCTACTTAGAGGACTGAGCAACCAATGCTTTGTTCTTGGAGCCTGAGAGTGTATCCAGCTGAGAAAGATGAGACTGCTCACGAGACAAGTGCTCACAAAAGACATCAAAGCTAGGCATGGTGAAATTAGTACCCAAGCCATCCATGGTGGAGTAGAAAGCAGAGGCAAAAAAATGAAAGGGACCCCGAAGCTTCGAAAGAATCAAATGATTGTACTCTGTATCAGTCTTGTTCTTTCCACATCCCTGAAGAACAGATCTAGTAGTCTTGAATTTGTCCAAAAAATCCTCAATAGTGGGAAAGGAATCAGGTAACAAAGAAGTCAACTCTGCCTCAATCTGTAATGCCTGAATCTCATTGACCCTCCCGAAGAGAGAATCAAACTTCAACCACATATCCCAAGGAGTAAGCAACTCATCAAGGTGAAACAGAAGACTGTCGGAGACATGCAAAGAGATCAAACCCATGGCCTCATCTAGCTTGTTCCGGTACATAAGAATCTCATAAGGATGCTGTAGGTCTGGCTGAACCTCATCCAAAGAAGCCCACAACCCTCATGACCTGAGAAGCCTCGTGATGCGGGGCTTCCAGGTGTGATAGTTGTGTGAAGTCAACAACTCAATTGAAGGATCTGCCATGAGAACAAAGAAAACTCTGCACCTGCACCTGGTTGTTGGTTGTTTTTATAATGTGATCTTTCAGAATAGATAGAAGATGCAGAAGGGTTTGTTTGTATTGAGAGTTTAGGTGTTCTTGATTTCTGATATAAATGACAGAAAGCAAAAAAAAAACACCCCCCACAATGGAGAAACCCAAACCCTAGTACATAGTAATGAGAAGGAAGTAGTGCAAAAGCAAAAAAACTTCAAACTAATATCTCATGTACCTGGTGAAAATTATGAGAAAAAATATCACAAATCTGAATAGAGCATGCTGAGAGCTTTCCAACACCTATTCGTTTTCGAAAAACGGAGTCCGTTTGCCCATTCTATGGCCCCGAAAGTGCAAAAAAGAAGTCCAATTTTGACTGGTAAAAAACATAGTCAAACACCAGAGTCAGGAAAAAAGTCCACCACCACAAGGTCCGGCTTGGAATCACCTTTCCAATGTCTATTCGTTCGCCAAAATCCGACTCCGGATGCACAACCTATGCCCAAAAAACCAACCCCCTCTCAAAAAGACTAAAGAGGAAGAGCTGGTGGTGCTCCGGGCGGAGGTGGGGCTCGGGCCGGGCGGAGGTGGTGCTAGGGCGGAGCGGTGCAGTGGCCGGGTGGAGGTGGCGCAACCTAGAGGAGTGGAGGTGGTGGCTAGCTAGCAGGGGCCGAAGCGGCGGTAGGTCTGGCCGGCGGGGGCCGGAGCGGCGGCCGGTGACGGGAACTTGGCCGGCGGCAAGGACTGGCCGGCGTGGGAGTCTTCGCCGGAGCGGGAGGCCTTCACCGGAGTGTGAGGTGGAGCCGGAGACAGCCTGCGGCGCTGGGTGGGGCTGGCCTGATAGTTCCGCAGGGCCGTACGATGCCGAACTGTCAGGTCCGGTTCCCAAACAATTTTTTTTTTTTTTGAAAAAACTTTTCTTTGCCTTCTCTTTGTGGGATTTTTAAATTTTTTTCCTCGATTTGCGTGCCAGGGCAGTACGGCCTGGCTTGGAGAAAAAAAATCACCCAGATGCTCAGGGGTCAAAAATGGACAAATTTTATATGAATATAGGGGTTTGTGGGTCTTCTGAGAACAATGGTGAGGTCCGTTTAGGCCCAAAGCGCTCAATAAAAAAAAACTTAACCCTAAGCACACAAAAAATGCCTGAAACCCTAGATCTGCTTCAAATGCAAAATTCTCAGAAAACAGGAACAGGTAGCTGCAGATCTGAGCTCTGATACCATACAGGAGTTGAGAAATACAACCCCACAGTAGCCTGAAGATCTTCTGCAAGCTGAGTAACCTGTTACAAGGAGAAGCAATCAAGCAAAATCTGAAGAACATACAGAACATAGGAAAAAATATTTTGCAAAAATGAGGGCTCCAATTCACCAAAAATGTATTGTGAAAAGATAATACAATGAAAAGAAAAAGTAACCTCTAATAGGTCAAGAAACCCTAAAAAGGGAAAACGCTAGGTTTGCACATAATAATTAATTAAAATAATTAATTATATGCACCTAATGTTAGCTTAAGTGTAAAAAGATAATTGGAAACTTAAAGAATTAAACAAATATTGTTTAATTAATCAAGTAAAGTGGGAAGTACTTGAAACCATTACAAAGTATCCATTGAGGTGAATGTGATAAATATCACAAGAGGTGATAAAAGAGAAATAGAAAAATTAGAAAACAAATAAGAAACTAGCCACTAAAATAAGCATAAAACCATTAAAGTCTAAGGAAATAATGAGGCATGGCAAAGAAACTCAAGGTGATTTTAATCCCATCTTCAACCAATGCCTCAAAATAGAATGATGGTAGGGATAAATAAATTATTAATGTGAGATTTTGCCAAGATCAAGAGGCAATGGAAAGCACAAATAAGAGAGACAAAATATATGATAGGAATAAACTGTATTCTATCAAGATGCAAAATATTATCCGTTGGATCATTACAAGATATAGATTGATTGTCCATACAAACAATGTAGATGAACTTGCTTATATAGGAAAGGCTAGGGATATGTGAGCACACAAATATGACATGTGGCTCAGTAAGAAACAAGGGTAGGTAGGAAATAGGTGTGTGTAGGTAGGAGAAATAATATAATATTCCACATGAGGTGGAATGTAACAACAAGATAAGATCAACACCATAAAATGTGGAAATTCTCCTACACACACAATCTCAATGTGGCACAAACACCCAAGTGTCTCATACCCAAACTACTATGAAATACATTTCCTAAGTTAACTTAAGTAAGGTGTAATAATATCCATAATGAATAATTATTTACACCAACACCCCCCCTTAAGTGCAACTTAGGGGAATGCACTAAAGTCTACAATGCAACTAAGAAATGCAAGATGGGTCCCGACTACGAGGCCATGCTAGGTACCCATGTATAAATGCAAATGGAATCTCCCATAAAGCGAGGAAAGAGAGAAAAAACCAATGGGAATAAAACCCTCCCCAAAAAGAGAGATGATGAAAGCACACAATGCTCTCAATGATGAATGAGAAGAACAAAAGTATGTCCCCCACATAAGAGAGAAGAAGAGACCATCAAGCCCTCCCTCAATGTCAAATCTCTTGTAAGGATGGTCAAATGATGATGACCAAAATACCTCCCCATAAGGAAGAAAGAGAGGCAATGGTGCACCAATAATGTGAAAGTGTGACAAAACCAGGTACCAAGTCGATGACGATGAATCACTCACTACACAAACATGAGGATCAGGCATGGAGACAACTTGCTATGAGCATCATTTGGATACCCAGAAATAGAAAAAATATTGGTACAATCCAAGTCTCACGGGAGCCATGCACAAATGTGTACAATCTAAGTCTCAACTGAAGCCATGCACCAAGTCTCACAAGATATTCCTAATCTATGTGTACAAGAGGATTACATCAAATAGTCAACAATGACAAGATATAAAGAGGTGTGGCACTTTATGATAGTGCGAGTACAACATTACTCAAGCAAAAGCATACATCATGATTAAATATTCAAATGTGGAAACATGAAAATGATGCCACCAACAAAGAAGCCCTGTAGAATACTACAGATGAAGATGCTTCCGAATGGAATTTCACCAAGAGATATAAATGAACAACTGACCCCCCATAAAAAGATCATGTTGGCACTTGCAAATAATGGAAAAGTGGACTTCTGATTTCAACTTTACAACTTTTCAAAATGAGATATAAGAGACTTCAACAAATACTGCTAGTGATTTAAACTAAGATCCAAGCAAAATACAAGTACCAAATATGCCAAGAATGGCCAAATACTGAAAGTACAATTTCTACTCAAAATCACTGCAAACAAATAGCAGATTCTGAAAGTAGATGAAAAAATATGCACTTTAAAAAAAAAACGGCAGCTGAAAAGGAGTCCATATGAGCCCAAATGAAGCCTCGAAAGTTGTAAAAATCAGGATTTCATGATTTCTGAAAAAAATGTATTTGAAAATCCGAAATATATTGCACCATTGTACAGATCACGAAATTCTACCCCAAAACAAAAAATATTGCTTGAAAAAAGGAGTCTGGATGAGTGAGATATCGCTATTTGAAAATTGCCTGCAAAATTATAATTTCTGGAATATTTCCACCGTGGCTTCAAACTTCAAATGTCTCTAGATTTGGCCTCCGAAGTTCGATTTGGATGAAACATTAGGCAAAAATGACTTTCTTAGACCTCCTCAATCCAATGGTGACCTGAAATTCGACTCATCAAGCTTCAATAATAACCTGCAATAGAAAGCTCCAAAAATGCTAACCCCAAATAGCATCAAATTTCTCTCAATTAGCAAACCAATGACACTCTAATGGCTTTGATACCATGTGAGATTTTGCCAAGATAAAGAGGCAATGGAAAGCAAAAATAAGAGAGACAAAATATATGATAAGAATAAACTGCATTCTATCAAGATGCAAAATATGATCAACTGGATGATTACAAGATATAGATTGATTGTCTGTATAAACAATGTAGATGAGCCTACTTATATAGGCAAGGCTAGGGATATGTGAGCACATAAACATGACATGTGGCTCAATAAGAAACAAGGGTAGGTAGGAAATAGGTGGGGGTAGGTAGGAGAAATAATATAATATTCCACATGAGGTGGAATGTAACAACAAGATAAGATCAACACCATAAAAGGTGGAAATTATCCTACACACACTATCCCAATGTGGCACAAACACCCAAGTGTCTCATACCCAAACTACTATGAAATACATTTCCTAAGTAAACTTAAGTAAGGTGTGATAATATCTATAATGAATAATTATTTACACCAACAATTAATACATTTTGATGAAGGAAATACATATGGAGCGCTCTCATTTGTACAAGTTTCCTCTTGGAATCCATGCTCTTATCAACCTTAGTATCTATAGTACTAGAATAAAGAGACTTGCCATCACAATGAGGTTGGCGGTAAAATTATTTTGTCATGAATTCTTTCGAACACACATACTCATGAGCAACACGAAGTAACTAAGAGAAATGCTTGCCACAATGGAAGTGGTACTAATGAGAGGACTCAAATAAGAGTTCTTTGTAGGAGATGAACTAACCAATAAAAATAACAATGCTAGGTGATACTTTCATCCCATTTCACCAATGAGATTTGTAGGAGATGAACCCACATAGGAACCATATTAGTATTTGTAGCATGAAAACTAGACTGTCATATTTTTTTTATTAAAGTCCTTACCTAGAAACTAGGAACCTTCTATAATAACTTTAGAGATGTCTTTAATATACAGGAAGGATAAAAAGTGAAATCCATTAATCAAATATGTCACATGATGGAGGCCAATCTAGTTGTAAGGACCTCATTAATATTAAAATATAAAATAACACATTATATTTTCATAACAAAACCAACTTGCTCAAATTACAAGAATAGAAACATGTTATTGGATTTTATTAAAAAATATTGAGTACATAAGCCCAAGGACTAGGAAAAACATAAGGAAATTATTTTATTTACATGAAAACCATGAGGTCGGGTACAAGAAGTATATAAAATAAATAATTAAAATTATCCTAATAGGTACTCTTAACATACAACCTCCACATTAGAACACAATAGGTGATAACATCATCAAGCTTCTTTACCACCCAACCATGAAGCATATGCTTCCCCATAATCCTTTGAACAAAGGGTACCTGACCTTGCAAGAGGATTCTTAGCATTCTAGAACCAATAAGAGTGATGTCATGTAGTGCCAGATAATACATCTAACATTCTACATGTATAATGAAATGCTAATGTATAAATATCATGATATAAAAAATAAAAATAACAACAATCAAATAGTAAATATTTACTAACAATTAGCAAGCTTTGGTTGAAGCACAATTTAAGCCAACTATCAATAGGTACATTTGAAGTAGAAATCTAAAGTCTATTTATCTCCTTCTTCTCTCACTATATCATCATGTGTACCTCTAGACATGTCTCCCTCTCTCTTTTCCTAGACCTTTATATCTATATCCATTTGCCTCTTTATCTCTCCATATTTCTTCATCCATCTCTCCCTCTATCTTTATCTTGTTATCTCTGCATCTCTCTCTAGCCCTATATCTCTCCCTCTATCTACATCTCTCTATATATCACTTATCTCTGTCTTTATCTTAAAATCTCTCCTTCTATATCCCTCTTTCTTTATTTATCTCTTGCACCTCTATATATCCCTCTCTCCTCTCTCTTTATCTCTCCCTCACTTCTCCATATCACTCTCCTCTGTCTTTATCTCTATCTCCATCCTTATCTCTCTCTCTCTCTCTCTCTCTCTCTCTCTCTCTCTCTCTCTCTCTCCCACTCTCTATCCCAACTATTCTCTCTCTCTCTCTCTCTCTCTCTCTCCATATATATTTTTTATCCCTTTATTTCTTTATGTTTTCACTCTCCCCCTTTCCCTCTCTTTCCATATCTCCTTATATATCTATGTCTCTAACACTCTATCTTAGCAACCATATCTATATGTATCTCTCTCTACCCCTACATCTTCCCCTCTCTCTACCTCTTTGTATATATCACCTCATATATATATTTTTATCTTTCTACATCTCTCTCTTTCATTATCTCCCTCTCCTTTCCATATTCCTCTCTTTCTCCAATTCCATCTCCATCTATATCTTTATATTGAGCTCTATTCCATCTCCTTACTATATACCACTTCTTATATCTATCTTTATCTAGATTATTCTCTCCCTCTCACGTTCTCTTTCTCTCAAAATATTTTTCTCTTCCATCTCCATCCCTTTATCCTCTTCATCTCCAACTCCATCTCTATCACTATATCTATACCCTTATATCTCTCTCCCTTTCCCTCTTTGTATATCACTTCCTATATCTATCTTTATCTACAATATTATCTCCCTCTTACATTCTCTTCTTCTTAATATATTTATCTCCTCCATCTCCATCTCTATCACTATCTCTATCTCCTTACCTCCTCCCCCCTCTCTCATGCTCTACACTACTCTAACTCTCCCCCTTTCTATCCCTATCTCTCACTATTGACTTTCCACATCTATTCGACGTACCCATTGCACACTAAGGTGCAATTTCTAGTAAATACTATTATCATAGCAAACTTCAATTAGCCATCCCAGCTGCGTGTGTCCCAAGTTTTCACCTGAGTTGCAAGGGTTACGCTTATAGAGAATTATACAAAGTATAATTTTATAATTTAATTTATGTGCATAAAAGATATAACAATTTAATTTATAATAACTTATTATATAAATCTATTTTTTGTTTATCTAATTTTGAAATACAATCTTGATTTTAGGTTCTTTATCAATTTTACACGAGTTGATTGTAATAAAAGTGTAATAGTTATGTTGATTTTATAAAGAATATCACTTTAAGCATAGACATGTTTGTATATTTTGATATAGTTTTCCCAATCTAATCTAATTAATGTAAAATAATATTATTTTTTGATATAATTAAAATAACTAATAAATTTTATTAAATATTCTTAACATTTTTAATATTACTAATATTTTTTCTAATCCTTCACAAAATTAAGTGAAAATAGCATTTTGATGTACAACATTTTTAAATGTCAGTTTGTTAAGAATAAAAACGAGAAAAATATTTGAATTTTTTATAAATATCACTTTGTTAAGCAATTCACTTGCCTTGTCGATGCTTCCATATTTTTCGTACATATCTACCAGAGCATTTTTAATAATAGCGAGTATGTGAAAGAGACAGCAGGGGCTTCACAGATCGAAGTAATCCAGCATTGAAGTGATTCAGATGCAGAGATAGAAGAGTACTTTATTGCTGTGGAAGACTTTTATGAGACAATATTGTCATTTGGACCAATTACTGTATGGCCAATGACCACTTCAAATCACTCTGAGCGCGTCATCTTCAACCATCTAAACCTATGTCAAGGCAAGTAATTGTACATGTCAGGATTTTCTTTATCTCTCTCTAAGTATTCCCTATCTATGAGATTTTCAATTCTCTTTTTAATTTCTTTCTTATCTGGCTTGAACATGTCTTTAACTTGCCCATTGCATTCCATCACTAATTCCCTATGAGCTAATGTTTCCCTGCTCTTCATAATTCTTACAATCGAAGCATCAATTATATGATGTCTATCTTGAAACACACACGTCCCAACATTTTCTTTTAATTTGGCTGTGGGTGCCGGAAGTCGGATCTTCCTCTTGTTACAAGAAAATTTTGCATTGAATTCAAAACAATCTGTTTCCATCACAGATTGGGTATCTGGTAATTTATTTAAGATTTTGTATTTTGAGCATGCAAGGGATTTCAGCAATGCAATTGTATCTTCAACTCCCAAATTCAACTGGGATTTGACTTGTAAAAAACTTAGCCTCTCTGTTTCATTGAACAACAATAGTGCACTTGCATGACAAGGGGTTCCAGCTATTTGGATTTCACCTTGGTCAAATCTTCCAATAATAATGCATATTCCAAGAGAATATTTCCATGTTAGGCTTCTGTTCATTTTTTCTCTATTATAGAACTCTTTGAATGACTGTTAATGTCTCACCATTTCAACAGGAAGGACAAGTGAATCAGGTGACTTATAGCTTGGCCAGAAGCCAGATGTCAAAATTGTCACAGAGAATTCTATTCCAGAGCGTGGATGAACAGGATTCTGACTGAGGTATTCCTCAAAATCGGATTGGGTTTTCATTGCCAATGTCCAATCAGTAAGCATGCCCTCCAGTTTAGATGTAAATTGTCTTCCACACTCAAACTTCAACTTAACTAACATGCTTTTTTCATAATCAGCATTTGAACTTCTATGGGACAAAAGCCTATCTGCGAGCTTCTTCCTATAAAAATCTGCAACCATGTCTTTGTCATAAACGCAGGGAAAGATCTTTGAGACCTTCTCAAGGGCATCTTCAACATTTGAATATGTCATGTTTCTATTTGTCAAAATATTGTCACAAAATGTGACCAACAATTCCCAAATATTGTTTCCTGCAACTTGTTGATTGCAAAAACTCTGAAAGGCTGCCATGAGTGCATTTTTGAAAAGGCAGTGGTTCATAAATCTCTCCTCCACACATTGCAAGTATTTTTCATTCAATTGAATAACACTCCTCACAAACTGATCTTCTACACTTGCAATCACTTCTTTTCCATTATTTGCCTTTAATGCCTCTGCCACCATTTGCCCTCCATGTTTAACTAAGGATGTACCATGCCTGGTAACATGCTGTCTAAATATTTTGGCCATGAGCTGAGTGCCTTTATCTATCCCAGAAAACAAGTTAAACATCTTTGAAAGATCATCCATCTTGTCATTTCTCAACAATGGATGACAATCTGAATCTTCCCTCAAAAGTTGGCATTCATCCTTGCAAAGAAGTTCATTTTCGACCATTTCAAGATACTTTGTTTGGCTACTTTGATGCACACAATGCATTGCAATTGTTTCTTTCTCCAACCTTAAATACCTAAGAACCTTCACCAAATAATCTGGACTAGAATAATCGCATATCCATGAAGCAGTCCTGCTGGAATAGTAAATGTTGGTATTTTCAAAAACGGACACCTCAAAATCTTTATAGTAGTCCAACCCAAAATCCCACATCATACACACAACATTTTTCAATACAGTCCCATCAAGAACGCTCTCACCTTCGCGCATTTTATTAAATCGAACTATCATAGTACCCTGCACATTACTGTACAGAACTTCATTGTAGACTGTTTCAGGGAAGCATCTCCGAGCAGCTTCCTCGGATTTTGATAAGATCGAAGAATACAAACGGTTGAATCTTAAAGACACAATTTTGGATAGAATGCTAACCATCTCTTTGTAATATTCCCATTGCTTTACAATTTCTGTCAAGAGAAACTCATCTTTTTTCTCCATCAATGCGGGGACAACTGTTGAATTGATATGATCTTTTAAGGCTTTTTCATATTCAGATTGCATCGTCCGCGAACTCACTTTGTTGAACTTTATATAGATTTGATAATAAATCTCCAAATATTCATTAGGGCCAAATGGGATTTTCCCTTCAACGATTTGCTTGACCTTTGCAATTGCAATTTGTAAAGGATCCAATTCCTCCATCTCCAGCATTCTTAATTATATATTTCTGCGGGTAAATCTAACCAAAACCACAACAGATTAATTTTTGAGCCAAACATACTTGTATAAGTAGACCCAAGGATTTGATGAAGTACAACGAAATTTTAGGCCGACGAGCTATGAATCCCAAGCTCAAACCCCATGACTTATGGCAAGGGTGATAGTAGGATTTTAACTTCTTGTTTTGTTTTTTTCTTGATGAAAACTTCTTATACTAGACCTCCTCTATGCATTTCTCAAAATCAACTTGTTTAAAGTTGTTTTGACATCTATTTTTATCATTTTTTTATAATATAGATTGCTATTTATTTTAATCTATTTTTTTATTCAGTTTAGAATATTTTTAGTAGTATAATCTTTTATAAGATAAATTTTTAATTAGAGAATATCTTTCAATGATTATATTAAATTGCATAAAATTAAAAATAAGAATAAAATCAATAAGTCATATGAATACAAATTTTGTATGGAAAAACTTTTTGGAGAAAAAATACTACACAAGAAACATGGCAAGAATGTATAATTTTATTCAATGTAAAGAGATACATTTAGCATAGCAACATTCTTTTCACTTTGATGATACTCTAACAACATGGATATATCTATTAGATAAACTTATACAACTTAGAGAAATGGGAGATGAATACCATAAATGGTTTCTCAAAATAGAGTACCATCAAACCATTATAAATTACAAAACATACCAAGTTTGAAATAAAAAGGCTCTTTAGATAATAGAAAATGTAACTCCTAATGACTCACAAATGGTAAAAATCATCTCCATGCCGAAAATAGATAGTATCTTTGACTTGTAAGTCCTTCATAATTGATCATAGCCTAAGGTATGCATACAAATTCATCACCTAGCTCATATGAGACCCCCAAAAATATGCAAGGTGTTACACTACTCATTTCTCATACCCAATTTGAGAATTTATCAAAAATAGCTTCATGGCAATCATTTCCAACTTCACCTCCTTCATAACTACATATAACAACTAATGATATTTATGATGAATATTTATCATAAATTGTTTTCTAATTACACCCTGTAATCCAAGGGAACTTTCTAAGAATGTTAGAAATACATGGAATATATATAAGATTGAAAGCTAAATGGTATCTCAATCCCAACATTTTTTCATTTGACATTATATATTGAAAATACATGTACATGACCTAAATACAAGTATAATTTAGTATAAGGATCAAGGTCCATGGCCTTCCTACATGAAGAGAACATTTTTAGCCACTAACTTCATAAGAATGCTTACAATATTGTCTACACTACCAACCTTCTTTGAAAAGAATTACTAAATTCTCAACCATTTTTCACATAAAGTAATTTTAAACATCAACAATCTTATTACATGCATCATACATGAGATTCCTACCAAATAAAATGGAACTCTTACTATCATATCCAATCTAATAATCTTACAATTAAAACTAATATATGTATACAAAGTCCGTATAACCAAATTACCTCATTATAGATAGGTATAATGGTCATATATACTACCTCATTGGAAAAAAAGAAGCTATGGGATACCTTTAACCCATCCAACTCATTACACCTCCAATAAAAAAAAAACATATCCATTCTAATCGACCTTAGACTATCCAATTTGAATACGTTTGAAATCTTCATCTACAAATTTTTGTATGTCTAACAACTTTTGCACATAATTGATACCATGATAACACAAATAATAATAAAAAGTTTTATGCAAATATATTGTAATTCCATGTCTAAAGAATGAAACACTTCTTTTTAAATGAAGACAACAACACCAAATATACAACAATAACATGTTGCACTTGCTCCACAAGTGTCATATGGGACACAATGAGACAAAGGAAACAAAAACAAAAACAAAAATCATCATTTATACAAGAAAAGTGACAACAACAGAAGACTTAACAATCATGAGGAAAATCCACCATGATGACCCTATGAGAGAGAGAAGCTTAACAACACCTAAAAGATAATCAGGTACTAGCCAATGACCATATTCTTTATCATCTTATAAAGACAGGATGAGTGAATCATCAACTTCTAATCCCCATTCAAACACAATTATAATCTCTAACGACATACTCATAAATCAATGCCAACAATGGAATGCCTAGGAGTTAACATCACTAGACTAGACAACGAGTCTATCAATTTTTAAAACAAAGAGTAGGATGAGTGTACTTGCACCCTGAATAGACTCAATACCAACCTTAGAAAACATAAAAACTTAATGGCCAACATTCACAAGAGGTTTCCTAATTAGGAGAGTACAAATCCTCCACTAAATGAAATGATGATGGACCACTTCCAAGCAACGAAATGCTTCCCAAGAAGGAGATGACATAAATATTAAAATATAACATTTGTCAACGGAAACAAAAAAATGAGAAGACTATTGATGTCAAGGGATTTAACTTTTGTACACTAGGTTTTCCTATTTGAGTCTCAAAAGCACTTGATGTCTAATGAATGGGGGGATAATATCCCGCTCTCAAAGGACTATGGTGCCCAAGCTATACGCTAGTACATAGGTGGAATATTGATATACTAGCACCTGAGTGGGAAAATATCATGTTTATCTTTGCATCAACATGTGTGCTTTCTTGTTTACTTGCTCATTCATTTTATCAATCTAAATTTGTCATGGTCCTTATATTATACAATCATCCCTAATTTCTTCTACCTATCCTTGTAGAAAAACTCCAATATTACATGTTTTCTTTGTTCTACAATAATTTTGGTAACACTTTTCTATCGCTCTAGCCCACGTTGTTTCTTCAATGGTGACTATACTCGGGGTTAAAGTCATCATAATTAATCAGATTAAAAGAGCAAATCACAAACTCTAATCTAATTAGAATTAATCATAAATATAAATCGAATAATGCAAAATCACTTGAATTGAATAAATGAATCTAATTAAGATTCCCTCAATTGATGTGACAAAGCTTCCATTTCTCTTCTCTGAATTGTGTATGAAGGTGGCTCTCAGATATTGCATTGATTTCCTGCATAGATTAGACAACTATTTTGAAGACTGTGATTCTAGATTGATTTGTGAAAATGGTGTCTTTTATATAGATTTTCAACACAAATAGGGAGGGATGTTGAACTCAAGTCTTGACTGATAGTCAATTGAATTGATTGATCAATGATCTCATTTTGATTAATTTTTTAACTCATTTGATTGATCTATTAACAGGATTGATTGGCGAGTCAACTCAATTGATTAACCAGTAGACTAACTAGACTACCTAGTTGACGGGATAGATGGATTAGATGACTGAATAGATTGACTAGTCAGAAAAGGTGATTTGGAGTGAAAAAGGGAGTTTGAAGAGTTAACCGAGTTAATTGATTAGTCAATTGATTTGATCAATCAATTATGATTTCAACATGTGCTATAGGATTTTGAAATTGAATTTGATTTTCATTTTCAATTTGGATTTGAATTTAAACTTTCCAATGCTGAAATGCACATGAAATTAATAGAAATTCAGATTTGGTGAAATGTGAATTTGATGATTTGGAATTAGATGAAATTAACTGAAATTCAAATTTGGGGAAATATGAATTTTAGAGAAATGAAATTAGATGGAATTATTTGAAATTTGAATTTGGGGAATAGGAGGAATAAGTTAATTAATTTAAATAATTAAATGAAATTATTTAAACGTTAGAAATGTGATTAAATAAATAATAAAGATTATTTAATTAAGGAATTAATGGTAATTAACTAAATAAATAATATTTAATTAATATCCGAGATAGGGTTAATTGATTAATTAATTATAAAATAAAAATTGAATAATTAATAAGATGAGGAATGATGATTGAGTCACTTTAGAAGAACAATTAGCTTAATTAAATAATTAAAGAATTACTTAATTAATTAGGATGGATAATTACTACATGATGAAAAAGATATTTTTTAAGTGTCTACATTTGTCTCTGTTTGACATGATGTCGAAATGACATTGTTTCAAAGAAAACAAAAATTTATGCTCGAGTATGCCCCTGTGGTGCTTTATAGTGTAAATATGCCCCCTCGAGAGATTGTTTGTGCATTGAAGGCATGAATGATCTCTCAAAAGCAGAAGAATGTTAGATGAAAGCTAGAGAATGATTAAATTATGAATGAGTTTGATTAGATAGAATAAATGGTTAGAATGATTTGAAGATTGACTGAATGATAAGACTGATAGGATTGATGGAATTGATCAGAATGATCAAATTGATTTGATTGATAGGATTGATCTGATAAAAATAAAGTTTGGTTTCAGTAATAACACATCCTATATAAGACAAAGATGATCAAAACGTTTGGTTTTAGGAAGGATACAACTTGTATAAGACAAATGATAGATGATAGTGTCTTGTTTCAGGAAGGACTACTCCTGTATACGACAAATGATAGATCAAAATATGATGAAAGTGAAGAATAAATGATTTATATATAGAATAATTGATATGAGAAAATGATAGAATTATAGATGAGAATATTGGAATTTAGTGATGAGAGAGATCATGTTAGCTGAAAGAATGATTAGAAAGAATTGAAAAGGCCGATTCAAGAAAAGATACTTGATGAGAGAGTGATCTTAAGAGACAATCAACATGATGAGATAAAAAAAAATTGGTAAGAAATAAAATGCTATGATTGATGATGAATAGTCTTCTTGTCTTTATTCATAATGCAACACATTTTCATCATTGGGCCTTATTATGTAACAATGAAGCTTGGTACACCAAGGTATAAAGAACATTTTTAGCCACTAACTTCATAAGAATGCTTACAATATTGTCTACACTACCAACCTTCTTTGAAAAGACTTACTAAATTCTCAACCATTTTTCACATAAAGTAATTTTAAACATCAACAATCTTTTACATGCATCATACATGAGATTCCTACCAAATAAAATGGAACTCTTACTATCATATCCAATCTAATAATCTTACAATTAAAACTAATATATGTATACAAAGTCCGTATAACCAAATTACCTCATTATAGATAGGTATAATGGTCATATATACTACCTCATTGGAAAAAAAGAAGCTATGGGATACCTTTAACCCATCCAACTCATTACACCTCCAATAAAAAAAAACATATCCATTCTAATCGACCTTAGACTATCCAATTTGAATACGTTTGAAATCTTCATCTACAAATTTTTGTATGTCTAACAACTTTTGCACATAATTGATACCATGATAACACAAATAATAATAAAAAGTTTTATGCAAATATATTGTAATTCCATGTCTAAAGAATGAAACACTTCTTTTTAAATGAAGACAACAACACCAAATATACAACAATAACATGTTGCACTTGCTCCACAAGTGTCATATGGTACACAATGAGACAAAGGAAACAAAAACAAAAATAAAAATCATCATTTATACAAGAAAAGTTACAACAACAGAAGACTTAACAATCATGAGGAAAATCCACCATGATGACCCTATGAGAGAGAGAAGCTCAACAACACCTAAAAGATAATCAGGTACTAGCCAATGACCATATTCTCTGTCATCTTATAAAGACAGGATGAGTGAATCATCAACTTCTAATACCCATTCAAACACAATTATAATCTCTAATGACATACTCATAAATCAATGCCAACAATGGAATGCCTAGGAGTTAACATCACTAGACTAGACAACGAGTCTATCAATTTGTAAAACAAAGAGTAGGATGAGTGTACTTGCACCCTGAATAGACTCAATACCAACCTTAGAAAACATAAAAACTTAATGGCCAACATTCACAAGAGGTTTCCTAATTAGGAGAGTACAAATCCTGCACTAAATGAAATGATGATGGATCACTTCCAAGCAACGAAATGCTTCCCAAGAAGGAGATGACATAAATATTAAAATATAACATTTGTCAACGGAAACAAAAAAATGAGAAGACTATTGATGTCAAGGGATAAAACTTTTGTACACTAGGTTTTCCTATTTGAGTCTCAAAAGCACTTGATGTCTAATGAATGGGGGGATAATATCCCGCTCTCAAAGGACTATGGTGCCCAAGCTATATGCTAGTACATAGGTGGAATATTGGGATACTAGCACCTGAGTGGGAAAATATCATGTTTATCTTTGCATCAACATGTGTGCTTTCTTGTTTACTTGCTCATTCATTTTATCAATCTACATTTGTCATGGTCCTTATATTATACAATCATCCCTAATTTCTTCTACCTATCCTTGTAGAAAAACTCCAATATTACATGTTTTCTTTGTTCTGCAATAATTTTGGTAACACTTTTCTATCACTCTAGCCCACGTTGTTTCTTCAATGGTGACTATACTTGGGGTTAAAGTCATCATAATTAATCAGATTAAAAGAGAAAATCAAAAACTCTAATCTAATTAGATTTAATTGTAAATAACAATCGAATAATGCAAAATCAATTGAATTGAATAAATGAATCTAATTAAGATTCCCTCAATTGATGTGACAAAGCTTCCATTTCTCTTCTCTGAATTGTGTATGAAGGTGGCTCTCAGATATTGCATTGATTTCTTGCATAGATTAGACAACTATTTTGAAGACTGTGATTCTAGATTGATTTGTGAAAATGGTGTCTTTTATATAGATTTTCAACACAAATAGGGAGGGATGTTGAACTCAAGTCCTGACTGATAGTCAATTGAATTGATTGATCAATGATCTCATTTTGATTAATTTTTTAACTCATTTGATTGATCTATTAATAGGATTGATTGGAAAGTCAACTCAATTGATTAACCAGTAGACTAATTAGACTAGCTAGTTGATTGGATAGATGGATTAGATGACTGAATTGATTGACTAGTCAGAAAAGGTGATTTGGAGTGAAAAAGGGAGTTTGAAGAGTTAACCGAGTTAATTGATTAGTCAACTAATTTGATCAATCAGTTATGATTTCAACATGTGCTATAGGATTTTGAAATTGAATTTGATTTTCATTTTCAATTTGGATTTGCATTTAAACTTTCCAATGCTGAAATGCACATGAAATTAACAGAAATTCAGATTTGGTGAAATGTGAATTTGATGATTTGGAATTAGATGAAATTAACTGAAATTCAAATTTGGGGAAATATGAATTTGAGAGAAATGAAATTAGATGGAATTATTTGAAATTTGAATTTGGGGAATAGGAGGAATAAGTTAATTAATTTAAATAATTAAAATGAAATTATTTAAACATTAGAAATGTGGTTAATTAAATAATAAAGATTATTTAATTAAGGAATTAATGGTAATTAACTAAATAAATAATATTTAATTAATATCCGAGATAGGGTTAATTGATTAATTAATTATAAAATAAAAATTGAATAATTAATAAGACGAGGAATGATGATTGAGTCACTTTAGAAGAACAATTAGCTTAATTAAATAATTAAAGAATTACTTAATTAATTAGGATGGATAATTACTACATGATGAAAAAGATATTTTCTAAGTGTCTACATTTGCCTCTATTTGACACAATGTCGAAATGACATTGTTTCAAAGAAAACAAAAATTTATACTCAAGTATGCCCCTGTGGTGCTTTATAGTGTAAATATGCCCCCTCGAGAGATTGTTTGTGCATTGAAGGCATGAATGATCTCTCAAAAGAAGAAGAATGTTAGATGAAAGCTAGAGAATGATTGAATTATGAATGAGTTTGATTAGATAAAATAAATGGTTAGAATGATTTGAAGATTGACTGAATGATAAGACTGATAGGATTGATGGAATTGATCAGAATGATCAAATTGATTTGATTGATAGGATTGATCTGATAAAGATAAAGTTTGGTTTCAGTAATAACACATCCTGTATAAGACAAAGATGATCAAAACATTTGGTTTTAGGAAGGATACATCTTGTATAAGGCAAATGATAGACGATAGTGTCTTGTTTCAGGAAGGACTACTCCTGTATAAGACAAATGATAGATCAAAATATGATGAAAGTGAAGAATAAACGATTTATATATAGAATAATTGATATGAGAAAATGATAGAATTATAGATGAGAATATTGGAATTTAGTGATGAGAGAGATCATGTTAGATGAAAGAATGATTAGAAAGAATTGAAAAGGCCGATTCAAGAAAAGATACTTGATGAGAGAGTGATCTTAAGAGACAATCAACATGATGAGATAAAAAACAAATGGTAAGAAATGAAATGCTATGATTGATGATGAATAGTCTTCTTGTCTTTATTCATAGTGCAACACATTTTCATCATTGGGCCTTATTATGTAACAATGAAGCTTGGTACACCAAGGTATAAAAAACTAGGATGTATAGATATCTGATTGCAAGAAACAAACATGTAACAGACAAAGAATAGACCCTCCATTCTGGGAATTTCACTAGGGGTCGAGGTATGTGTGGCATTCACAGGCTAAATACTCCTATCACAGACACCCACTAGAATCGCCCGAAAACTTCATTGGTTCACACCACAAAACAATAAAAAGAGTAAAGGATCATGCCCATCATGACTCCTCTAGTCACTTTTTGGACATCCTTGTGTAGCATAGAAACATGATCTTTGCCAATTGATAAAAGATAAAACCAAATTAGACAAAATTCAGTAGCTAAACTGACTGTGCATTTTCTTTAATTTTATTGATGTGATGGTTGATAATGTCTGGTTTCAGAAGTTTTGGACCCCATTTAAGACTGATCTGTTTGGTGTTGAGTGTATCTGATTCTATTTAAGACATGATAATGATCACGTTGATGTGGATATCAGCGATTGATAAGACTTGGTCAAGTTTGGTTCTAGATTTTTGATAAGATAGTTATATCCTTTGTTTAACTTTGTGCAAAGTGTTTGTTGGATATCTACTAGGGTATCTATTTCTCACAAGACATTTTATTGCAAGTTTTGATTGTTTTTAATTTATAAATTATTTTTGAGTTTTTCGATGTTTAGGGTTTTGTGGATCATTGTCGAATGTTTTTTATTTTGTTGTTTTTTGATTGTTTTTGGTATTTGTTCAGGATCTTTTTATAATTTTTAGGGTTTTTTCATGTTTTGCAAATGTTTTTTAGGTTTTGAAGATTTATCTGAATGTTTTTGATTGATCTTGTCTAGCATCATTTTTTTATTTTTAGGGTTTTTTCATGACATTTTACGATTTTTAGGATTTTTTTAGTTATGCCCTAAAGTATGCAGACCTATGATATTGAAGCTTGACTTTGTTGAGGGGTTTGATCTTGTTGGTGTTGAAACTTGACTTTGTTGATGGATTTGATCTTGTTGATGTTGAAACTTGACTTTGTTGAGGGGTTTGATCTTGTTGATATTGATGTTGCAAAGGCACAATAGCAAGCAAAGAAAGCAATCTAAACTAAACAAAGAGAGCACTTGTTTAAAGGATGTTTTCAAATCCTCATGAATGTTGGGATCTTTTTCAAGACCCCATTTTGTTTTTGATAGTATTTTGGCAATTCAATTGTACAACAAGTAGACTCTCCGAAGGTCAAAATGTCACAAATATTACCAAAACCCATGTCTTGATACTCCATCAGCTCAAACAACCATGTCACACCCCAAGGTCTGCCCATTTTTTTGCCTTTGTCCAGAAATTAAACCAAAGAGGATCGCTCCTCAATTGGCTCGTTATCGTGGGAGCTATATGGTGAGTGTCTTGGGGGTGAATTCTTCCCCACCCTTGCACTGTGATAATAAAGTGTCCAGTTACTGACTCACTTGGGCTTCTAATTTCTAAGGTGTTTAATCAGGCTTCCATTTGAGTTGGCATAGATTCGATGAATTTAATTGTTGCTATGCCATTCCAGCACCCATTGCTTACAACTTTCATTAAAAACATATTTATTTATAGTGGTTTATAATAATTAGCATTAGCTATTACCACTTTAGGTCATTCCCCTCTCACCAACGTTATGGGCTTCTCCAGAGGGTAGGCTTGCTAAAGGATTTAGCCTAATGCTAAAATCGACAGTAATCATAAAAGAGGTGGGTCCAACTTTTTGATCACCCAGAAGAGGGGAGAGAATATACCTATCACCTCATAAACACAAAAAACAAGATTATTTTTAATCCCAAATTGCAAAGTTTTCTAGTCTAAATGGAGATGTTGCTCCATGAAAACATGGTGTTCATTTTACCCTTCATAGCAATTGTGAAGCAAAAAGAATATAGTTTGTGGTTTATTTTAATTACACCAAACTAAAGTGTTTCTAAGAAACCCTTTTAGAAAATGTTAGTTGATACATGGTTGGCTATCTAGTGTTTTTTTTTGTTTTTGTTTTTCGGTTAAAACTTTTGACCTCTTTGTTTGTAGAAACAGAGGTAATTACTAACAGAGAACAAAATTTTTTTGAACAAAAACATTTTATCCTACTCATGCAAATATGAACTACCTACTAAGCAATTGTGAACTATTCTAATAACAATTATGCACTACCTATAGAGCAATTGCGAATTTCTGTAACAACAATTGCGAATTACTAATAGATCAATTGCGCACTAGTTAAATTGGAAGGTTTTTTAGAAAATTAAACATAATGAATAGATAGAAGAGATAAGTTATTCTGTGATGATATCACTCCAAATTACACGAGCCATCACTTAAATGTCATCATAGAAACTGAATTTGGCAAGGAATCGATGAATGTTTCTATGGTATTGAGCGATTGCCTCTTCTTCTTCAAGTTCACAAAGTTTTCTCGCTACATTTAGAAGCCTTTCGTATGCTCTCTATTGTCTTCTATGCTATCTTGTCCTCCCGACACCTGAAATTTTAAAATTTACCTTACTTGCCATGGGGTTAGAGATATTTTATGCAAAAAATTGAAATTTTCCAGAATCATGAAAGATTGATGGGCTCATCTCGCAAATGTATTTAAAGCCAAAACAATAAAAAAAATTGGAATTAAGAACTAGGCCTGCAATTACAAATCATAATGATGTCAAATGCGAATCAAAATAATATCAATTGCGAAATAATATTTTCAATTACCAATTTTTGTGATGGTAATTGCGTAATCCACTTTCTGTACGGACCTGCAAATCAAAAAATCAGAAATTCAGATCAGTAGGTGGATTCACGTCGGGTTCACCAAATGTTTCTAGGGATTAAAATTATCATAATTAATCAGATTTAAAGAGTGAATCACAAGCTCTAATCTAATTAGAATTAATCCTAAATAACAAGCGAATACTGAAAAATCAAATAAATTAAATAAATGAATCTAATTAAGACTCCCTCAATTGATTTGACAAAGATTCCATTGCTCTTCTCTAAATTGTGTATGAAGGTGGCTCTTAGGTATTGCATTGATTTCCTGGATAGATTAGACAACTATTTCGGAGACTGTGACTCTAGACTGATTTGTGAAAATGATGTTATTTACATAGTTTTTCAACACAGATAGGGAGGGATTTTGAACTCAAGTCTTGATTGATAGTCAGCTAGAATTGACTGATCAGTGAACTCATCTTGATTGATTTGTTAACTCATTTGATTGATCTATTAATAGGATTGATTGGAGAGTCAACTCAATTGATTAATGAGTACACTGAATAGACTAGCTTGTTGACTGAATAGATGGATTAGATGACTGAATTGATTGACTAGTCAAAAAAGGTTATTTGGAGTGAAAATGGGAGATTGAAGAGTTAACTGAGTTAATTGATTAGTCAATTGATTTGATCATTTAGTTATGCTTTCAGCATGTGTTGTAGGATTTTGAAATTGAATTTGATTTTCATTTTCAATTTGGATTTGAATTCGAACTTTTGAATGCTGAAATGCACATGAAATTGACTGAAATTCAAATTTGGTGAAATGTGAATTTGATGATTTGGAATTAGATGAAATTAATTGATCTTCGAATTTGGGGAAATATGAATTCGAGAGAAATGAAATTAGATGGAATTATTTAAAATTTGATTATGAAGCATCCGAAGCCCTCAGCCATAATGATAAACAAATAAGGAAAAGAAGATCACCCTACCTTAGACCCCTAAAAGATCCAAATAGCTGTGAAGGTTGGCCATTGACAAGAATCAAGAAAGAAGAAGAACCCACACAATTCATTACCCAACTGATCCACTCCAAGTTGAATCCAAAGGCCAGGAGTATCTTATGCAAAAAACTCCACTTAACCCTATCATAAGCTTTGGTCATATCCAATTTGATAAACATAGATTTCTCCCTAGACATAGCCATGGAATGAATGGCCTCAGAAGCAATAAAAACCCCATCCAAAAAATTTCTACTAGCCACAAAACCCCCTTGCTCATCAGAGATCAATGAAGGAAGCCAAATTTTGAGTCTTTTTGCAATCAACTTAGTGATAATTTTATACACAACATTGCAAAGAGCAATGGGCCTAAAGAAATCTAGTTGAGTTGTCCCCTCTTTTTTAGGGATAGGAACTAGCAAGGTAGAATTTAGGGCATGAAGCATCTTCTTTCTACTATGGGATTCTAGAACAACCACTAACAAGTTTAACTTGATAATATCCCCAAACTATTGAAAAAATTCAATTGGAAAACCATCTGGGCCAAGTGCTTTCTCTTTAGCCATCCCAAAAATAATTTCTTCTAGTTTAGACAACGTCACTGGACGAGTGAGAGACTCATTCATCATATTAGTAACAAAAGAAGGATGTAAGCTAGAATCTGATTTTTCTCCGTAGGAGCACGAGGCATATCATAAAACAAAAGGGAACTATAAAACTGAGTTGCTTCACATGACATCACCTATAGAGAGGTCAGTTCAATGCCTTCAGAATTGACCAAGGAAGAAATAACACTTCTCTATCAACAAGCCTAAACAGACTTATGGAGAAAGGTTGTATTATGGTTCCCTGCCTAAAGTCAATCAATTAGGGATTTTTGCTTCCAAAATATCTCCTCGTGAATCTCCTTCAAGGCCTAAGACTCACCACTACTCAACATTTCAGTGAAGCCGAAGTCCCGAATTTGGTGAGTAATAATACCTAGGCACTCTTGAGCTGTTCTTTTTTGACGAGAAGGTTACCAAAAGACAACTTGTTCTATTTTTTAAGTTGGAATTTCACAAAAATAATCATACCAAAGGCAAGGTCCCCATTGCAACACCACTGAGCCATGAGATCATGAAGAGAATCATCCTGAAGCCACATGAGTTGAAACTTAGGGAGGATTCTTAGGACCACTAACAAACCCAGCTAAAAAATTGATGGGCCAACGATCAAAACCTTGCTAGTCCAAGATCTTTGAACTAGAAAGCACTAAAAATTACAATAATATTACAATTTAAGGAACAAGATAGCCTGAAAAATTTGCTAGCTTGGACATGGGAAGAGATAGGTCTGGTAACAAGTCTTTTATCATAGGTAAAAATGGTGGTATTAGTATTTTTATTGCCCAAAAATTTCTTCATCTACTTTTCATAAGATAAGATCAGAGATAGGCATTATCTGTCAACACATAATGTCTATCAAAGATATATGTGTAAGTAATCATATATTCTTCCTTGGGATATTCAATACTAGATATTTTGTATTGAATTTAGTTCAAATACTTTTTAATAGTGACTTTATTTATCATTTGGAGAACAAAGATTGGAATGGAAAATGCACTACAAACACTCTGTGGGCAAGCTTTTGGAGCCAAGATGCTTGTAATAATATAGCAACAATCTATGTTGCTAATGACAGCCACTGCTATGATTCTGAGTTACTCAATGTTTTTTGATAACCTTACATTGCATGTCATTGGGTAGCATAAAGGAACAGTGGCTCAGGCAACCATCTTTGCAAAAGGGTTCATTCCTCAATTGTTTTCCTTTGCTTTGAGTTGTTCCTTGTAGAGACTTTTACTGGCTCAAAATATTGTGACTCTTCTTTCCTATAATTCTATAGCCACTTTTCTGCTACATGTTCTTCTAAGCTAGTGTAGACACCTAAAAATGTCTCATCAATCATTGGTAATTATTCATCTTATTAATTGAATAATTCTTTAATTATTTAATTAAGCTTATTATTCTTCTCAACTGACCCGATCATCATTATTCATTTTTCTTACTAATTATCCAATTTCTATTGTTTTATTAATCAATTCATCATCAAACACCTTTCTCAAATATTAATTAAATATTATTTATTTAATTAATTATGATTTATTCCTTAATTAAATAATCTTTAGTATTTAATTAATTTCATTTCTAATGTTTAAATAATTTTATTTAAATTAATTAACTTATTCCTCCAATTTCCCAAATTCTAATTCCAATTAATTTCATCTAATTTCATTTCACATTCCCCCAAATTCTAATTTCAATTCATTTCATCTAATTTCTTTTCACATTTCCCGAAATCCACATTTCATCACATTTCAGTTAATTTCATGTGTATTTTAGCATTCAAAAGTACAAATTCAAATCCAAATTGAAAATAAAAATTTAATTTCAAAATCCTACAACACATGTTGAAATCAAAATTGGTTCATCAAATCAGTTGACTATTTAGTTACCTCAGTTAACTCATCAATCACCCTCTTTCTACTCCAAATCAGCTTTTCTGTCTGATCCATCTATTTAGTCTATTAATCAATCAATCCACTTATCTCTCCAATCAATTCAGTCATCTAATTCATCAACTTAGTCAACTAGCTCATCTATTCAGTCCACTAGCTAATCTATTCAGTTGACTCCTCAATCAATCTTGTTAACAAATCAATCAAATCGGTTACGAAGTCAATCAAGATGAGTTCACTGATCAATCAATTTAAGTTGACTATCAATCAGGATGTTAGTTCAAATCCTCATCCCTTTTGTGTTAAAAATCTATATAAACAACATCAATTTCTCAATTCAAGCTAGAATCATATAATCATAGTCTTCGAAATAGTTGTCTAATCTATGTCGAAAATCAATGAAATACCTGAGAGCCAATTCAACAACAACTAAGGAGAAGAGCAATGGAAGCTTTGTCAAGTCCATTGAGGGACTCTTAATTAGATTCATTTTGTTCAATTCAATTGATTTTGTGTTATTCAATTGTTATTTAGGATTAATTCTAATTAGATTAGAGTTTGTGATTCACTCTTTTAGTCTGAGTTTAACCCTGAGTACAGTTGGCTGGCTATTTGCAAGTTTGGGTTTCCCTACTGGGAGCTTCATTATTTCAATTTAGTTCAATCTAGCTAGATTTGAATATTTTAGTTTTTCCTTTTGTTTTGATTTTTCCACATTGGATCTTTAGTGTTCTTATTTCTTTGTTGAAAATTTCAATTGATTTTGCGTTATTCAATTGTTATTTAGGATTAATTCTAATTAGATTAGAGTTTGTGATTCACTCTTTTAATCTGAGTTTAACCCTGAGTACAGTTGGCTGGCTATTTACAAGTTTGGGTTTCCCTACTGGGAGCTTCATTATTTCAATTTAGTTCAATCTAGCTAGATTTGAATATTTTAGTTATTCCTTTTGTTTTGATTTTTCCACATTGGATCTTTAGTGTTCTTATTTCTTTCTGGAAAATTACACATCTTCTTCCCTCCTCTTTTTAACCTACCTTGGTCTGCCAACTTTCTTATTACATCTTGACCTAGAATATTGACCTCTAACAACACCTAAGGGGTCATATGGTGTCCTATGACCCATTAAGACACCATATGGTGTCGTTATGGGTTGTATGGTGTCGTAAGGGGTCATATGGTGTCCTATGACCACTTAGGACAGAATATCGTGTCATTATGGGTCCTATGGTAACCTAAGAGGTAATACGGTGTCCTATGACCTCTTAGGACACCATATGACCCCTTAGGTGTCGTTAGGGGTCATATTGTGTCCTAAGGGGTCATATGGTGTCCTGTGACCCTTTGAGACCTAGAGAGAGGAGGGAGTGAGGAAGAAACTAAGGGAAAGAGGTGAGAGAGGGAATTAGATGGGTGTAAGGATGAAGAGGGAGATAGCTTGAGGGATAGGATAATAAGGGAATTGTGAGAGCTAGAGAGGGGAGGGGCAAAGAAGAGTATGTATCTATAAGAATGAAGAGCCCGAGAAGAGGTAAGGGGAGAGAGAGAATATGAGATCTAGTTCATAGAGAGAGATGGAACTATGAGGGAATGGAGATAAAGAAGGGAAAGATGAGATGGGGGTTTCTATGTACACATTTGGCGCTCTCCCTATTTGGCACGTGCCAAATGTGGAATATGGACCACATTTGGCTTGTGCCAAATGTGGAATATGGACCACATTTGGTGTGCGCCAAATGGAAAAATCCATTCATCACATTTGGCGCATGCCAAATAGGGCGAGCGCCATATTTGGCATGCGCCAAATGGCCTGCTTTGGGAAACACCAAACCTATGGGTTGGATTTTCCTTAGGCATCCAACCCAAAGGTTTGGACGACCATTTCAGGCTAGAGATGTGTTTTTATCAGAACATTGAAAGTTTTGACATATTTTTGGTCGTGCTCTCTGTTAGGTTTGCACGTGTTTTAATGAAGTTAAAAAAAAATACCGTGGTAAACTTGAGTTCCCTCTTAGCTATCCAACAATGTAATTTATTTCAAATTTTGATTTCGTTAAGTCTTTCATCTATAATTTCTTTTGTTAGTGTGTCCGGTTTTTGTCAAAAACCAACATGCACTATTTTGGGTATAGATTTTTACACATTCATCAGAGTTTGAAAAAACTTACATTTTTAAAAACTAGACTCAATTCTACACAACTTAAATTTTTTTTTTTTGATTTTTGATTAGTTTTCAATGATTTTAGGGGGGAGCACGCTCAAATTTCTATTTTTCAGGATGTGTCCACTTCAAAAATTAGTAAAAAATCATATACTCATTAAAAAATTAGCTGAAAAATTTGGCATAAACTACAAGGTGTTAGCTAATTTCTCACTGAAGAGATTTTAAAAATTAAAAAAAAAGTTAACATTTTAGGGGGGGCACAACAAATGCTATGTTATGCTTTTTGCATAAAAACAGGACCACTTTTTGAAGCCCTTAATCTCCACCATTTTCAAAAAAAATTAGTAGTTTAGAAGGTAGAATCAAAGCCCTTTGACTCTTGTTCTTGTTGCATCTTCAAATTTGGAGTGTAACTATCTTCAATTTGTTATTGAAGTTCAGAATTTGCTGATTTCGAATAAAAAGTGGCACCTTAAGACCCCCTTTTGGTATCACAACTTGCTGCACATACCCATTAGGGGGATGATATAGTTATCATTGTGCTCTATGTTGATGGTCTTATCATTACCAGTAGCTTGTCCTCCTTGATTCAGGATATTTAGAGAGCCTTGATGGAGTAGTTTGAAATGATAGATCTTTGCCTTCTGCACTATTTTTTGGGCCTACAAGTTATTCAGTCTTCTGATGGGATTTCCATACTTCATCAGAATTATGCTCTTGGTATGCTTTACAGATTCGACATGCTTGCTTGTAGGCCTGCACCCACACCATTTCAATCACGTGTTGTTTTGTCTGCCACTTGTTCTACACCTTCCGTGGATCCTACCTTTTATAGGCAGTTGGTTGGCAGTTTGTTGTACCTGACACATATTCGTCTGGATCTTTCCTTTGTGGTTGGTCTTGTCTCTAGGTTCTCCCATGATCCTCACGAGAGCCATTGGCAAGCTTCCAAATGTATTTTGAGGTACATTTGGGACACTACCTAGTTTGGCATTCACTATACTTCAGGATCCCCTCACATTGTTGGCTTCACTGACTCAGATTGGGATGGTGATGCTCATGATCAAAATTCTACTTTTGGCTTTGTTTTTTACCTCGATTCTGGACCTATCACATGGTCTTGCAAGAAGTAGTTTGCTATTGCATTATCATCTACACAAGTTGAGTAGTAGGCAACGGTGTTAGCTAGTCAGGAGGTTTTATGGCTTTGATAGTTGATGACTGAGTTTAGGTTCCCTCTTGATAGTCTCATTCTTCTTTGGTGTGACAATCAGAGTGCCATTCACATTTCCCGCAACCCTGTGGAGCACCAAAGGACTAAACACATTGAGCTTCACACGCACTTCATCAAACAGTTGATTCAGGATGACTTTCTCATGTTAAAGTACATTCCTACAGAGGAGCAGGTTGCTGACATCTTCACTAAACCTTTTGCATCTTTGCGCTATCTTCAGTTGCATTTTATGCTTGGGGTGAAGGAAGTTATCCTTGGGGGGTCTCATTGAGACCTTCCTTCCTTCATGTTTTTTTTGTATAGCATGCTTTTCCCATCTCTTTTTGGAGTAGAGTTTTTTTCCATGTGGTTTTCTCTATTTCTCTAGTTCATAGAGATTTGGTTGTGATTGCGTACCTCATTAGGCCTTATTGTCGGGACCCAAATTTGCCGTCTTCATGTAGTTGCTTTTTGCTTTCATGCATTTAGTTTTTTAGCTACTCGCCAAGTTCATCTTAAGGGGGTGTGTTAGAGTTATCTTGTATTAGTTAAAAATTATTTATTTAATTATTAGTCTATTATACTCTACGCTTAAGCTAAACTTAGGAATTTAATAATATGGTAGGTATTTAATAATTATTCTAATTGTTAAATACCCTTTATCCCTTTAGGGTTTCTTTAGGGTTGCACATCTTTAGGGTTGCATATTGACCTTTTATAAGGCTTGTATTGTATTTTTCTATTCTATTCCTTCTCTGAATGATAATCTTTTTCTTTAGAGCCATTATTGTGTTTTTGTCTCCAATCTTCTCTTGTGATAGGTATTTTGCTTGCAGGTGCTCTTGGGATCTCCGAAGTTGTATTTTCTCAACTTCTTCAATAACTATAATTTAATCTAAATAAAATATACTTATTATATCCATTTACTTTAAATAGTTTTCATAAAATAGTTTTTGATACATTATATATTGTAAAAATAACTAGATGTAATATAAAATGTAATGATATAACATAGTATAAATGCATTAAAAAATAAAAAGTACATGATTCTTTACCTATTATTTTGTACATTTCCATCTACTTGTTACTATATTATCTCTATAATATAATTACATAGATTTAAAATTTTAAGAATAAAACAAAGAAATGAAAGCTAGCTACAAACAATAGTTTCTGCAAAATTACATACAGTAGCATGATGCCACTACAACACAACAACAAGCTATCACTAGCAACATCAAGGATTTGCTACAAATACATAAAAAATAACAATTATATGATATCATCAGTATAAATACAAGTCTCATGGCTAAAAATACATGATATCATCAACATAAATAAAAGTCCCATGGTTCCAGTCATCTTTAACAAAATAAAATCATGAATGCAATAAAGGTTCCACCATTACATACAATATAAACATGCTCCAAAGCAATGTCCATCATAAGAATCTTCCTCCAGATCATGGGAAACCATCATTGCTATCCTTTAGATTAGTAACTTGCAAAGTGGCTTCAAATGTCTATATTTATGCTTGCAAATTGACCAAAATAATTTGGAGATTATGCTTGAGGATAGTACGTTGGAGTGAGAAGTTCGCACTAAGAATCACCTCAATTTGCAAGGGAAAAAAGGTGCGAGAGAAAGAAGCTAACCAACGAACTCTCAAAATGAACTTGATGATAGTTTTCTTGAGTATCTAAGAAATGATGTTATGGTGGTGGGAAATTCCAAGAAGTGTTAATCACCAAGTCCATTTTTCATAGAAAATTTATAGGGAAAATGGAGTACAATTGGCACCAAAGGGCATGAGAAGCTAACCAACGAACTCTCAAAATGAACTTGATGATAGTTCTCCTAAGGATCTAAGAAATGATGTTATGGTGATGGGAAATTCCAAGAAGTGTTAATCACCAAGTCCATTTTTCATAGAAAATTTATAGGGAAAATGGAGGACAATTGGCACCAAAGGGCATGAGCATGAGGGCATTAACATGATTTGACATGATGCACCCAATTGTCAAAGTAGGTAATATATACTTCTACAAATTTATGTTTCTCTCGAGGTGCTCCTATATTGTCTCTTGTCAGTTTATTGTGCAATTTATGTTCGCATTTAATTTTTGACTTGCTACAAAAATTGAAATATTTTGTAATGACATTATGCTATTTTCTATGAGCGTGGAATAAGCTAATTATGTTATTCTTTTTGCACTATCAAAGACGTTTGTGCAAGATATAAACAACATTTACTTACTTAGCAATAACACATTAATCATCAACATATAAACATCAATCATCAACACATGTTCACTAGATTTACATAGAAAATGGAAATATGGAAAAACCACAGTGAGAATCTAACTCACAATCTGAATAATAATATTTACATTGTTTTAGAATTACTGCCAAGGAGAACCAACACTTGAAGGACTTTCAGAACTTTAAGGTACACAAACTTAGACAAGATACAAAGAGGACTTGATCAACTGAAGATCACTTCTTCAACAAGAGATACAAATTAGTTCTGAAGGACTCACTGTGAGTCAAAAACAAATGAAATAGTTGAATTAAAATTGAGAAGGATTCTCATTAACATGAAATTGTCCTTGAACATCTAAATCAAGCAGCTAAAATTATGGCAAACATCTCTGATACTCTCCAATATCACAACACACTATATTGCAGAATATGGCACTTTCAGAGCTCTTCTCAAACTAGCTTTTCCACAACCACAAACTCAAATCTGCTTGCAAATCATTCACATACACTTCTCACCCACACTACAATTCGTCTGTTCACACATCTTAAATATGAGATACAACATTAAAATCCTAATTAAGAGTCAACTAAAATAGAATAAACAATATTACATAAAACAAGTCACTCGAACCTAAAATACTCAAATCAGTCCACTTCTGAAGAAAGAAGGAACCAAAAAATATTATGCAATAGATCCTTCCATGATTGATCCAATGGTATGCACATTCTAACACATACTCCAAAGTTTTTACCAAACATAACATGTAGAAATAACAACTAGTTGACCACATAACCTCTTTCAATGCAAAATATTCAATACAGATCTCCACACACCATAGTGAGACCCAGAACATCTCAAAACATCATCTAACACATATCCAGACAAAAAGAATATGATCCACTAAACTGCAACAAAATAAACAACATATCCTAAGGACATGAAAAGATTTTCAACCCATCCTAAATATTGGATGACACAACCAATATAAAAAAACATTAACTACAACACAAAACATAATTCCACAATAACTAATAGCATATCTGGACCAACATCCATTCAGATAACTAGGTTTGACATCAATGACAACCATACAAGATCATGCTAACAACAATATCCAACAAATACCTCAAGAAGATCCAACACTTGTGTATTGTGACAATGAAATTGCCATTTCCTTGGAAAAGAACCCTATCTTCCATGCAAAGACAAAACATATTGCTCTTCAACATAACTTTATCAAGGAAAAAACATAAGACAAACAAGTTTATCTTCTATATTCCAAAGGACAAGATCAAGTTGTTGATATTCTCACCAAGACACTTTATAAGAAAAAGTTCCAAATCCATTGTACAAAAATTGGTTTACAACCCATTGAAGGGTTTGATATAAAATCCCCAAGTAAAGTTTAGTGGGGGGTTTGGAATATTAATCTTTAATTTCAAAAGTCTAATTAGTTATTTGTATTACTTATATTATGTTTTACATATTCCTTTGGTATCCCTGCATGTTATTTATCGTTTGTGTCATCTCACACACGTGAGGATGACTCATTTCTTTTAATTCTTTTATTAAGGAATATTAGTTTCCTCTTACTCATGAGGATTTTTCCACATTGCACACACATAGCATGAATGGTTGCATTCATAGAGATGGGAGTTACTTTACACTAACTCCTCTCCTCATCTCTACTTAAGAGATGTTTCTCTTCTCATTCTTCACTCATATAATTGTAATAAACTTTTGTGTTAAGCTCTCTTTATTTCTCTCTTCTTACGCAATTGTTATTCATTCATAATCAATAAGAGGATATTTCTTTTCTTTTTCCCCTTTCAAAATCTCGTGTCTCCTTTCCTATTTTGTGATTGCTAACTCGATTTCCTCTTCATTCTTAGTAAAATTACTTCAATCAACAAACTTCTTGGATTATTATTTTATTTCTTATTCTCATTTTCCTTTTAATAACATTTATGAAGGGCTTCTTTATTCAATTCAAAGCATGAGTTGTCATAAGCCTCATTTTCCTCCACTTCAAACAAAATATTATTCATGGGTTGAATTTTACACACTTCCAATCTTTGGTATTTCATCTTTCAATGTCACAAATCTTTATTTATCTTCTTCAAAGTGATTAAATTTGAAACACAAAGTAACTTCTGATTCTCTTTCATTAGAAGTATTACTCTCCTCATCCATGAACATTGATTTGTTAGGGGATGCCAAGTATTCTTCAAGAGGCAAAATTGAATTTTGATCAACATACTTATCTCTAAATCGCTTCACATAGTCTGAATTATGATCCCTAGATTCAACCCCAACTATCTTCCTTAATACATGATCCATGGGATGTTGTAAGAGGAACCTCATAATCTTCATGAATCAACTTCTCCATGGTTTAATAAGTATTTATACATTTAGCTTTTTCTAAGGGACTTGTCAAACTTTCTACAATCTCTCCTCTTGGTGTAATAACCTTCAAGGCTACTGATGATAATCATTGTGATTTTTGGTTTGATGAGTGTGAGTCCAAAACCTTTGATACAATTTTAGAATTGTAATCATTCATCTCCTATTCATTTAAATGTTCATGCTTCCTGACTTTTCTCCTCAATTCAAAGTGATGACTTGTATGTCCCTTAGGCAAGTAATTCCTCCTTAGATCTATGCAGTCTCTTAGAAACATATCATGTTGTAGTTCTCCATTAATCCAATCTTGTCTAAATTGATTATGTACATCTGCTATTGTGGGTTCATTGCCTTTTGTATGTTATTTTTTAGATGGTAATGTTGGTGTTATTAGCCTCAAACTTGTTGTATAGGTATATTCCTATTCTAAATTTGATTGTTTATGGATTTATTCATACTATCGCTATTGTTGCTCATGGGTTGCATTAGCATTCCCAACTGTAGAGGTATAAATCTAACCACTTTCCTAAATGAATATTTAATATTTATTTTCACCCCATTCCTCTATTTAATTAAATTCTATTTAATTAATTTATTCACATTCATCTATTTAATTAAATGAGTTACTCAATTTATTTAATTAAGTTCATCTAAACCTTTTCTAGCCTTTAGTTAATTAAATCACTTTATTTATTTAATTCCTCTTTCCCCATTTTTAGTTAAATTTATATTTAATTAAATTGATCCTTGCAAGTAAATAAATCTAATTTATTTATTTAAATCCCCCAGTTGTATTTATGCAAGTTGCTTCTATTTTTATTGAAATAAAGTAATTTATTTTAATTAAAATCCTCCTCCATCCACTTGCATTTTCCTACATCTCCCACTTGCCTCCTAAGCATTCATCTAGAACCTATCTAATCTTAATCAATTAGCATAATCCCTCCAATCATATCCTTTTCCTAAATTTGAGGAGGTCACTTCTCAAAATTGGAGGAAAGCCTTCTAAAAAGCATTAAAGCCTTTATATCTTCAAAAAGCTAACTTGTGGAGTTCCCCCAAATTTGGAAGGACTCTCATAAATTTGTCTCCAAAGTCTTCCTAACCATTAATGGTTAACTCACCCTTCTTGCATGGTTAGAGACTTTCTCTCTAACTCAATGTTCATCTAACCCAAGGGTCTCATCAAGCATCATGACTTTACCCTTGGTTATCCCTTTAACCCTTGCACAAGAGTTTACCCTTGGATAAAAGTTTTATCCAATGGATGATTCTAATCTAACCTTAACCTTACCTCCTAAGGTAACCTTCATGTCTTCTCAAGAATTTAATGCTTCTTACATCTCCTCTCAAGCAACCTATTGTTGACAATTGTCACTATTTCATTGGTGAGAATTGTGAACATGGATTGATTAACTTTCAATCCTGGCCCTCGTTAAGGTTGCTCAATCTTGACCATCCATTGCCCTATTTTTCTTAGTGCTATTTCTGATGTAATCCTTTGAACTATGCAACCCCTTATACAGAGGCGTCCTACAGCGGCAGCGGGGGTGGAGATTGAGCAGTTACAATGAATATTGCATGCTCTAACGCACATTGAAATGGTCAATTTTGCATGCTCCAATACACAAACGTAACTGGTATTCATGAACGTTTCGTTAGGATGATGTTGAAACGATTCCAATGTTACCGCTACATATACACTTTTGAGGAGTCGCATTCACCTCTCTCTTCAATTTTATCGATTTTAAATCTGCAATCAGAGTGTTTCAATTCTGCAATCAGAGTATTCTGAATCATAATTTTAATGCCGTATGCTTCAGTTTGAGCAAAGTTGATTAATCGTCTCTTTCTTATGCTTACGAGCTATTTTTGCACCATGCAAAGAGATCTAGATAGCTTTTATGCTAGCTAATCGTTATCAGTAAGTTACCTCTTTAGACAAATATTTTTAAAATAATATATAGTTTTTAATTTTGAATTTAGAAAAGATTAAAAAGGAATTTTTATGTTTCTAAATCTTAAACATAGAAATATAATGTTTGTAAATTCAAAAAATCTTATATGTCTACACAAATATTTCAAAAATAATGTATACTATTTAATTTTCAATTTGGAAGGATCAAAAATATTTTTTATGTTTCTAAATTTTAATAATAAAAGTATAATGTTTCTAAAAAAGCATTATTGAACTTCAAATTAAGAGAGTTAAAATATTTAACCTTATGATTGTATAGAAACATATTCATCTTCGGTTTGAAAATAATTATTCTCTATTTGTATATGGTTTTGTGATAAGAAAAGTTTATAATATTCTTTTTTTTGGATAAATCCACATCTAAAATATAGATTAAATCAAAGATAAATTAGAATAAATATATTTTTTAAAACATGTTAGTTATTGAACTTCAAATTAAGAATATTAAATTATTTATCCTTATGATTAAAACATATTCATTTTGAGTTTGTAAATAATTCTTCTCTATTTGTATATATGTTTTAATCCTAACTCTAACCTAATCATAACCCTGGACCCTAACCTTAGTAATAATCCTTAATACAAACCCTAAAACCTAAACCATAATCATAACCCTAACCCAAAGCATGATGTAAACCTAACCCTAACCATAATCCTAAGCCCTAAATCTAACTATAATCCTAAGCCCTAACAATAACCATAATCCTAACCCTAACCATGATGTAAATTTGAACCCTGTCCCTAATGCTAATCACTAACCCCAAACCATAACCCTAACCACATCTTTAAAAATAATCTTAACACTAGCCATATCCCTAACAATAACCTAACCATGATCTTGAACCTTAACGCTAACACTAATCCTTAGTACTAACCCTATAACCTTAACAATTAGCTTGACTGTAAACCTAAACCCTAACTTAACCCTAAGAAACATGTAAACCTAACCCTAACCTTAAATCCCTAAGCATAATCCTAAACCCTAACCCTAACTCTAATCCTAATCCTAACCCTAAACCTAAACCCTAACCCTAAGCATGATGTATCTCCAACCATAATCCAAACCCTGACCCTTAACCATAATCCTAGTCCCAACCCAAACGATGATGTAAATCCTAACCATTATGTAAAATTTAACCATAATACTAAACTCTAACCCTGCCCTTAATCCTAACTATTACCCTAACCATAATTCTTACCATAAAGTTGATAATAACCCACACCCTAAACCTAACCCTTACCCTAACCACAATATCAACTCTAACCATAATCCTAGTACTAATCCTAAAACTTAACCCAAACCATAACCATAACTCTTACCCTAAATGTAACCATAATCCTTACCATAACCCTAAACCTTAACCCTAATTACAATCCTAACTCTAACCTAACAATAACCCAAGACCATAACCCTAAAAGACCTTACTCTTAACCCTAAACATAACCCCAAACCTATCCCTATCCCTGACCTTAACCATGACGTAGAGCCTAACCCTAATCCTAATGCTAGACACTAATCCTAAAACCTAACCCTAAGTATGATGTAAATCTAACCCTAACCATAATCCTAACCTTAGCCATATCCCTAACCCTATTCCTAACTCTGACCTAACAATAACCCTGAACCCTAACCATATCAATAATCCTTAATCCTAAACCTAAAACCTAAACCCTAACCCTAAACCTTAACCCTAAACCTAAGCATGGTGTAAACCTAACCCTAACCCTAATCCTAAGCCCTAACACTGACCATAATCCTAACCCTACACCTCACCCTAACCATGATGTAAATATGAAACATGAACTTAATGCTAAGCACTAACCATTAACCCTAACCCTAAGAATGATATAAACCTAACCTTAACCATATCCCTAACAAAAATATTAACCCTAACACTAACAGTGTTGTGCTCTATCTTCATGGTGATAGTAACTTAAATCTACAATCATTTCTGATCTTTTTACAGATTAATGAGTTAAGGAATGTAAATGGAAAGTTATCATGCACTCATACCTTCATGATAGATGTTCTTATACCAATATAACAAAGTTTTAATCTCCTTTAGCATGGACGACATGATAAAGTCAGACTGGCAACATGAAAAATAAAGATATATGACAACAACATAAACAAGAAAAATCAATTGGTATTATTGCAGATGTTTAGTGTCTTAATAAATAACAATCTTTTGTTTTTAGAAATACACAAAGACCATTATTAAAGTTGAATGCTTAGTTAATGTTAAGGCGCGGTTTCGAGAATGACAGTAAAAATTGTTTTTAATGGCTAGTTTGCTGATTGACAATTTAATAAATGTTTTCTATACAATACCAATAGAAAATATAAGTTGTGGTATGAAGAGGTTGTGTGTTTTTTATTAGGATAAATAGGTTTTGAGGGGACCAGAAACCCCGTACAACAAGTTTTTAAGGGACCTGGAACGCTCGGTTTTTTCACAGATTCAGAACCAATAAAGGGACACTGCTGAAAGAAACATCAAATACAAACAACAACACAACCACAAATACACATAACATATCAAAATTTACCTAACTTATGACAAAAGAGGTTACAAAAAAATAGAGCAGCCACAACCAGACCAACGCCATCCAATCAACAAGAATAAGCCAATACAAATCAAGCTGACAAAAACAATAGATCTAAAACACTTATAGATCTAAAAAATAGAGAATGGGGGTTTATCAGGAACCCTTAGCCAACAAGAAGGGTTTTCCAAGGCTCCCTTAACCTATAAAAGAGTCTCCAGGCCACCAAAGGCAAAACCTGATCCTAACCAAAACCAAATACTGGCCAAACTGGGCCCTTCAAAACTGCCAATATCCAACTTGTCCTCAGTAAGAGAAAAATACAAAGGGTTTTTCCAGGCTCCCTCAACCTTGAGAGTGGGTTTTAAAAGGCTCCCACAACCTGATAGAGATTTAACAAGGCACCCAAAAAATTTAACACAAACAACCATGATGGTATGAATCTTCCAGGCATAACTATTAGCATCTGACTCCACCTCAATAGGATATAGGTCATCTCTAGCCACATCCATCTCCCCCTCTATAGAAGGTAGGACCACCTCAATAGGAATAACCATAGAAACCCCAAGATGCAAAAAATAGAATAAAAATAACCAAGCCATGAAACCAAGAGGGAGAGGGATAAAAACACCCTCATTAAAAATGGATCTAGGGGAAACATGACATAAACAAGGAAGATTAGATCTCAACACCGAAAAAAATAAGGGTTTTAAATAGGCTCCCTTAACCTTCATCTAGAACAAGAACATAGGGGTTATCATAAAGATCTCAAGGCCAAAAAAATTTACCCCACGGGGCTTTAGTAGGTTTCGCAAACCCAAAGTGTTGGGTTCTAACATGGACCCTAGAACCAAGATAGAAAAAAAACCAAAGAGATCATTGAAGGAAAATAGCAACCCAAAACCTCTCCCTACATCTACTCATAGGAAGATAAGCACGACACAACTCCACCTCAATAAGAGTTGGAATCAACTCAATCGATAACTTTGCAAACAACCCATAAGAAAGAAAACAAAGAGAAAAGCCAAGATAGCAAACAAACCCCAGAACAACCTCTAAGAAGGTGAAGAAGCAAAACCCTCTAAGCTCTTTATCAACCAACACAACCATGAAAGGCCACGACCCAGGCTGGAGGTAGCATAATGTTAGAATAACCGGTGGACAACTAAGAGGGGTGGGGGTGAATCAATTGTCAACAAATTATATCAATCAAACTACTTTATAACCTTAACCTTTAACCAGAGCACATAAACATTGAATACCAGAATACTAGAAACAGATACCAGTAAGCAATAAAACTTAAGTATGAAACAGAGAATTAACACAATGCAACCATACCACATAACACCATGATTTGTACATGGAAAACCCACTAAAGGGAGAAACCATGGTGGGAAGCCTACCCATAGTTAGATAATACTTCTGTAGAAAGTATGTGATAGAATTTAAGGGGCCAACACATGCAGAAAGGCACACTGCCTAGAGTGTATTGCTCATTACAAAGGAGTCTCACTGACTACAAAGAGGTTATAACCACCTCAATATAATTGGACAACAATCTAGAAGAATGAACTACCAATGATAGCATCTACCATGCCTGATTATAGTCTTGGTTAAGCTCAATACTAGAGGCCTTTGACCTCTTACATAAACCCAATTCGATCTTCAATGATCAACCAAATCCTTTGCCTTAATGATATTACATTATTCGCACATTTGATTCCATGATCATGACCACGATCTACAATGAGATCTTACATCAATTTATACAAACCCTAAGGCCTAAACCAATTAGGTTGGCCACCTAAAAGATATTACAATAGGATCATTACATACAGCCACATTACAATGATATGCCATGTTGACTTTAGACCAAAACAATATTAACCAATCCATAAATCATCCCAGTAATGTGTAGAGAGCACGTTACATGATACCGATCCATAACCTAGACCCAAATAGATTCACCATGCCAAACCGATGTCTCCAATCAGTCGAGGCACCAACACAATCACCTTCTGCATCCTGAATTCCATCTAGAAGCCACACAACACAACTTATGCATCCTATCAAAGATTCTCAGTAAAATCTCTGCCGGTAAAACCCTAAACCCTTACTCGTATAGGCTTACTAGAATGTATGATAGCATCCGATCATCACGTCAATACCAACTAACCAAAACATACTCTAGAAACATGCAACACATCAAACCAAACATATTCCATTTATCCAAACATGTCGATAGTATCCAACTGATAGTCCCTTCCATCGGTTACACTAGTTCTTCTACTGGTAACCAAAATTTGTTTGTCGGTAACCAAAATTTGTCTACCGGTAACCAATCATAACAGCTATTGTTGACATCAATGACAAAACATCAATGCAACACATTATCAATTCCTTCATATTTCCAACAATCTCCCCCTTTGGCATTGATGGCAACACTAGATGTGAAAAAGAAAACATCTAAGTGCCAAGAAATGCCAAAAATTTCTCATAGAAGATATAACAATGAAAACTGAAAAATCCCAACAACTCCCCCTGAGGAGTGCAGTCCAATCTGAAACTGATATGAATCTCTCTCCCATATGATATATGATGACATTTTTTTTCACATTATATATCTCTACCCCTTTGACATCAATGCCAAAGATATGACATAGATATCAAAATCTTGTGAATCTCAAAGCTAACTACTCCCCCTGAGTAGTAGCACCACTACATCAATCTGTAGAAAAGGATAAAGCTGATGATGCATACCGGAATGATGCTCCACTCCATCAATTTATTTTCTATCGGAGGGGTAGATACCCCTAACCTATCTCTCAAATATTCAAATGATTCCTTAGACAACAATTTAGTGAATATATCTACAATCTGCTCTTTAGTGTCCACATAAACCAATTTGTCTTCCTTTTCTTCCACATTTTCTTTTAGAAAGTAATATTTTATTGATATGTGCTTAGTCTTAGAGTGAAATACTGGATTCTTAGACATGTCAATAGCTGCAGAGTTATCACAATAGATAGCTACCAGTTCACTGCAATTTACCTTGATATCCTTCAACATTTGCTTTATCCACAAGACTTGAGTGCAATTAGTTGTTGCTGCAACATATTCAGCTTCTAAAGTAGATAAATAATTGCACATGGCTATTTTTTTCTAATCCATGAAACCAATTTCTTTTCAAGAAAGAAAGCTCCACCAGAAGTTCTCTTTTGGTCATCAGTATCTTCTACCCAATCTGAATCTGTATATGCACATAAAGTGAAGTTATCATCTCTAGAGTACCATAAGCCATATTCTGTTGTTCCTTGCAAATACCGGAATATCCTCTTTACTTCACATTCATGATTTTCTTTAGGATTACTTTGATATCTTGAAACAATACTTACTGCATTCATAATATCTGGTCTATTCTGAGTTAGATATAACAAGCCACCAATCATAGACTTATACCTTGTTGAGTTTACCATTGCAGATGTGTCTTTGATAGATAATTTCTCACTTGTCACCATAGGAATACTTACCAGTTTGGAATTTTCCATTCCAAACTTCTTCAACAATTCACCTAGATACTTAGTTTGACAGATAAAAATGCCTTTGTCAATTTGAGTAATTTGCAAACCTAAGAAAAATCTCATCTCACCAGTCATAGACATTTCAAATTCATCCTTCATATTATTAGAGAATTCCATGCATAATTTGTCTTCACCTTCAAAAATGATATCATCAACAAATACTTCAATAATCAGAATATCATCATCAGTGATCTTGTAATATAAATTATTGTCAACATTACCTTTAGGAAAACCAAGCTTTAAAAGATATTTATACAACCTTGCATACCAAGCTTTAGGAGCTTGTTTCAATCCATATAATGCTTTCCTTAACCTACAAACCATATCTTTGTCATTTCTCAGTGAAGATCCATCAGGCTACTCAATGCATACTTCTTCCTTAAGTTCACCATTCAAAAATGCACATTTAACATCCATTTGATATACCTTATAGTTCTTGTATGTTGCATAGGCAAGAAATAGTCTAACAACTTCAATTCTAGCTATAGGTGCAAATGTCTCACCATAGTCAATTCCTTCCATTTGAGAATATCCTTTACAAACTAGTCTAGCCTTGTTTCTTACAACTTGACCATCCTCATTTAGTCTATTTCTAAAAACCCATTTAGTTCCAAATTCTTATATTTAGGCCAGGGAACTAAAGTCCAAGTCTTATTCTTCTCTATCTTATTTAATTCATCTTCCATAGCATTTAACCAATATTTATCTTTACAAGCTTCAATAAAAGATGTTAGTTCAATTTGAGAAATAAGACACACCTCTTCATTTGCCAGTCTTCTTCTTGTCATAACTCCCTTGTTTTTGTCTCGAATGATTTGATCTTTAGAATGATTTAATCTTACATACCTTGGTGTCTTCTGAACTTCAGGTTCTCTATTTTGATTATCAGTCACAGTTAAATTTTTTGATTAGACTGGTGTAATTGTCTCAGTGCCTTGTACTAGTTGAGGCATTGCTGGATCAGTTATGATCACTTCCACTGCCGGTTTTTTGTCATATGATATAGATTGATCTCTGTATTGCACATCCCCTTTCACATTTGTGCTCTCCATAATTTTCTGTACTTTTGTTATAACATCCATATGCTTTTCTCTTAATTGAATATCTAAGAAATATCCCTTCATCACATCTAGGATCAAACTTCCCAATTAAATCATCCCTTTTGATATAATATTTACTTCCAAAAATTTTAAAATATTTAAGTGTAGGTGTATGTCCAAACCATAATTCATAAGCAGTCTTACCGGTCTCACCTTTGATATGAACTCTGTTGAATGTGTAAACCGTTGTACGCATTGTTTCTCTCTAGTAGATTGTAATGCCCATACCCTAGTCAGACTTTTAAAACCCGTTTAACCATGATTGACTTCCTATGTGGCATTCTTGAATGGTAGATTAACCGACATGCAATGTGTAGTTTAGATAATATAAATAAATTGTGCATACTTATTATTGTGCTTTTGCATCGATTTTCGTGTAAATGTAATTGTTTCCTAACCCTTGAGATAAATCTTGAGCTAACGCCTTCATTGAGTATGTATATGTATATGCATGCTTGTATGAGTTCATGGGTGCAGGAGATTGCAGGTACAACACCGCTTAGGGCAAGGTTCACCTCCTTTGGAATTTGCAAGGTTGAGTATGCTCCTTCATCTTTTGAATTCGGATTTAGTGGTCATATAACTCTCGTCTTTCCTTAGCCATGGTTAGGTGAGCATCGTGTGTGGATTCGTGGGACTTGCTTTTCATTGGGATGCATGTCGAGAGACTGGGTGGACTTCCTCAATTTGCGTGTCCTGCGCGAGGTAAGTGAGGTTTGTTATCCTAAGTATTAAATTCAAATTTATGAGTAGACGTGCACATTAGTGATATGGAAATTTAAATAGGAAGTTTCTTTATATGATTAATCATTAATTTAAATAGATTGTTTTAAATTGTTATTGTAGCAAGCTTAAGGTATTTAACTGGGGTTAATGTGCTCATTTATGCATTTGTAACATTTATGCATTTATAGTTGAGAAATTAGAAGAAACAAGACTCTTGCATTAGATTAGTCATTTATTTAAAAATGTCACTTTATTGTGTTATAGCGAGTTAATTTAATAGCTAATTTTAAAATAACGAATTTATTGAGTTATGCATTTTAGAAAGGAAAAATTTTAAAGTCATCGGAGAGATAGAATTAAATTACTCATTTTCGCATTTTGGAAGAAAAGGGATAAATTATTATTATTTAAACGAAATTATTTCTTTTTTTACTTGTATAGTTGATATAGTATAAAAAGATTGATTTTTAGAAAATTAAAATTTAATCAAAACGCCTTACCCGGTAAGTAGTCCCAAAATATAAATGTAGGCCTAAATCGATATTAAGAAATTAAAATTTAAAACTCAATAAGAAAAAGAAGCATTTTAATTTTAATAGGGGAAAGCATATAAGATTAATAAATGATGGTAATGAATGACTTCCATTTGGGACTTTCAATCATTTTATTTTTAAAAATAAATACCTAATTTCGAAATTGAAATTAGGGCAAAAATTAGGGTTTTCTTTTTAATCTTGTTTGGTAAGCATTTTGGGGGCTTCTTGGCCTTTGGTCTTTTTTTTGGAAAAACATGGTTCTTGCAAGGGAGATTGGGGATTTTGGAGAGGGATGAGGAATGAGAGCAGCTGATTTGGGAGCTCATCTTCATCAAAATCTCTTCCTGGAAAGCATTTGGAGGTAAGAAATCTTACTCTCCCCTTTTGTTTATTGTTATGCCCTCCATGAAATGCTGGAAAAATAGAGAGGATTGCTACCCATGGATGTTTATTAAGATTTAGTTTTCAGTTGGTTGAAGGCTTGGTTATTCTTCAAAGACTTTTCTATTTTGCCCTCTTTTGAAATCCATAACATTCTGAGAATGAAAAAAGAGAGAAAAGAAAAAAAAATGGAGGAATGGCTACGTCTGTACGAGATTTTTCATTCAATGTCCTTATCCAAAAAAAACAAAAAACGAGTTGATTCGAACTGTGGAAGTTGCAAAGAAACCCAAAAAAAAAAATATAAAATAAAATTTAAAACGAAAAACACAAAAAAAAAAAGAAATGTTTTTGAGGGTTTTCGGGGGGGGAAGCCGGAGCTCGACCCGGCCCCAATCCCGCGGCACCGCAGTAGCCCGCAGGGAAACCCTGCGTCCCACCGTGGTTCGCAGGGAACACCCTGCGCGAACCCTAAAGGCATCGCCCCTTTCCTTCTTGATATTTTAAGTTTTTTTTTTTTGTGTGTTAATTTGTTTAGTTTTAAAAATTGTTTAGTATTTAAAAATAAAATAATAAAACAATAGATTTAGGGTATGGTAATAAACGAAAAAAAAAAAAAAGGGGGAAAGCATTATACTGATTCTATTTAGAGTCTTTGTTATTATTTAAATTTAGATTTTTCTCTCTTGTTTATTTAATATTATTTAAGCTGGATAATAAATAATATATGGGATTTAGAACATTGGAAAATTCGAAAACTCATATAGAGATATATGTTTTCTGCCTCATCCTGATTTATATAACTGGCATTGATAATTACTAATCATAAACTAAGGGTAGCTGTGGATATTTAATAAATGATATCTTAGGAATTTCTTATATCAACATATAATATTAACCATATGTGGCTTTTGGCCCCTTCGTAACGAATATATATCCCGTGAATTACCCCTTAGTGTTCAGACGATAATTTTAATCGGATAGATATAAATTGAGATTTACATATACTTGTTTTATATATATGGAAGGGAATTTAAAAATTGTTGGGGGGGTGCTAGTGTATAGCTCCAGACCAACATGTCAGTGATGTGTATCTAAGGATTAAGTAAAATACCCGAATGAGAAATGCTTACATTTATGTGAACTTAGTTGGAAAACTTGTAGAGTTGTTTTTACTGACTGAAATTGTCATTGTAGTTGGTTGTGATCGCCTAAAAGGCAAGATTGTAAAGACATGTAAATATGTAACCTTAACTATATATAATACCAAAGGGGTCTTGCAGTTGAGCAGACTCGGAGATGTAGCCCATCCGGGGTGAACTCCGAGATCATATCTGTGTTATGCGATGTTTATAGCGTGCTTTGTTTTATGTTTTGAATTATCATGAAAGGATGTAATCTTGCATGAGTGTATGGTGGAAGTTTAATGAATTCGAATTTAAATGCATAACATTATTCATATGGATAAACGTAGTTATTTAAGTTCATAAAACGTTGTGAATTATGAATATGGCATGGTATTTAAATATTGCAAAATTAAAGTGTGGAAATGATAATTGGGTAATGTTAATTTGAATTGTAATAGTGGAAGAAATCTAGATAGAAAAACTTCATTGGATTAATTGTTAAAAAGAATGTTAATGGAATGAATGTAAAAAGGGAATAACAAAGTTAAAAAATTATGTCACAATTCTTAGATTGAAATTTAAAAGAAGAACATCATAGAAATATCTATCCTTTTACCTTAGTAAATGAATCACGCCATGTCAGTTATGTTTCATTACATAGGATAAATTTGTTAAGTTATTTCACGTTTTAATCTTAACAATAATCCTCACCGGATTAATTTGATAATCGTGTGGACTCAATCAAATATTCATGTTGTGTATTGAATGAATATACTTAGTAATTTATGTTGTAATTTTAATCATTAACCCTCACCAGATTACTTCTAAAACCGGGTGAACCCAACTAGAAAACCCATATGTTAATCTTTATAAAAGGAATCCCTCATGTTCGCTAAGTTTGAACTAGAATGGGAAACGTCATGTTAATTATGTTTCATTATATTGGATATAGTTGTTTGGTCAATTACGTTTAATCTTAACAAATCAACCTTACCGAAATTTAACTTGATAATTGGTGAAACTCAACTAGTCCACCATAATTATAACCCCAACAAGTGAATTTCCTTATGATTGTTAAAGATGAACTGGAAAAGAAGGGATTCAATTAGTTGTTGATACATTAAATCTAATAAAAGAATCTCTCTCACCTTATATTCATTTAACAATAAAAAAAGAGTGATGTGCAATAGGATAATTTGTATTTCAATCCTAATGGAAGAACATCTCTTGGAACTTATACTCTAATCTTGAAATGGTAAATATTATCTTGCTAACTATATCTTAAAGTTAAAGGATGAACTCATGTGGCTCTAATACATTTTCAACGTAATGATTTTAGCCATCTAGTAGTATTATTAAAACTTCAAATGAATTTCCATGGCTACTCATATTTTACCTTTCATAAAAGAACTTCAATTCATTAGTTGGCTACACATGGAATCAAATAAAGGGACCTCACTCTATTAATAGTAGATAATCCTTAAGGAACGAATTCTTCCTACTAACCATACCTTTTAATATTTTAAAAAAATAATAATAAATATATTAAATGTGAGTGAATACTTTAAAATCAAATGATGGAATCCTCGTTTTACTAATAGTAGTTTAATCCTAAACGAATGAATCTCATTAAGCACGTTTATAGCATTAAAGGATGATGTCAAGTGTGGATGGTTATTTTTTTAAAACTCTAATGAATGAACTTTGTTATATTTAAAACGCTTGAACCTATTTGGAGACCTCCCAATGAAATTTCGAATCAAAGTGCTTGAGTAATTAACCTCTCGATGGCCCCCTCACTAACCAAAGCAATTGAACGCTTCCTAAAATTATAAGATGTCAAACCATTGAACACATATATAATTAATATCTATGCTTGATCTCGTAATTAAGATATCCAGATTAATGGGTCTAAAGACGCAAGTTGAGTTAGGTAAGATTATGTAATCATGTTAGGAAACTCCTTAGGATTGTTTGAGCCTTCCGCTGTGATAACTAAGTTGATAGATAACTACAATGTATCTTAATGTTGTGTCTAATTATGAATGGAGACAACTTCAAACTATCTTAACGTTGTAACGTTTCATTAACGCACTTAATTATATTTAAAAAAAAAAAATTTTACACTCTATTTGAGTGTTTTAAACTTAAACCCTTCGAGGTTTCCTGGCGGGGCATTACATAGATGTGAGGCAATTTGGCTTCTATCATCATGGTTCCTGCTGCATCAAAAATGGTTCTATTTTTCCTTTCCACTACTCAATTCTACTGAGGAGTCTGGGGTTCAGATAACTGTCTCCTAATTCCATTTATCTCACAATAACTGTTAAATTCATGAGATGTGAACTCACCGCCTTGATATGATCTTAGACATTTGATTTTCAATCCAATTTTTGTTTCCCCCATTTCTTTAAAGATCTTATATTTCTCAAAAGCTTCAGACTTCTCCCTTAGAAAAGTCACCCACATCATTCTAGAATAATCATCAATTATTAGCATGAAGTATCTATCACCTTGAAAGCTTTTGGTCCTTGCTGAACCACATAAGTTAGAATGAATCAAATCAAGCACATCATTAGATTTACCATATATTCTCTTAAAAGAAGTTCTAACTTGCTTTCCCAATTAACATTTCTTACATACCGGATTATGAGGTTTTATAATCTTAGGTATATCTCTAACTCCCTTTGTTGAACTGATCTTAACAATACAATCAAAATTAACATGACACAACCTCTTATGCCATAACCACCTCTCATCAATGTGAGAAATCAAACATGTCTTATAACCGATATTCAAGTGAAAGATATTACCTCTAGTATGAGTACCAGTTGCAATCTCCAAACCAGTTCTGTTAATGATTTTGCATTTTCTATCTTTGAACTGAAGTTGGGATCCCTTATCCACCAATTGACCAACACTTAAAAGATTATGCTTTAAACCTTCTATATAGTAGACATTATCAGTATTATGCTTGCCATCCAGAGAAATAATACCTCTACTTTTGATCATACATGCTTTGTTATCCCCAAATCTGATTTGACCACCATTGTATTCTTGCAGGGATAGAAATTTTCTTTTATCTTCAGTCATATGATGCGAGCATCCAATATCAATTACCCATTCATCCTTGTCTTCAACTTTTGTTGCCAAGGCCTTTTCTTCATTCTTGATAACTAGTTCTGATTCATCTTCCTTTATAGCATAGAAAACCCATTCCTTTCCATTGTCGGATCCACTAGTAGAGTCTTCTGCCGGTTCTTCATCTAAATCACTAATGCCTTCCTCATTCGCTATGTAGCATAGTTTGTTTTTCTTGAATCTATATTTGTTCTGATTAGGCTTAAATGATTTCTTAACTCTTTCTTCAAATCTTTTATTCCTTTCAAAACATCTAGATGCAAAATGACCAATCTTATTACATGCAAAACATTTAAAAGGTGCTTTTCCTTCATACTTACTTCCTGCCGGTCCTTTAGGTACTCTTCTAGCAAATAAGGCTTCAAGTTGCTAAAATTATTCATCCTCTTTCCTCATATCTTCCAATTCTTTTGTATATAGGACTTTCCAATCACTTTGGTAAATAATGATGCATGAAAAGAAGATTCGGAATTTGCAGTTTCAGAATGTCCAAATTCTTCAAGCTCAAAAGTAGATAATTTCCCAATCAGAGTGTCTCTGTTAATTGAAGTGTTTTCCATTGTTCTCAATTCATTAATTGTAGTAGCCTTCATCTTGTAAGCCGGTGGTAGGGTTCTCAAAACTTTAGAAACTATTTCATCTTCACTCTAAGATCCTCCACAACATTGAATTCCCATGACAATCTCATTTACTCTTTCCATAAATGTAGCGATTCTCTCATTATCTTCCATCGTCAAGTTCTCATATCTTACCCGGTAACCATCAAGTTTAGAAATTTTGACAGTATGGTCACTTTCATTCAAATTTTGCAATAATTTATCCCACATAACCTTTGCAGATGATTTATCAGTCAATCCCATGATTTTTTGATCAATGAGTGCACACATGAGGGCTTCTCTCTAGCTCTGCAATCATTTTCAATATTTTTGTCCAAGTCTGCTGGAGCAGGATTGCCAGATGTCAGATCATAAGGTGTATATCCTTTCTCAGTGATCTCCCAAATATCCTTGCCAATACATCTAAGATGAGTCTCCATTCAGATTTTTCATATCCCATGGTTTGTTCCATCAATCTTAGGGATTTCTCTTCTGAAAAATAGTTGCCGATGAATTTGAATTATTAGTTTCCATAGGATCTACCTCAAGCAGTTAAGCTTCTACAAAAGAGGACCAAATCTATAATACCAATTGTTAGAATAACCGGTGGACAACTGTGAGGGAGGGGGGGGGGGGGTGAATTAGTTGTCAAAAGATTATATCAATCAAACTATTTTATAACCTTTAACTAAAGCACATAAATATTGAATACCCGTATAACAGAAATAGATACCAATAAGCAATAAAACTTAAGTATGAAACAAAGAATTGACACAATGCAACCATACCACATAACACCACAATTTGTACATAGAAAACTCGGTAAAGGGAAAAACCATGGTGAGAAGCCTACCCACAATCAGATAATACTTAAATAGAAAGTATGTGATACAATAAGGGGCCTGCAAGAAGGCACACTACCTAGATCGTACTGCTCATTACAAAGGCGTCTCACTAACTACATAGAGGTTATAACCACCTCAATATAATTGGACAACAATCCAGAAGAATGAACTGCCAATTTGATAGCATCTACAATTCCTAATTACAGTCCCGGTTAAGCTCAATACTGATCAAAGGCCTTTGACCTCTAACATAAACCCAATTTGATCTTCACTAATCAACCAAATCCTCTATCTGAATGATATTGCATTATTCGCACATTTCATTCCATGACCATGACCACGATCTACAGTGAGATCTTACATCAATCTATACAAACCCTAAGGCCTAAACCAATTAGGTCAACCACCTAAAATATATTACAGTAGGATCATTGCATACAACCATATTACAATGATATGCCATGTCATCTTTAGACCAAAACAAGATTAACCAATCCATAAATCATCCCAGTAACGTGTAGAGAACACATTACATGATACCAGTCCATAACCTGGACCCAAATAGATTCACTATGCCAAAGTGATGTCTCCAATGAGTCAAGGAACGAACACAATCACTTTCTGCATCCTGACTTCCATCTAGAAGCCACACCAATGCCACTTATGCATCCTGTCAAAGATTCTCAGTAAAATCTTTTCCGGTAAAACCCTAAACCCTTACCGATATATGCTTACTAGAATGTATGATAGCATCCAATCATGAAGTCAGTACCAACTGACCGAAACATACTCCAGAAACATGTAACACATCAAACCAAACATATTCCATTGATCCAAACATGTCGATAGTATCAAACTGATAGTCCCTTTTGCCGGTGACACTAGTTCTTCTACCGGTAACAAAAATCTGTCTCTCGGTAACTAAAATCTGTCTGCCGGTAACCAATCATAACAGCTAGTATTGACATCAATGACAAAACATCAATGCAACATATAATCAATTCCTTCATATTGCCAACACATAAAGCATATGGTAGAAAAACCCTCAAGCTGAAACAGGTGCACCAAAACACGATACCAACCCAAAGGCGCAAGCACGAAGAATCACCCACTAAAGTCGGACCATAAACAACACTGACCACACATGAATCGGTTCATAAGATGCATAAAAACAATGAGCCAGAACACTCTATCTAACCAGTCAGAATATGACTAGAGTTAAACACCGAGACTGCTACCACCACCCGCAAGACATCCTTTCATGCAAAAATCTAGGTTGAGCGAGAAACCGCAAGCTAGGAAATAGGGGAACTAACTAGCCACCTCTAGTCATCTCCATCACCATCTAATCCATCATCCCCTCCCTCCATGGCCCCCCTATAGAAACCCTAACTCCACTCCCTCCTCTCGCTCCGTAATCCATCGTCGATGGGTACAAAGTCATGTGTTACTGTTGAAAAAAGGGTTGATTAAAAAGAAAATTGGTTGAATGATAAAATCAAATTAGCAATAGTTATTTCATAAAAAAAATAGAGCAACATTTTGATGGCTATTGTAGAAGTCGATTAAAAAATAAAAAATATTGATTATGTTTGGTGTATCTAGTTTCATGATGAAGTATTTTTTTGAGACAGTGAGGGTTTTGATAATAACAGTGCATCAAAGATTTTTTGTAACATTCAGGAATTATATATTCAATTGCTATTGGATTTATTGCAGGGTTATTTACAAGAGGAGATTTATGAAAAAAATAGTGATTGTAAAAGCTTTCTTGAAGGGAAATCTGTTAATGTGAAGAACTGTAGAACAAAGACTTGATTCAGTATATCAATTTTCTTTGTATTGAAATAGAATAACACTTTGAAATTGTATTGTTCTAAGTTTTTATTTTTGTAAGGGATTGGTGTTCCTTGGAGTGCGTGCTCTTAAAACTTGTAAAGAGTTAGTGCTCTAAATGTTTGCTTGTGAGGCCTAATATAAAATTTGTTCATAATGGTTTTTCACCCTTAGGGGTTTTCCACTCAAATATTGGTGTCATGGTGTTGACTCTTTGTTTTGAATCTCTTGATTGTTTTATTAGATATTGTTAATATTGTCTTATGATTTGTTGCAAAGGTTGATATCATTGTATTAAAATTTTGTTTGTTAGAAGTCTATTTATTTTATTGATCACTCATTCCGATCCTAGTATTCCAACAATCATATGATCGCTTAAGCGGGGGGTAAATTTGTAGAATCATAAATTATAGAGCTTTAATTAGGGTGTTCAATTCCATGCTTAGTTAGTACTCATTTTAGCATGTCTCACTATACTATGCATTATAGGACTTCCACATGCATTTTAATAAATTCATTACAATCTTAAGTCCTTTACTAATTTAAACCACATCTCACTCTATAAATTGGGCCTTTGGTTTTAGGTGTTCCCTTTTATCATTTTATCCTTAATCATACCCCAATTGTAACTTCTAAAAGACATTTCGCATATCTATACATCATGGTTTGAGTCACAAAGCTAGAATTAGTATTAGAACCTTGTTGTCTTTCATCCATAAAAAATTGGGATAATATCGTCAGGATTAGGATGGTCACACACCCTTGGTCCTAAAATTTTCCCCTCAAATTTTGGGAGGATAATTTGGCAGTCACCAATTCAAATCCCACTCTATGTGAAAAAAAATAAAAAATAGGCTGTCCTTTCATCAATTTCAAATCTAGGATTTCATATATAAGGCAATTTGTTTCCTCATTTGTGGAAACTTTTTGGAGATAAATTATTATGCAATTGAAAGTATCCTGGTGAAGTGAAGGTGCTTCTTTAAAGGGATTCTTATATTTACAATTCAATCAATTCTTTTTCAACATTCATTCAACCATGGAAGCTTTAAGGAACATTGGAGGATGACAGAGAATCACTAACCGATGGTTGGATTATACCTCTTGCTAAGAGATTTGGTATGATTTCTTGTTATTCTTATGTTTATACTATTGATCTTTAGATCTACATCATATTTAGTTTTATATTTACACTATTTCTTTAGAGATACATTCTAATTGTGTGATTTAAATTATTTTTTAATTAAATCATTATCATTTAGGGGTTTTTCCTATAACACATTTGAGTAGGAATATAGCTTCCATATTAGACACTTTAGCTCATAGAAATATTAGATAGACATAAGATTCATGAGCACACACATTATTTGAATTTCAATATCGATTATTTGTTGAGGTGGAAATCACATTGACCAAGGCAAGTCCCTATATAGACACCACCCTACCATTTTATATCTTATACATGCAGATCTACAAGTACCAAATAGAGCTGGAGGATGATTGGAACAACATCAACAGACTGTCTTATGTCCGCTCTCAAAATTTGGTCCCAAATTCTTAGGACTAGGGCATTGGGGGTGCCAATATCCTCAAAATTCTATAGCAAATTTTATAGCTACCTCCCAGATAGCTTAATCTTCTCATACTCAAAAGACTAAGGCATTTTTATCATCCTAGTCCTACAAATTCAATTTTAGATAGTAGTTACAATTGTAGAGTCATATTTCCTACTCATTTTTGCATTTGTTATAGCATCTTTGCATGTTCATCAATTAGTTATAGCAACATAAGTTTTCATATACTTCATACTTGAGTTTTAGTTTTTCACTATTCCAACATATTTCTACAGTTCATTCACTTTCCAAAACAACAAAGGAATATAAAACCTAGAAGTTTAACTTGATTCTCTTTTAGAAGAGTTAGTCAAACACGATCACTCATTTAAATGTGATTTTGTATTCCAATGTTGGCGTGAAAGTGGATCTTGGTCTTATGTCCCACATGATTCTATTTTCATACAAAGCACATAACAAATTTTTATGATTTATTAATAATTAAAAGTGTCATATATCTGATTTTATGAAAAAATAGTTAAAAAATGACCATAAACAACCATTTAGACCATCAAAATCAAGGCCTACATCCAATCATGGCTAGATGGAGACCACAAATATTCTCAAAGAGACAACAAGTGCTACTAAATATGATTTTGATACCCAATTACCTAGTTTGCAATATGATCAAGCAATGGGTTCACTTCAATTAAAAAATAAGTAATTAGCCATCCCACTTGCACTTGTCCCCAATTTTCTTGTGACTTCAGTTAATTATTTTCCTATAAATATAAGGGGAGGTGCTTCATACATATTTTTCCTATGCAGTTCAAACTAATGAAATCAATAATTCTAAACTTTGATAAATAATAGTTTTAGACAATATTATACCCCTCTTCTTCACTAACGTAACCTATGATGAAATAGTCAGAAATGTACTCCACCTAAATAATTAGGGTTAGTTTTATTTGACTTAGGTACTCAATCTATTAAGTTCCACTGGTGTATGGAATTTCCTAATTAATTAAGGTTAGTTCTATTTAACATTGTACAATCCCAAACATAACCAAATTTGAGGACTATGGTTTATTTTGAATTTAATTTTAATTTTATCTCCTCCCACATTTCATCATTTGTAATTTAATGATAAAATAGATAAAAATTTTATTATAATTTTTAATATATTTATATTAAGTTATTTTATTTATTTATATTTAGTGAAATGTAATAGTATATTTAAATACATAATACTATAATTTATATAGGTAAATTATTTATATATAATTATTTTGATAATTATGAAAATAATTTTTCTAGGGTATAATGATTAGGACTCTTTGAATATATTTCGTACTTGTAAATATATATATCATAGATATTGTAGCTATCTTGATGTACATTATAAGAGATTAGTGCCTTTCAATTATAAAATTTGTTACAACCATGGAAAAGGGGTAATAATTTTTTTCTAAAATCTTCTAGAATAAATTGCCTTTGTTATTATTTTAAATTTTATGAGTGAGTAATCAATTTAGTAAATTATTATTTTACAAAACACATGTATATGTTACTATTTTTACAATATATAAGAATAAACATAAATAAAAATATGTGAGCCTTTTAAATTCCTTTCATTTATTATGAAGTTCATCAAGTTAATTGTCCCAAATTTATACTAGAGATGTTAGAACCAACAAGATTTATCCATGACTATTTTCTAATTTTACAATATTACTAGCTTATACAAATAGTTAGTTTTAGACATCATAATAACCTCCTTGATTAATCATCTTAGAGGAATATTAAATATTTATAAATTAGGCTTGAAAATTGAGTGAAAGAGAACCAAGTGTTTTCTCTATATTACTTATAATTAATGAAAATATAGATTCTAATATTCTCGTTTGATTAAGGAATAGATAAGTTAAATTGGTTCCTACCATATAAATTAGTGTGATTCCATGTAATAGGATCTTAAAGGTAATATGAAAGGCCATTTGTAATCTTCATGGTCCAAGGCTCAAAGTCAATACTAAATTAAAAAAAGACACATTCTCGAATTTAACAAGTCAAGGATAAAGATTACATGATATACTCAAAGTAAGAATTTTATTTTATGAAATTATCAATTTTTATGTAGATCTCTCTAGTCTCATTAATTATAAATAATAACTCTATACTAGTAACTAAAATATTTATTTGATTCCATATAATTTAATTTTGGCTATTTTTTCCTCTCAATCCCACAAAATGTCACCTTAGAAGATAGGGGTAATTGGATACAACAACCATGCTATCCATAGTAGTATGTGTGAAACATGTATCTTAGCACCATAGAATGACATTTATTATTGTAAATATTCTTCACTAATTCCTTATGCAAAATAAATCCTCTTTTTCTTAGGTTTTAGTATGACTTCTACAAGGCTTTATAACTATAAGTTGATGATGTGTAATTTCCATCCCTAATAATGTGAAGTTGCATGTTTTTGAATGACTAGTTTGTTATGTGCAACATACTTGTTGATTATAAAAGGTTGTAAAAGAGAAACAATGCGAAGTTGGGAGCATTATATGATGAGAAAAAACTGAATGTGCTATGTGAGAGAAGAGAGAATGAATGTGTTGTAAGTGTGCTAGTTGCATAATGTATTTGTAATATTAATTGTAATAGGACTTCTTGCTTTGTTATATGATTTTTGTAATATCCTTAAGGTTGGTACCTAAAGGATATTGAGTTGGTTCCTAGAGTTGGGAGTTGATTCTTCCTTAGAGTCAATTCTCTGAAATTAAGGGATTTGGTTATTACTTAGGGTTTGTGCCCTTAAACATTGTAAGTGGTTTCTCATAGTGAGGTTGGATAAGGATAATATATCCTAGTAGAATTTATCACCAATGTTTTTCTCATATTCAGTTTTTTAGGTATATCATGTGTTATGGCTCCTATAAGTGAATGCTCTATTGTTGTTTAATCTATCATTGTCATGGTTATTGATTATTTTATTTTAAAGGGTTAAGGATTAGTGGTTTAATTTCTCTATCAATTTACCCAGCTCTTATTTGAGAGTTGTGTTCATCAATGGTACCTTGGACTAGCAATATTTTATTATCTTTACTAGGAGCCATATACAAAACTATTGTAAATATGAGTTCTAGTTGTCATTGATGTCAAACTTGTTGCTCTGAAAGAGATACTTTAAATCATTCTCTAGGTTCAAAGGTGGTTTTGAAATGAGTAGTCGATGTAAGGTGGTGTACAAGATATGTTGTTGTATAGAGTATGCGTATCGATGTTGTGGAAACATATTATAGTGTTCTATGATATTTTCGGAGCTATGTAGGTGTTTTGTGTATATTTGTATGATTTTTCATTCATGTTTGACTATTTAGGTGAATAGTTTGTCATATAGTTTAGTTCGGTATGTATCAAATATGCATCAAATAGTTATGTAGTTTCAAATAAATGTTTGTGGATGTACATTCTTTTTAAATCTTTGTTTTCAAATGGATAGGTGATCTAGAGTTGGAGTTAATTAAGTCCGAGTTCTGGTTTATACAGTTGCAGTGCAATGGTGTGGAGAAATGTGTTACATTCCTCGACTTATAGTTGGTGAATTTTTTTAAATGGTTGATTAAGGTTCTTCGATCTCATATGTTGCTTCCTTGGTCATTTGCAACTTTTGTTGGTGGTCTAGATTGAAGTTTGAGATTTTTGTATTGGCATGAGCTAACTATTTCATATTTCAAGGTTGACTTATGTGTTTTTGGTATGTGCAGTAGCATGTAGATACATGAAATATATATTGGAAGTATCGAGAAGGTGTGCCAACATGATGTGATCCTTCACACATTTCATTTTCCTTCCACATTTTTCCTAAAGACTATTTTGGGCCGATGGTTATGTATGAACACATTACATCTTATTAGGCCACTATAGTGGGTGTTATTGAGGTTATGCTTCATGTATAGAGGATAATTATTGTATTGATGTGAGGATGAAGTGGATAGGGTGTTCAAAGTCATTGTGATAAAGTTTAGAAGTTCAGATGTGTAGCAAGGCATAGATGAAGACATTTTTTGATGTATACTGAATTGTAATAGATGTTATTAGTATTGTGGTACATTCTTTTTCTATAGTTCAATATTTTTTTATATTATTGTATTACAAGTATTGTAGCTTTCCCTAAAGAAGTGAAATCCAGTGTGTGCAAGTGATTATATATCTTTCCCTAAGGTTGTGTGCCTTAGCCTGCGAGTCATCCTCTAGATCAGTGAGCTCCTTGGCCTTTGGCTTATACTCTATAATTAGTTTTATATATGTTGTGAGTTTGTTTATCGTATTTCTTATTTTAGTTTTTCCACATAAAAAATCTTGGTATTCTTGTGTGGTTGCTTTTTTTGTTTATGTTATTTTCTTACATGCATATGGTGGATGAAATGTATGATGAGTTAGAGGTTTAATCTAATCAAGTCTTAGTATATTCTAACTCAACCCCCATCTCAACAATTCGGTAGTTTAAAAAAACTTTAAATCTCTAAGTCACTTGCTAGCAAGTCATGTTATGCTAGGTGGCTTAAATAGACAAGTGAAGACATCACAAGGGCTTTAAAGGTGTGTTAATCCATGTAAGCTTAATAATTAGCAAGCAAAAATAGCACAATGCAATACACAATTTTGTTTACTAAGTTTCACATCAATAATATGATAACTTATAGGCCAAATAAGAAGATATTTTTATTGTATAACTCTGATAAAGTCATACATAGGATAATTCACAAGATCTACAAGAGCACAATCAACTTCATAATGTGTGCACAAAGAGAACATAGTGAATGTCATCTTAAAGTCATTAATAATGCCAACTGCTCGAGCAATTATTTTTAAGTTAGAAATAATGATACATGTAAATACGAGCACATCACCACATCAAGTTCCCTTGAACATGGGTAAATTTAGGAAATAAAACATATAATTAAACAATTTCATGCAAGGGAACATAAGAGATCCAAAGCTTTGAGTTTAGTATGAATATGTGATAAATGATGTTTATTATTATGATTGATTTGAACTGATCTCATCACCAAATAGAGAAAAACTAATGAAAATGAGATTAAAAAAATAAAATTTGTAAGCCTATATAAGGGAAAGCACCTGGTAGTTGATTATGTTTCAATGAGTAGTAAATACTCATATTTTAATCTATTAACAAAGAACATAATTATTATTTTTAGATATAATAATATCAATAATATACAATAAAATACATTAATCATTGTTTAACGTAATGTATTTCATTAATACAAGCAAATAAATCTAACTACCCAACATCTCATAAATAATATAAATAAACAATAGTAATCAAAATCTAGCTTGAGGTGAAATATAAGATAATATATATTTCACTACAATTAAATATTACATTGTAAAATATCACATTTAAGTGTGTGCTTGTAATCATGCAATTCATGTGTTCAAACACTTAAAATATGAGTGTGAACATAAATACATACATATAATTAAAAGAATATAGAAGTGTACAATTGGTAATCCTATACCAAAAAACACTTATTTTTTAATTTACACTTGGCATTACCAACTTGTGATGTTTAAATTTTTTAATTTTCTAATAAGACATTCTTTCTCTTCCAACATATGTAAAGTAAATTCCCACTTAGTGAACTTCAATGGCTTGATATTTAAGTACTTGCAAAAGAAAAAATAGATAACTATTTGACATGTAGATAAAAAATAACACATATTTTGTGTAAAAAAATTAAAATAATAACACTTATATTTAAAAATTTATTCACTTGAAGTCCACACCTACCCCTATCAACCAATAGGATTAATTCAATTGAATAATTGAATTAGAAATTTAAGATAAAATTTAAATAAATCTCAAAATAATGGATCACTACAAAATTCATAAGCTACATCATAGCCATATTTAGATATTGACACAAGTGTTATATTTACAATATCAAGCATACATAAAAGCTTGGTTATTGATATCAGACAATAAAATATATTTATGGTGATATCTTGATGTTGAATTCATGCATATAATGTAATGGGAAATAGTAATTGATGATTCCATAGTTTAAAACAGTGTTTTCATAATAGAAAAATTTGTTTCTTGTTATTTTTTCTAGATGAAAAAAAAATGGAAACACAATTGAATTTAGTCCTGAAAAAAAACTGGAAACACTATTGAATCCAAAAAGAACGGCGAGAAGCATAATAGATTGTAGAAAATTAATAACTTCAGAAAAATTTATTGACATTTATAATGTTCAAAGATATATATAATTCATATGTTACTTATATTTTTTTTTGATAATTTAAATTATATTTTGACTGAGCTAGATATACTAATGGCTTGGGTTTAGGCGTATGTCTAGTGCCTCATACTAGGAGAGGAGTTCTAGAAATCCTTAGTTTATGAACTTATCTTAGTAGATAAAATGAAAGCTAAGAAACTTCATATTCAGTAGGTCAAAGGACTACCCATGGAAAACATATATATTTAAATCTCTAAACATTTAAGCAATTAGGTCAGAAAGCAGAGATATACCAACGTCACAAGATAGAGTTCCTGCCAATCAAAGTTGACGTCTAACTATCTGAAAGTGATTTTTAACAATCTTAGCGGACTTTTTCTCAAGAAACAATTAGTCTGTGACTTCACTTGATTATATTGCTAGAAATGCATAGTTTTCCTCAAAGTCGACAACAAGATAATTTGTAGCAGAGTGGAACAATGTAATAACCCACTTACTTAATCCAAAAAACTCAACTGATTTTTTTTAATAATATATAAAAATATTGATTTCTTATTCTTACTTATTCTTATTTATTTTTTATTCAATCACATAAAATTTAATTACAAATTCTAAAGTATAATTCAATTTTAATAAAACAATTCCTAACTCAAAATATATATATGTTTTTTTTTTTAATAATTGGTAATTAACTCAAAACCTTTTAATAATATAATAATTATATTTATTTAATCTTAAATAAATAAACTATTTTTTTTTTTTAAATAAACTTAAATCTACAAACAAATTTAGAACATAAATTTAATATGATTTTAAATAAATTTGATATATATGTTTATATAACATATATTTGAAAGGAAAATTTACTAATTTATTAATAAAGGCAAGATTTACTTTTTTTTTTTACATAAATGCACAGGGAATAATATATATTTTTTTTCTAAAAATCCAAAGAGATGAATATGTTTCTAAAAAGTACAGAGATGAACTTTTTTTTCTATAATGCACAGAGATGAATGTTTTCCTAAAATCCACAGACATGAATATTTTCCTAAAATCCACAGAGATGGGTATTTATCTAACATACAAACAGATGAATATATTTCTATTTTTGTTTTCTTTATTTTGATTTTAGATTACTTTGGCAATAGATTTATTTTCGTTCAAGTTATTCTAATATATACATTTCATTCTAAAAACAATATGTTTTTTTTTGTAAAATAAATAAAGTTGATTGAGGAAATGATAACAGATTAAACAATATTCGAATTTGTATATGCATATTTTGAAAGAAATCTATTAACCAATTTAATTCCTACATGCAGAATAAAAAAGAAGATTTTTTTCTTTTCTTTTTTTTTGATAGCAAATCAATTTATTATATGTATTTGATTAAATCAATCTACAAAAACTGGAAAAGATTTCCTTGCAAAAATATGAAATGGATAAAAGAGATTTATTTTAAAGAAATAAAATTAAAATATAAACTTTCTTATGTGCAAAATTCTGAAAGAGACGAGAAGAAGATTTTCTTTGAAAAGAAAAAGCAAGCAATGAATGTGCAAGAGGGGAACCTGGATTTGAATGAAGAACCTTGCTGGCCTCCTTCAATTCCTCCTTGAAACTTGGTAATGATCTTCTCCAAAATCCTGCAACACATCTACAAAATTTCTCCTACAACTAACATGGTATTGAAAATAAATTCATAAGAATTTCAAGACTACTTTATCATCCAAAAAAAATAATGAACTCCCCATTTTCGAAAATTTAGAACTCAATATATAAAAAAGAGAGTCATTTTCCCACTACAAAAGAAATTAATTGATTTCCATATTCTTTTCCCAAAATAATTTCATGCAAAATGATTAATTGTCATAGTGGGGGTTACATGCAAAAATTGAATTTGAAATTCTCTTCTAGAACCTCTCATTTCCTCCTACAACACATACTAAATAGCATATTGAGAAAATAAACAATTTCTAAATTAATTTCATGCAAAAATGATTGTTGTCATAGTGGGGGTTACATTTGACCATGCATTCAAAATTAAAATTTGAATTCTCTCCCAAAAATGCATTTTGTAACTCCTTTGTCATAAAAATGTCATGAATAGAATTATTCTTGTCATAGAATAATTTATAACTCCCATGTCATATATTTGCTAAATACAATATTTATTCTTTAATATTTTAAATTTAAAATTTCATTTCTAGAATCTTCTTATTTCTCCTACACCATGTGCTCAATTAGGATATTGAGAAAATAAATAATTTTCAAATAAATTATGACTTCATGTGTGTGTCACCACTTAAATTCCTTTTTATTTAAAAACATCAACCTCATTTCAATTTATCTTTTCTTTCTAACATTACTCATTAAATTAATATTATAATAGTAATAATAATAATGATGATGATGATGATGATGATGATGATGATGATGATGATGATGATGATGATGATGATGATGATAGCAAGTCATATCAAGGTCCAAAAAGAGGGTTATGACAAACAAATAATGCTATGGCTTTTGTAGCGAAAATTGGAGTAAAAGAAAATGTTGGGTGGAGAGTTGTTTCTAGAATTTAATACAATTTTATTTTCCCTGTTTTGAAAACCAACCGCTTGAATACCAACAACTATAGGTTGAATTATAGCTAGACTCCCCTTTATCTAACAACACGTTTCCTTTTTTAAGAATTTCCTACAAACACAAGTTTCTTGTTAAAAACACCCTCAAACTCTAATGTCTTTTCACAGTAAGGCTGGAATCAATGCGATTTAGTCATCTTTTATGTCAAATACTATTGTCATGCCAAATCTGATTCTGATACCCAATTACCTAGTGCACACAAACTAACCAAATCTGATTCTGTCATATCAAATACTATTGTCATACCAGATCTGATTCTGTCATAATCAAATACTACTATCATACAAAACCCGATTCTGTCATATATAAAATACTATTGTCATAACAAATTTGATTCTGTCTATCATAATCAAATACTATTGGCATACCAAATCTGATTCTATCTATCATAATCAAATACTATTGGCATACCAAATCTGATTCTGTGATCATATTTACGCCAAAGGTGTTTCTTTATATAAGATGGACAACTTCTTATCAACAATCTATTGCTAAAATGATCCTTAGGCTTGCAAGATGATTAAAATGATCTTGGTTGTGCATTTCTCTTTGGTTGTCCACTGCATAATAAACGTTTCATGTATAGTACCCTTTTTTGATCTTTTGTTTCTGCGGTCTTGTCAGAAACTCTGCGGTCTTTTTTATGGTTTGGTCTTACTATTACTATTAGTCCTTACTATTACAAACTAGCAATTGCAGGGGGAGTGCCTGCAATAGGAGGCTAATAGGTGGGTTTGTAGAAGCATCATATAGAATGAAAGTAATTAAAGGAAAAGATGAAAGGAATTAAAGGAAAAGAAAAGTGCAAACTTTATATATATGAAAATATGAAATTGTAAATTAGCCAACCAATGCTTTCAATTTTTCCCAAATCTGAAGTTAACCACCCACCAACCCCCATGCTACAGAACATAGCATGATGTACAGTACGAAAGAGAAATATAAAGTAGTTATTACCAAAGTTTTGCCATACATAATTATTAAAGTAGACTATTCTATACTGTATAAAACCTAACCAATTTAATGTGTTGGTCCCATAAAATCTAAGTTAGTCACCCTCCAACCCCTAGGCTGGCATTGCTAGCATGTTATACAACCATTTAAGGTATATATTTGTGAAGTACATAATTGATGTTATGTAAAATGTTGTTTGCAAAGCTGAATCAAAGAATTGAGTAGTTGCTAATGTTGTATTGTACTGTATACTATTGCTTGGTTTTGTAGATTGAATTTAAGTCAGCATTGCGTACCTGTGAGAAATAAAATTCTATTAGAACATTGTAGGTACATTAAATAATTGAAACTAGTAAAACTTGGAGATCGAAAAGAATAGGAAAGGAAGCTACTTACAATTGTTGAAAGTGGGGTGGACGACATGTCTGAAAAAACTTTATGGTGGTTGTGAAATCTGCAAACAAGATAAGAAGTACAAACAAAAGTTAGCATCATTGAACACAAAGGTCAAAGAGATTGAGATATCCTTGTATCATGTGTGGTTCAAAATGATTTCCTTTTTGATGGATTGCAAGTACAACAATGAGAGAGAATTTTTAGTAAGATATGTGATACCGTAATTGTAGGGAGTAAACATTACAAGGAGAGTAAACAGAAGCAATGAGAATAGTGTGAAGTGTGAGTGGATGCGATGTGTGAACCTGCATTTTTTGAATGCGAACAGTAATGAGAAAGACAAGTTCTTTTACATTTGTTGTTGACCCCATAAGATGCAATAGTAATAATGTATGGCAATGCATGAAAGAAGATATATGCTATGCAAAAGGGTATAGACGTTGTGATTGTAGTACCTATGTTGGATTTTTTTGCAAGTACTTTGCCTTTGCGATCTGACAAAGCTTCAACAAACAAGCTTCTTCATTCTTTCTTGAAATGGTTGATGGACCACCTTGCAATTTGGAGTACCTCTAGTAAGTGAAAGGTGGGTTAATTCAAAGGTATTCAATTGATTTTACTCGAGACAGTGTTGTGAACGTGAGACCTTGTTTTTTTGTTTTTCCAATGTCAATTGTAGCAAAGTCTAGTGTCAGTCCCTATGATTTATGAATAGTAATACCCCATGCCATCGTTAGTGTAATCTGTGTGTGGTTTCGTCTAGTAATTGGTAGAATGGGAACATGTTTTGGCTTTACAGCATCCCATGGTGGTCCAGTGTAATGTTGGAAGAGGACAAGAACATGTTTTGGTAAATCTGGTGGTTTAGAACCTGCATCATAGACAATCATTTTGATTTGTCCCAAAGAACCATTACTAAGACCAACTTCTATCCATAAATTTGCAATGACCATGACTTGCTGGTCTATAGAAACAAGAATTTCAAATGAAAGCTTCTCATCTTGGTTAGTTTGTTTTTCTCAGTGATGTGCTATGATTGTTGTTGCACGTGCAATGGGTGAGTGCATTTGTTTTAAGATTTTAATATTGTGCAAGTTTGAAGCTGCATTAGTTACAAATAAATGTTTTTTTGGTTGAAGTGGTTTTTTTGATCGAGTGTCAAACCATGTATTGAGCGCATCAGCAAAGTTTCCCAATATGATTGTAGTGGTTTTGTGTTGCATACATTTAGCAAAAGGTCGCAAAACTGCATCTGTGATGGGGAGATGCCTTGTTGGTGGAAAAAACATCTAAGGTGACAACACCAGTGAAGGAGTGCCATAAAGTGAGTGTTGTTGAGTGGGATGCATATAATGGTTTGTCCATAACTGGGGGTAGTTGTGTAAGGTCACCAACCAACACAACTAAGAGGCTTGTAAATGGTTCATGTTGTCTTGTGGGAAATGCTTGTCGTAATCTGTTATCAAACTTGATGAGTTATTGTGGGCCAAGGAAACTCATTTCATCAATCAAAATGTACTGTAAATGTTTGCATTTCTCTTGAAACATTAATAAGGAATGCCCTGTTAAAAGATGATATTCTTGAATAGGTATGTGGAGGGCAACATGGATTGTTGTAGCTTGAATGTTATATGCAGATACACCTATTGGTTCAAGAACAAGAAATAGGTATTGCTTTGGATCTAAATGTAAATTTAACTTATTCCATATACGGTCAATAAGAAATGATTTCCCAATACTTGTTGTGGCTGGAATGATCAATCTTAGTGGTGAGACATTCAAATTTTGTGCAGCGTGGGAGGTTATAATATCAAGTGCAATTTTTTGATTTGCTGCAAGTTCAAAAGTATTAGGGTTACTTGAGTGAATGTTGGCAAGGGTGTGAAGTGATTGGCTTTTTTCCATTGAAACGAATTGAGGGGCTATGCTATGAGGGAATTCATTAGGTACGGATTCACTCAATTAAAGTGGAGGTCATAATCATGCCTACCAAGCATTTGAAGAGTAGCAACATCAAAGTTGTTTGAAGGTCCCATTTGTGACAGGAACTTTCACACGTAAAGTTCTTGATCAGTAGATTGTGGAATATCTTGCAACTATAGGTCTTCATTATTTTCAGGAGTGGAATGTTCTTTAATCCCATTAACAAGCCTTTGGTTGTAATGAGTTCTATGTAGCTGTTTCCAATTCAGTATAATTTCATCACTTGATGTACCTATGTGTATCTAGGAATGTTGCAAAAAGGCTTGTACAAAATTAATTCACTCCAACAGAAAGATTCAAAAGTAGTGTCATCTTCTATAGGCAAGGATTTGAACTAGGAGAAAACATTTACAATCGTTGTTAGTTTTCTTTTTTGCCATTTACTTTTTTTGTGATGCTGGTTGTATGTATATAGTTGGGCTTAATGAAGAAAAGTTACATTTGATAACTTAGATGGTATTCTCATGTAACTAGAATGAAAGAAATGCACGGTTGAGAAGCTTCATCAGAGTTTATTATACCTTGGAAGATTTTTTTGCCAACATTGAGACTGACAAATTGACGTGTGCATGAGATCAAGGGGAGTTTCAACAACATATGGCAAGTTTCTTGAGCAATAATGTCTCTATCAGGAATAATGCCTATCATAAATCTCTGATATGCTAAGATAATTGTATCTTTTGTATTTGTTGATGCAACAATCCATTTTAGCATGTAAGTATAGCTCTCTGATTTGTATTTAGTTTTTTATGCGTATTTAGAAATATATTAGAGCATTGCCTTTTTTGAGTAGACAACCTGACAATCAACATTAGCCCTCCATATGGCTAGCATGGTTGGGTTGTGAACGTTGACATGACTATCATTCCTTACTGGTTTGTAGCATGGGCTATTATTATGGTCTATTGTCAATGTTGAATTTTGTTGTTCAATCCAACATGCTTTGTAATGAAATTCAAGAGTTGTGCTCTTCTTTTTCAATCAAGTAAACTCTAAACACTTTGTATGACATTGAACAACATTCACCAATTCAGTGTAGTATGTGGAAAGATTAGATCTAAAAATAACATCTATGTTTGAGAGGCATGGATATGAAATTGTATGTGTATACTACCTATTCGATCTCTTTGCTTCACCTTGTGGATTCCATGTTGTGATGTATTGGTCAAAGAAGGTTTTAACTGATTGAATGCTTTCATGATCTGTCTACTCAAGGTTGTCAATATTAGGTGCATGTCCTAGCCATAGAAAGCCATGTATGTGCGCAGACCCTCGGTTTTTCCATTCATATCTATACTAATGGTCGATTGCATGCAATAGGTTGACAATTACTTCATCACGAAAGATCAAAAATCTTAGATGCAAGGATAAAATGGTTATATGTGGGTTATTGACAAGATTATCAATAGATTGTTTTTTAGTGGGTTGTAAAGTATTTTAAGGAGTGTCTGGAAACATTTTGTGTAGGTCAGGCCATTTTGTATCAGCTGATCTTGACGTGCAGAAAAGTGTTGGTGGTCCCAACTGTTCTATCATTATGGTGAGGTCCCTATGAGATTTTCTCCAAAATGTACATGTGTCGTGTAAGGAGGAAGCATAGCGCATGATGTGGTTAGGCAATTCATTCGAAGGTGTGTTCTGCAAGTTCTCCCTCAGTACATCAACTTTGGTTGGAAGAGAATCTTCTAAATTTATCTTTATAAAAACAACATCTGATTGTTGAGAGTGATGCCTCATCATAAGATTGTAGATATAATATCTGAATTGAACATGATGCCCAAATCTTTGATCATAATATTTAATCAAGTACAAAGCATGTTTATGCAAATGTACATGTTTTGTTCTATCTTTAAGTGGTAAAGCCAATCCATTAGGAAATAATGTTGGGAATGCCATTGTAAGTAAACCTTTTGTATTGTATTCATTGATAGGTGATGAACTGATTTGTGGCCAAGGGACAACATTGTTGTCAGTAGTATCTGGATGTAGGATTGTCCTAGTTGTATCTAGTTCATGCATTGAGGATGGAAGCCATGGAATAAATGAGGAAGTGTTTTCAATTACTTTGTTGGCATGATTGGTGGTGGCTACATTGTCATTTTACTGTATAGGTTTCTCTTGAGGTGTATCTACTCTATGTAATAGATCTGAAATGTCAGTACTTGTTTCAAGCAATAGTTGTAGTGCACCATGATCAACGAGTACATCTTTATAATATTGGTCATGTTGAATTTTGTAATTCAATGCATTTGTGACGTGATACCTAATAACATAATATTCATAACTTAACCCTTCCAAATTAGTTCTACAGACAATAAGGATTTTAAAATCTTGATTTTTTTGTGGCAAGGAAATAGCAATTTCTGAAATATCCTGTGTGAAGCTATTTGTGTGGCCTGAATATTTATATTGGCCTCCCCTTACATGAGTAACTTGCAAAATAGGAGAAACCCTTGCTATGAGCATTTCTTCTACTTGGGAAAGACACCTTAAAATATAAGGTTGCTCACCTGGGTCCATGTTGTTTGACGAAGAGAAATGGTGAATGCCTCTTTTAGTTGAACATCTCATGCAAACAACTTCATGGTCTGTATGTTTAATAATCATGCCCACATAGATTTCTCTACAAACAAAAAATGCCTCTATGAGCTCCAACTTGTCAATTTTTATTTGGAAGTTAGACAATGTGTGTTGGAATGTAGGAGTGTGCAGGATGAGCTTGGGAGTAGTACAATGTGTTTGGGGAATATTATTCGGCTGAGGGCCATTGTTTTGCATTTCCAATAGTGTTTGGAAGTCACTATCAGATGCTTGGTGTGCACGTCATTTCATTTGCCATTTTCTGGAGATATTCACCCTATTAATTTCATAGTAAATTCTATTTGTTTGCTTCATCCTGGATTTGATGGCATTGCCTTGTTGTGTGGAAGGTTGAAAAGCTATCTAGTAGTTGTAAGAGAACACAAATGTGTTATAATTATAACAATTGAAGAGAGAAGGCATTGAAGCATGTATGACAACAAGGATATAGTTACATTATTTTGTATTAATGGAACTGCAAGAAAATCAAGGCACATACATAGGCATATAATATATATATCTATAGTTACATATTTTTTTTATAGATAAATATGTGTGTATATATACACACATGGAAATACATATACATACATACATACATACATACATACATATGTACATAGATATACATATATATGTAAATACATATATAATTGTACTAAGATATATGCATATATAAATACATGTGTATCTATATAGAAGTATATAAGAACAAATATATATGTATTTCGGTGTATACAAACATATTTGGATTGTGATGTGTGGCCCTTGCAAGAATCTTGGTGAAGTGGCGAACAAAAAGTGATGGCAACTGAAAACCGATTAATCCTAATTTGTAATTTTCTTCTCTTTTATTTTTTGGTCCTCATTTGCTTGTGAATTGTTTTTGCTCTGCAAGGTTTCAGTTGATTAGTGTTTACTTTGCTGAGTGCACACTTTAACTGTGAGAGCATTTGCTGAAGTCATTATATATATATATGCATAGATACATAATTATATATACATACATATGTATGTATATATACATATGAATGAAATATGTGTATATCTATATAGATAGCTATGCACATATATAAATACATGTATATGTATATATAACTGTATAACTATGTATATATACATATCTATATATACTATTTTTATATAGAATTGTACATGTCTATGTTTATATATATATATATATATATATATTAGTTTTCATGTATAGATTACTTAAAACCAGGTAACCCTAATCTCTAATTGTCTTCTATTTTTTTTTTTCTGGTCCTCACTTCCTCGTGAATTGTTTTTGGTTTGTAAGATTTTAAATTATTAGTATTCAGTTTGCTGAGTGTATGCTTTGGTTGTGAGAGCATTTTGAGAAAGTCATTATGGATATATATATGGATAGATATATATTTATATATACATATAAATGTATGTATAAATATGCACATGTATATATACATATGAATGAAAATATGTGAATATCTGTATCAATAGATATGCACATATATATATGTTTATATAACTACATAACTTTGTATATATATTTATTCACACACACACACACACACACATATATGTACATATACATACATATATGTACATATACATATGTATGTATATACATATGTACATATATATATATATATATATATATATATATATATATATATATATATATATATATATATATATATATATATATATATGGTAATTTCTATATAGAAATGTACATGACTATGTTTATATACAATTTTATGTATACATATATACATATGTATATGTATAAATAAATATTTATATGTATATTAGTTTTCATGCAAAGATTACTTTTTGATGTTTTCTATGTGTATGAACAATCAATACTTATATATGGAGGAAATCTCAAGAAAATCAAATTTATTCTGCAAGGCAATGAACTAGCATAGATGAGTATCTAGTCAAACACATTGTGCAATGCATCGACGAGTGCTTCAGCAGAAATTAAACACCTTGTATATTTGGAAGTTTATGTACATGTGTATTTATCTATATGTAGAGATGCACATTCTTAGCGTTCAATATGTGAGCATAGACATAAATATGTACATGGGTGCATGTATATAAAAACATGTAAGCATAGATGCATACTCTTGAAATTTTTATTGGAGACATTGATATAAAGAAGTTACTTATTTAATAAAGAAGTGAAAGCCTTTTTCTATTACAATATGTAAGTATACATAAATGAACTAATTTAAATTATAATATGAAGTAAAAAACTAATAAGCATGATAGAAGGAAAGCATTTGTAAAGAAATAAAATTCATTTGTTTAATGCACGTACAACAGGGTAGCAATACCAGCATTGAGGTTTCAGATTTGTTAGATAGAGTAAAATATACATACATCGGAGCAAGTATTTATAAATGTAAGAAATATATATAGGTACATGACAATTTAGAGAGACAAACCAGACATATATGCAGATACAGTTATGGAAACATATAAGCAAAGGTACATACAACAAAGGATTGAAAGGAATGGCGACAAGCTTATACAAACATTCAAATGTACAGCTAACTATAGAATTGTACGTATATAAAATATATAAAATTGGAAATGTAATAACTATTCTATGAAGTGAAAGTATTGTAAATAGGCAAGAGGTGTAGTATAGGGCTAAGGCTGTGCAGAGAGGCAAGCCATCTCTACAAGTAAAGCATCACACGTAGCTTTATAATCAACATCACAGATTTTGTTAATTGTAACCTTCATCTTAGGTTCAGAATTGTATGTGTTGGTAGAAACCAACAAAGTGAATGTGTAGCGATGCGAAATAACTGTATTAATGATAGCATGAGGTGTTTGTGTTGTGGTGGCATCATTTTGCAGTATGTAAAGTTCTTTTACAGTTATTTTTTTCAAATCTGTTCCCACCTCCTCAAAAGCAGTTCCCCAAACAGTGTCTATTGCGTCTTGTAGTTTCATTGGTAAAAGGTAACTTCAATTGCATTCTGCCATGCTCATTTGACATTTAGGACAAAACCATGAATAGTCAACCTGCTGAGTGCATTTTTCTTACAAGGTTTATCATTCACTTTCAGTGGACAAGCTGTGTAATAGAAATCATTATTTGTTTCATTCACAAATCTTAGAACATCAACTATAATGGTTTGAATTGTTTCTGGTTTGACACTCACGCATTCACAGATTGATGCAATAGCCATCCTAGTGTATCTTCCATCAATATGGGTAAACCCTAAAGATAAATCATGAGGATGCAATGGAAGAAGTCCTCATAGCATGAGGGGTTCTACCTCTGGGAAAGGAAGATTAACATGTAATAACATTGTTGCAGATTTCATATTGACAACCTTCCCATTAAAGTACCAGGTACACGAACATTGCATACATCAAGGATAAGAACAATATCAGGGGTTAACATATATTTTAAGTCATGGCCTCTTTGTTCTGATGCTAACCCCCATAGATTGACATCAATTATTGAACCAGACAGATCATTAATTTTAAAAATTTGCTAATTTGTTTCATTACCATCCTTCCTATGGATTATGATGATATATCCAACATATACAATAACACCAATGATGTCAACCAATGTATTATTAGTCAGTTGAACCACTTCGTTAATTAGGGTGAAAGGGGAGCGACTCTGAGCAGGATCAACATAAGGGGTGCATCATTTCAATATTGAAGCATCAAATAGGAAGATCTCTAGATGGCTATTTAATTTATTATATTTTGCGTTTTCCTCCATTATGGACCCCTTAGAAATTACATAGTGAGAACCTATCTTCACACAATCATAATGTAGTTGAGCTATTTGATCAAAACATGTAACCCTAACTTCACAACCCTCAGTGTCTACAATGTCAAAGTTGAAGACTTGCCCATTCTTGGTAGGTGTACTATATGATTGTATTGATCATTTGTTAGTGACTTTCCTTTGATCATCCAATTGTTTTGGTGGGGATTTAAAATTTTGATAGGGCTTATGTTATCAGAGGTTGCACTTTGTGGAGATGGTAGTGCAGCAACAAACTAAAGGGAACGTTTAGAGGATGAAGGTGTTTCTTGCCCCAAAAATTCTGGTTGCTATTCTTTGAATAGGTATTTAGGTTTACCAAAGAATTGACAGTCACTTTGTATGATCTGTAGACTAAGTATTATAATAGTCCTATAAAATGAAAGTAGTTTTGTTTAAGCTTCTAGATGGGTTGTTGCAGGAAACCATTGAATATCAAAGAGGGATATTTCAATAAACATAACATCTTTCCTACCTTGTGTTCCATACATATATGCAAGTATTACTTGTCAAGACAATTATATAACCTATTTTTAGAGTATCTGAATCTATCAGGTTTGCATACTTAGATGGCATAATTGCTAGCTGCATGTATGTGCCACCAGACAACACAAGTTTATATTTGTCTGTGTCATCTTTGGCACCCTACATTTTTTGGAATGACAAAACTTGGAACAATGCTGAAGGAAGGTCATCCACAACATTGATAGATTGAATTGTACATGGGGTGGGGGCATAGTATTGGGCAAGTGCCTACAAAAAGATAATATCAACACTGAGGACTTAATATGAAGGGGCACTAAGACATATATATGACCATCCCTTCATGCACAGTTGAGTGTTTTGGAATGCATGCAATTAAAGAATTTTGAACCATTGAATGTGGCAATGATATAAAAATGCATCAATAAAAGAATTCTTAACTATATTTGTTTATGCTAGAAAATAGGGAGCATGTTGAAATGGAAGGCATCAAATCAATTTAAAATGTATTATGAATGAGGGATATTATGAAAGTAATGATGACAAATTTGGGGTTTTGAAAAGGTAGAAGGTATTAGCTTACCGAAGTGTCCATTGCGGATTGCTGTAGAAATTTAGAGGTAGCTAATGGAGATGACATATTGGATTGAGTTCTTTAAAATCAAGATGAATGGAAGTACTAAATGTGCATGAGAGTACACCTTCAGTAACAAACTCTTATAATTTTTTGTAAGTAATGTTTAAATTTTTCTAAAAATGTAATATTGTACAAGTTGTCCTGAAATAAAGCTATTGACAGATAAAGGCATGTGCATGAATGAAGAACTTAGCGAGATGGAAATAATTTTGCATGTTTTAATAAAACTACAAAAAAGAAGACATTTCATTTGCAGAGAAGATAGATGCACATAGCAAGAGAAGCAAGGGTTACTTGACTTTTAGTGCACAAACAATTTTAGTTTTAGTGTGAGGAAAGAAGTGCTGTCGTCTGGATTGGTATATTGTCTTACAGAATAAAGTTGATTTTGATCCTATTATGAGGTTACAAATATCCTTATTAGAAGACATAGAATGACATAATGGACTAAGGAATTTTGTGTTGAGGATAAGCACCTAACTAAACCCTAATGAATCGAAAACTTGCACACCAAAACAATGGATGCAAAAATGAGGAATGAAAACAAAAGAATAGAAAATTGGAAGTCACTAATTTCTTTTAATAATTGCCTTAATTACAATCTAATCAGGAGGTGTATCAGAATGTTGTTATAGATATCATCTCATGTCTATATGATCCTAGTACGAGGTTGGAAATTTCCTTATTAGAAGACATATAACGACATAATGGATTCAGAAAGTCTATGCCAAGGACAACCACCAAATTTATTAGGGAAAGTTTTTACATCAATTTTTTTGGTACAAAATATTGGCGAATCTTGGAAAATAATAAGAGTATGCATTAATTACTATTGCGAATCCTTTCATTTAAAAAAAATCTTTTTATAGAAAAGTAAAGGCTTGAAGGTGGAAATCATTAATGAGTTTAAGGGGTCGACACTACTTTTTTTAGTTTCTACCATTAATTTTAAATAATCTAATAGCCCTCTTTGTATTTGGTGAGATAAAATGTACCAATAATTTGTACTACTCATGGGGCCGAAAATTGCTTTTAGACCATTGATTCTCATTGAGATCAACAATTCAAAAGCAATTTCAAACTCTACGAGCATTAATACTTGCAGGTACAATTTACCTCATGGAACAATGAAGGTCATTAGATTATATCTTAAATCAATAGTGGCAAGTAAATATTGTTGATATAACACTAAAGTAACTAATAATTAAGATATATTATTGGTGAATTAATTTAGATTTTTACAATTATTTATAAAATATTGGTGAATCTAATCCAATCACGTATCGAATATTGTGGCGAATCTTTGAGTTAAAAAAATTAATAAAATAAATTCTCTAGCAATTTAAATAACACAAATAAATTTTTTTAAAAATGTGGCGATACGGGTCACCTTAAAAGTTGAACTTATTAGCCAAATTTTGATTCCCAAATTTCAAAAAATAGCCAATTGGTGAATATTAGCCACTAAAATTTTCATTGTACTCAATATTTCAAGGAGATGTGTTCTTTGATCCAACTGCTAGATTTCAATTGTAATTTTGAATTAACTTTTTTTATACATATTAAGATAAATGTATTAAATTTAAAATATTTCAATTATAAAATATTCTTATTGTTCAAACCTTCTTTAAATAATTAATCAAAAAAAATTATTAGACTAATATAGTAAAGGTGCAACCATAGGCAAAATAGAAAGGCAAAAAATTCTTGAAAACCAAAATCACCACACCAATAAAACTAAACAGTAAAAAGAGCATACTGTAACAGAGATTTGTGCGTGTCATCAGATAACTGTAAAATGTGCATAACATCACAATACATAGAAAAATCAGCACAAAGTTATGGTTTAATCTTTTAATATGGTAGAAAAGATTCTAATTAAAATAGCTCAACAAAAATCTCAATGATCAATGACATTTTTTCTTCTCAATCAGATGATATAGCTTCTGAAATACAATAAAGAACTTTGTTAATTGCATCTGAGGTTTCATAGCAAGCTATTTTGGTTGACTACAAAAAGTTTCTTATTATAATTTTAACATAATTTCTAATGTTTCCAATGTAATGGGCCATTGCAATTTTTAGTGCTCATATGTATACATTTATGTGTTCATCAAAATGGGGCAGAAGGAAACATAAAATAGAGTAAAGTAAAGAAAAACTGAAACAACACAGTGCTGCATGGATATTTCTTTTATGTTACTTGTAATAGGTACACCAAGACAAAAAATCACATTATTGATTTATGACTTCTACATATAAGAATCGAGTACGAAGAGCATGAAGATTACTTAAAATATCAAAATATAATCAAAATAAGAACTAAACCCATGAAACAATGTGTAATTAACTATAATCAATATCTACCCATGCAACCCATCCATCTTGATTATTATTCCACTTAAGGATCTTATGTCCTAGCTCAAAAACACCTAGTGGATCAATTAATTGTTCAAGAGTCGATATAGGAAGAGGGAAGAGTTTGAGTTTGTTAATACTATCATCATCATCGCCCATACTGGGAATGGTGGAAACATGAGTGGAAGCAATAGGAGGAGGGGTTCTTGAAAGCTTGATCATTCTCCGTTCGAGCTGATCAATAACCTTTATGAAGTTCTCCTTTATCTTGTTGCTCTCTTCCAAAAGCTTCATCATGACATTGTTAATGTCCTCTCTTTCTTGCATCCCTCTATTCATTGTAAAATTTTGATTCAAGTATCGTTTTAGTATTCTGTGTTAACCAACAAGTGAAAATACATCGCTAAAAAACTTAATACAGGAGAAAACGGCAGAAAATGCAAAAGTAAAACAAAAAATTATTGAAGAATACAAAGAGGACTAATTCACTACTCATGACAACCACCAAAGTAAACTGTAATCAATCGAAAAGTTGTAGGGTAGAAATAATTCAGAGGAAAATGAGGACAGGAAAACAAAAGAGAAAAAAATTACATAAATTAATTTGGTTTAATAATTATAAATTTGGTTAACATTACAAGAACAAGAAAATTAGAGATGACCCTTACATTCAATAAATTATAAATTCGGTTAACATTAGAGAAAGAAACCTCTTCTAGGTGGTCAAAACAGTGCACCTTAACAAGGTCTAATGCACGTGTTGTAGGCGGTCTAAATAACACACCTCAAGCAGCTCTATTGCATTCAACAAATGCACTGCACAGACAGTTAAACTCAACCAATGGGAAATGAAACCTTAATAAACATAACATGCATAATTATCAATGATTGGCCTCTTCTTAAAACAATATTGAGGTGACTATGGTATCACAAAGATACAAAAAAAGTACAGGTAACAAATCAAGTCTACAGGTTATAACCTAATGAAAACAAGGTGGGTGTTTTGTAATGGCCACTTACTTTATCGTATTGTGTTAGAATATTAACTATTGGTTGTGTTATGTTAATTGTTAATTTTGTAAATACTGGCACATTCATTGCAATAACAGAATTTATAGTTAACATACAAAGCTATATGAATATTTAGTCAACTACTATGGTATCTCAAAGATGCTAAAAGAAATACATGTAACCAGTATATATATATAAAGGGATGTTATGAAAATATTAAGAACATCTAAAGCAACGAAATCAACTCCTAACTAAGGTGCATAATTATGTATGATTCGCCTCTTCTTAAATCATTATTGAAATGGCTACTATGGTAGGAGATTGTTTACAGAAATCTAGTCTAGAGATTATAGCCTAATGAAAACAATGTGATTTTGTAAATACGGTGACATTCATTGTAAAAACAGACTTTACAGTTAACTTACAAAACATATAAGTTTGAAAACTTACCTGGGAATGTCTTTTTCCACTTCCACTTTGTCTCCCACCAACTTTTAGAAACCTTGTTAATGGGGGTTAAAATATCGCAACTCAACCAACATGAAATCCTAATAAACAAAGAAAAATAAACAAAAATTGAAGTGACCTATTAGATTCTAAAAATTACAAACTATAAAAGCACTTACAGAGTAAAATTAATTTAGGGTTAACAAGTTAAAAAATCTCACCTCCAACTGCTCTAATGTCACCAAAAGCACTCCTAGCCAAAGAACGAAAACTCAATGAAGGAAGAAAACTGCGAAAAGTAAACCCTAATCAACGGGAATCCTGCAAAGCAAAAATAATTCATGGGAAAATTCGGACCGGGAAACAAAAGGGAAGAAAATTGCAAATTAGGATTAACTAGTAAAAAAAGCTCACCTACAACCGGTGTAATGCGCACCAAATGCACTCACAGCAGAAGAATGCAACCTTGATCAAGCCAACAAACCTGGGGTTTGATGCATTCACCAAATGTACTCATAGCTAAAGAATAGAAGCTTAATGAGCCCAAGAACTCGAGCAAAGTAAACCCTAATAAATTGAAAAACTTGCAGAGAAAAAACAATTCACAGGAAAATGAGGACTGGAAAACAAAACGAAAGAAAATGACAGATTGGGGTTAAGCAATTTTCATTTAAACCATAATCAAATGAAAAACTTAAAAACCAAAAAAAATTCACGAAAAAATGAGGACCGGAAAAAAAAATAGAAGAAAATAAAAGATTAGGGTTAACCAGTTTTCATTACCCATCACTTACCATTCCTAAACCCTAATCAACCGAAAACTTGGAAAACAAATCAACTGAAAACTTGAAGAGAAAAAAAAATCACAAGAAAATGAGGATCGGAAAAAAAAAACACAATAAAATGATAGATTAGGGTTAACTGATTTTCATTTCGTATCCATTAGCATTCGTAAACCCTAAGAAACTAAAAACTTGCAGAGCAAAAACAATTCATAGAAAAATGAGGACCGAAAAACAAAATGCAAGGAAATGACAGATTAGGGTTAACCGGTTTTCATTGCCATTCATTTACCGTTTGCCACTTCTCTAATATTTGTGCAATACACACGTCACAATCTAAGCCAAAATCGAATTGCCCATGTGTCGTCGCCGCGAACATGTCTCGTTCACTGGGAAAAGTTTGTTGAGCACCAAAAATCAATGCTCGCATGAATGTCTTACACTTCGGTGGGCAAAACCCCCACTAAAAGCCTATCGGCATAAAGATCACTTTTCCTATTTGTTATTAAATATTTTTAAATATATATTTTTTAAAAGGTTTTCCATTCAAACAAATGGCACTCTCTCAACACTAAGTTTGTTGGGAATATAGGCACTAAATAAATGTCGCACTTGTAAGTACGCACATATAACATACGTATACAATTTTACTATAGATTTTTGCACTTGGTTTTATAAAAAGATAGAGCATCTCCCTTAATTGAGTAATCCTATTTGTTCTTATTCCCATGTTTTTTTATTTCTTTCTTAGCACTAACTTTAGAATTTCCTTCAATTATTAGATATTTTTTGATAATTGTGTATTGCTTTCTCAGTGAATGGAAATTATGTTTTAATTTTATATTTATAATGTTTATTTGGTTTTTATGTATGATTTGATTTTTTATTATTTTTTATATAATTTTATTTTTAATTAATTATTAAGTTTAAAAATTAATTTTAATTTTAATTTATTTAAATAAATTTATTATTTATAATTATTGCTTAATTTTTTAAAAATATTTTTACAATATATGAAAACAAATAACTTAATATATATATAAAAAAATGGTGAATGCAAAAACAATTGCGAAAAGCAGAAACTTTTCTACGAAACCCCCACGACATCTCTACGAGTAGGGGAGGTATCTTGGGCAATGGCAGAACAGTTTTTTTCCTCGGGAGGTCCAAGAAAGTGCTATCCGCTTGGAGAATTGTTTCAATGCCCTAATCTCAGAAGCTACAAGGGCTAATTTAAAAACTCTAAAGCTCAATGAAATTAGCAGAAGGGCTTTGGGGGCTTCGACTGACCGACTCCCTGACCTAGATCAATTAGAAGGCCCCTCCACTTCTTCAGCAAAGAATGTTTGGAAGCATACTCTGAGAACGGTAAGGTCTCCTTGTAAAATTCAAGGAATTACTTTCTCTAAGAAGAAGGAGGCTCCCCTCAATAACTCAAGGGTTATATGATCATCTAGGTGCCCTAATGAAAAAAGATCTCTTCTCTTGTGGATAGAGACTCTCTCTAGGAACCATGATGATGCAGCTTCTGGAGCAAACAGAACCAAACTAGGGGTTAGAAAACCCTCCTCATTTATCTCAAATTTCTCAACCAGAAGAAGGGAGGATTTTTACCCTAAGCAATGTCCTTTAATCATCCAAAAGTCGTCCGACTTCAATACAGATAATATTTTGATTATAAGTGACAAACATACCAATGAATTGTGGGAATGTTACAATGCTCGAGGGCTCTTTGGCAAATGGTTCGGTTATGGCGCTTCGTCCTCTAAGATCTAGCAATGGCTGAAGTCCTTCATAGGAAATCAGGTAGGTATCACGAGCTTAGAGAATGATTTTTTATTTATCAATTGCAATACTGTGGATCTCAAAAATAATTTACTTAAAAATAATCATAGATATTTTAAGGGCTATTGCTTCAAATTTTTTAATTAGAAACCTAATTTCTTCCCTATAGATGTTGAGAATCTTAGGGTTCCAAAGTGGTTTCAATTTCCTAATATGCTGATAGAATTAATCCATAGTCATGTCCTTAAAAAAATAGGAGATTTTCTAGGAGGTTTTGAGGGCTTGGAGGATAATTATCTGGAATCCTCTGATATTAAAATTCTAGCCAATGCTGAGATAGGAAAATCAACATTTGATCCCATCAAAATTATCACAAACCATTCAATATATGAAATCAAACCAGAGATCCTCGCGGAAGACTTCATTCCAAGGACTGTAATTTCCCCTTTTCAGAAGTCAATGAAAACATGCCAAAAGGCAATGAAGCAGGTGGAGTTGAACATAAAATTCAACCCTATGGGGGGTTTTTTGTTTAACAAACAATATCTTTGGGCTAAGGAATCAAAAAACACACATAGAAAAATAGAAAGTAAAAGAAATGAAATCACACTTATTGAACCAGTAGAGGAACATAGGAGGATAGCTATTATGAATAAACAGAGTATATCACATAATTCTATACCATTAGCAGACATGGCTCCTACAAATTTAAGTGATGAAGGAGCAACTAATAGTTCCCTAATTTTTAAGACTAACCCCATTGACCAGGAGGCTTTACCAACTCAAAATAAGATCACATTGGAGGAGGATAAAACACTAAGCAACCTTGCTTAAATCATGGAAGACAGGGTTAAAGGTCTAAAAAAAAGAAAAAGAAAAAGAACAAAAAAGGCAAAGGTAAAAACAAAAAATGAAAGAACAATAAGGGAAAAAATCACATCACAGACAATAGCATTAAGGATATGGGTGCGGATGCAAGAAGAGAACTAGAAGATAAGTGTATACTTGAGTATGTTGGCAACTCTATCACAGATGACCTCATTGAGTTACTTATTGATGAGATAGATGATGAGGAAGAACTTGCATTATATAAAACTTTGTTAGCCAGAGAGTTATGCAAACCCAACACTGATGATTTGGTTAACCCCCCCTTTGGTGATGTTGTAAACGAAAAAATGGATTGCCTGGGGATTGCTAACACCATGGAGAATTGCTCCCCCCCAGACTTTGCCACTAACCTAAAAAAGTAGGGGAGGAAATCCATTTCTGAATTACTCACTAGGGCTGGAAGCACTGTGGGTCAGACTAAAATTACTAACCTTTTTGAGGCAGGGAAGGGAAGATCCTTCCCAATGAACTATGAAACTCCTTACGTGGAATGTTAGGGGCATGAATGCTCTTAACAAGGAGTGTATCTTAAAATGATGCATTGCCAAATACAACCCAGAATTATTCTTAATATAGGAGACCAAACTAAATAATAGTGAATTAACAAACTTAAAGAGAAAATTAGGTATCAGAGAACTTGAGGGTCAAACTGCCTATGGAGCATCTGGTGGACAGGCCATCATATGGGACCCTAGGCAAGTTTCCTTCAAACTTATAAGGAAGAACCTAAATTGGATGTGTGGAAAGGTTTTAAGCATCAAAAGTAACTTAAACTTCATTATAATTAATGTTTATGGCCCCACCCAAACACAGGCAAAAAAACAAGTCTGGGATGAAATTGAGAATTTCCTTCTAAGCGATAATGAACAAACATACCTAATTGGTGGGGATTTCAATGCAATTTTGGACCCCAAGGAAAAATGGGGTGGCAATAACAAAATGACTCAATCATGTTTAGATTTCAGGAACTAGACACATAAATGTAACTTGCTGGAATTAAAAGCCAGGAATGAAGCCTTCACCTGGAATAATAGAAGACAAGGCTTCTGCAACATTGCAGAAAAACTTGATAGATTCTTCTTGTGTGGAAATCTGACACAGTCTTTTGAAACCTCTGTCCTCCCGCTCTCAGGATCGGATCATTTCCTAGTCCAATTAATAATAGCAAAAGCACTAAAACCGACAAAAACTCCCTTTCGCTTTGAAAAGATGTGGCTCAGAGATGAAAATCTATTACAACTTATTGAAAATTGGTGGAATGAAACTAAAGTCATAGGTTCCAAGACTTTCAAAGTAGTAACCAAACTTAAAAAGATTAAGCAGCAATTAACAATTTGGAATAAAGAACATGTTGGCAATATCCTTTCACAAAAAATAGAGATTGAGAAGGATATGGAGATTATCAATGAAGAGTTGATCAAGTATGGGATGAATAACATCCTATATCAAAAGGAAAAAATCAATTTGGCTCGGTATGAAGAAATCTTAGCTCGTGAAGAAATTTATTGGAAATAGAAATCTAGGGATCACTGGCTTGAGACTGGTGATAGAAACACAAGTTTCTTTCATAATAGCACAAAACACCGTAGAACTATAAATAGAATCAACAAGATCAAATTGGTATTAGGGGACTTTAGTGAAAATCCTAAGCTAATTGCTAGGGCAGCAATGGAGTATTTTGAGACTATCCTTAACAATAGGGAGGGCTCCAAATGGACTAAGGAGAGTGACTTTTTTTTAAAAATCCCGAAATTAATATCAAAAGAACACAACCTAATGCTTAACAAAAAACTAATTGTGGAAGAAGTAGAATCAGTTTTATTTCAAATGGGTCCAGATAAGGCTCCTGGTCCTGATGGATTCCCAGCTCATTTTTTTCAAAAATGTTGGGGCTTCATGGGCAAGGAAATTACTGAGGCCTTAGAAGGGATGAGAAATTCAGGGAAAATTCTCAAAGAACTTAACAATACATTCATAGCCTTAATCCCAAAGAAGGAGATTGTGGATAGTTTTGAGGACTATTGCCCAATAGCCCTATGCAACACTCTCTATAATTTACTCACAAAAACAATGGCAAATAGATTAGTTACCCTCCTCCCCATATTAATTAGTGAGGAATAGATAGGTTTTGTGCCTAATAGATCCATTTATGATGGTATAATCATTGCTCGGGAAGCTATCCATACAATACAAAACAATAAAGCACCAATTATGCTGATTAAATTGGATATTAAAAAAGCATATGATAAAGTAGATTGGCACTTTCTTTGCAAATGTCTGGAATCTTTTGGGTTTAATAAGAAATGGATTAATTTGGTCTTTGAATGTATTGCCACTCCTAGGGTTTCAATCCTAGTCAATGGGGCCTCAGAAGGCTTCTTTGAAATCTCTAGAGGCCTCAAACAAGGGGATCCCCTACCCCCCTTTCTTTTCATTATAATGGTAGAATCACTAGAGAGAATGATCAATTGGGCCAGAGAAAAGGCTCAGCTAACTGGTATTAAAATCACCTCTAACATGGAGCCTATTACCCATCAACAATTTCTTGATGACACCATGTTGTTTAGATCGAGTAGCCCTTTTGAGGCAAAAACAATTAAAAAAATCTTGAATAGCTACACCAACATCTCGGGTCAATAAATTAACACTATGAAGTCTAATGTAACCTTCTTTAACACAAATAAAGAACTACAAATGAGAATTCTTAAAATCCTTCAATATAAACCAGGAGAATCGCCATGCAAATACTTGGGACTCCTCATAGACAAAGGTACTAGATCTTCCAATCTCTGGAATCAGGTTGTCTCCAAAATTACAAACAGAATATCCTCATGGAAAGGAAAATGGCTATCCTCTGTGGGAAAGGCCACTATGATCAAGGCGGTTCTCTCGGCTATGCCTATTTACCAACTCTCATGTATGGATCTCCCCGCATCTAAGAGAAAGGAGATTACAAGACACATAAGAACTTTTTTCTGGCAAGGCTCTGAAGACAAATTTAGACTTTCGTTGATCGCTTGGGATAGGATATGCCTACCTAAGGAGATGGGAGGCTTGGGCATCAAAGACCTGTACATCCAGAGCAAAGCATTGGGGGCTAAGTTAGTTTGGCGTATGTATACTAACCCCAATGCTAAATGGGCACGCACCCTATATAACAAATATCTGCATAACCTAGATCCTATATGCATCTTCAGGATTGCTCACCCCCCTAAGGGCTTTAGAATCTAGAACTTTATGCAAGATTGTAGAAGCATCATATCAGACAAGCTAACTTGGTGCATTGGCAATGGGTAGGATGCCCTTTTTTGGAGAGACTCCTAGGGAGCCCATCCCCCCCTCAACACTCTTCATAATTTCAATACAATCATACCCACCCTTGAAGAACTCTGGGGTATTCATGTAAAAGATTATATGGAAGAATTCAGCATTGGGCGTCTGAAAAAATGGAGATGGAAATCAATGGATCATCTTAACATTCCAGCCCAGGAGCGATCCCTCCTGTCTAAGATCCTAGCCTCAAGAAATGTTGCCCTATCTCTTGATACAAATAAATTGATATGGGATGGATCCAAAAAGGGAAGATATGAAACAAAGGAGGGTTACAAACATATGCTAAATAAAAATCATAATCCCCACTCCAATCTACCCTTAACTCTGTGTTGGGATAAAAGGTGCCTTCTGAAAGTAGGTCTGTTTGCATGGTTGGCTATTCAAAACCAAATCCTCACCAATGACACCTTTAGGAAACTTGGATATGAAGGACCGAGTAGGTGCCCATTATGTGAAAAGGAAGAAGAAAATTCCAATCACCTCCTAGTAACCTACGATTATGCTCATAATTGCTGGGGTTGGTTAAGAAATTAGTTGATTTGGTATACCCCTATTCCTAATAATACTTTTGATCTATTCCACGCCTGGCCAATCTGGAATATAGGAAGCATGTTTGAAAATCTATGGATCATTGCCCCATCCATCATGATCTGGGAAATCTGGAAGGAAAGAAATAGGAGGATTTTTAAAGACAGCAAAATGCAATGGTATCAATTGACCAATAAAATTGAAGCCACCATAGTTTAAACAATAAATAACCAAACCTTAAATTATCAGAGAGATGTCAACATGACCTACTGGGATGAAAAAATGAAACTAAGATGGAAAGGTCTAAAGATTCCCCCCTTCATTGGTAAAGGCCCCCCATCAAACTGGTTGTCACGTAAGGAATGTAAGTGGCTCCCTCCTAATAGTGGATGGTTTAAATTAAACTTTGATGGAGCCTCGAGGGGTAACCCTAGGAGAGTGGGTCTAGGCTGTAGCCTTCACAATTCAAATGGGGATGAGGTGGCCTTTATGGCTCTACCTTGTGGCATATACACAAATAATATGGCAGAAATGCAAGCACTTCTTGTAGGAATAAATTTAGGCATTATACTTAATATCAAGAGGATTGTCATTGAAGGAGACTCGGCCATAATCATCAATGCCCTTAGAAAAGGGGCTATGCTTGACTGGAAACTAAATGCCTCCCTGGCAAAAATAATGACAAACATTAAAACATTTGACAGGGTCATCTTTAATCATATTTACAGGGAAGGCAACAAAAGAGTTGACTCCCTCGCTAACATGGGAGCTGATGGCAAGACAATAATTCATGTAGCTCCCAGCATCAACCCTTAAAACAATTATTACAACTAATCATAAATAGTCTTCATTCTACATGTTAACTGTCATATAAGAGGCTCTTACTCATAAAATCAGTAGGAGCCAAGCCCTAATTCCTCTGATTATAAGCATCTAAGGCTCCATAGGAATCGACTAACTTTCTTAACAACTTTGTCAAAACCTTCTCAAACTCTGAAGCCTCCAATTAATTATCAAACAAGTCAACATACACACTTATTAATCTATGTATATATATATATAGATCCATTTATATATATAAACACAAATATATATAGACATATACTTAAAATCATATTCACTCATATTTACATATAAACATCATCTATTTCATGCATATATATACATCTATATTTATATACATATACATATATATATATACATATATATAAACATATATATACATATACATATATATATGTATATATATACACATATATACATATATATATGTATATATATACATATATATATATATATGTATATATATACATATATATATATATATATATATGTATATATATATTTAAACATATATTTTATATATATATATTTATTATATATATATATTTATTATATATATATATATTTATTATATATATATATATATTGATTATATATATATATATATTTAAACATATATAGGTATATATATTTTATAATCATATATTTTAATTATAAAAATATATATATAAACATATATTTTTTAAATTATTCATACAAAATAGACAATATATATATCTGTATGTATATATATGGTCAGTTATAGAGGGATATATATATAGACAAATATATATATACAAGTATATATATAATCTATTTATAAATAATTATATTTTACATATATAATTTCATATATATTAATCTGGATATTCAAATATATATAGATTCCAAGATTCAGACTATTTCAAAGATATCTCTCATGGCAATTATCCGAAACTTACACTTATATAAAAAATAGATCAAAATTTACTCATATTAAGACTTTAGACACTCATATACATATTCATATAATCTTCAAATACTTATATATATATAAATACATATTTTATATACATATATATTTAAAAACTCATATATATATACAACACCAGATTTAGATATATATATATATATATATATATATATATATTATTTCATTAATTCATTTTTATAACCTGAAATCAATATCATTAATTAGTAAACATTTTCATGTTTAAAGTTTATTCTATCTCAGCCAAAAACAACTATAGAACTTTTCAGCTTTAACTTGATTTAATTAAATTCTCATCAAGATTAAGGATTAGCATTTAATCATGAGCACTACACCTAGAGGCCTATACATCCTTTAACTCATAGAACAGAGGCCGATCATTAACTTAGCGGGCGGTGGTACTCATATCTAAAACTAAGCAATTATAGATTAATAAACCCACAGATAGGTGCACTTGAACATCATAGCTGGCATGATCCCCACGAAATCCTGATAATAATGATATGTTAGGGCTTTGATGTGAGGCATACTCGCTTGTTCTTTTGCCAAAATTAATTCCGGCTCCTCAATACGATTTTACCACATACGGCGCATCATTCAAGGATATGCGCTATTTTGTATCCAATGAGATCCATCCAAAGTGGGTTATGGTGTGCATGTTTTTAGAAAGAATGAGCAAACTTAGCTCTTTTACATCATTAACTCATTCGACTATTCACCAAAGCTTCAGATTTAATAGGAGAAGCTCTATAATATTACAGAGACCCAGAATTGAGGATAAACAGGTGATGGATACCCCGATTAAACTTTGCAGTACAAAGAGGTAAATGGCTTTTGAAGGGGCCATTACTAGAGATCGCCTCAAGCGCATCATGCATCTTCCCCATACCCTAGTGATTGATGCAGTTGAGAACATCTTGGGCCCGGACTTTCTCTAAAATTTTGACAGAACCAGGGCCTACACGGATGTGGCTGCCATGTTTCTTGTTGTGACTGACCAAAAATCGTGAGGATACAAGTGCTCTGTATAGAGAGGTCTTCACTGCCTCTATCTTAGGTGACCTGGAGCAGGTTTTATCAATATTGACAACGAGTGGACTATCCCTCGGCCATGGAATTATGATATTCTCATTCGAAATAACAGGCCGGTTCCTCGATTCCCTATCATCTCCATGGATGGCGTGCCTGTCTTCGAGGAAAGGCTTGAGGTAATCAATAGAAATGTCAACTTTTTGCTCTTCTTATTTCATGTGAGACACCCTCCAAAACCCACTTGGTTTGAGGACATCCTTAAAGCCGAGGGCCTGGTTCTGGAGGATGAGAATGCTTCTACCTCATCTTCTGAGTCAGAGTGAATTGGATCGGCTTTCTGGGAGTGCTTGGGACCATTTTTGAAAATAAAACAGAGTTATTTTGCATGGGATGATATTGTAACTAAAGACTTGGATTACAGGGGTGATCATAGTAGATTACTATTTCTAAGTAAAATAGGGTTAAATCTGTAGTTAACAGAGACCAGGGCATAGATAGCAAATAGTATTGAATCTTAAAAAACAAACTAAAGTGACATATAGGACACTAAATTAGTTTGATATTAATCCTAAAAATTACTGAGACTTAATAGGCATGAAGGAATATCTATTATATAGACATATATTAGCATTTTGTTTTGAAAACCTAGCAATTTGAATAGATACTCTAGATATTTACAAGCATCTGGATGCATGCATTTATTGGTATTTATTCACATTAGTGGTGATCATATCAGAATGGGTAATTTTGATTTATTTTGAATAGTAAATAATGGTTGTAGCACTCAAATGCCACCTGTTGAAGTTCTCTATATTTTGACATCCCCCTATCATAGCTTCAGATGGTGGATTATATGTGGCTAACATGCAAAATTTGAATATCCATTTATTTCATCATCTTCTTTGCTATAAATCTACAGGGAAGGGAAGGTCGATATGATTGAATCTCCTTTACCTACTCTTGTTGTTGTAGCCTGTATCTTATCCTTTATTAAGGATAGCATCTAGGAGCATAAACAAAACTTGGTAAACTGGAGATTATTTGGCTGGTTGGGTCACTGGTCAATCTTGTTCCAGCCTAATCGTAATCAGAATCTCAATTCTGTTTCTTAAACTTCTTTATTTCATGATCTGAAAGGATAGGTTTTTACAGGAAATTGTATGGTGGTAAGTGTCCAGCTTTACAGATGAATTTTCAAATGATATAAATGTTTGGATGACACTAACAAATCTGCCAAGTGTTTGAGAAACTAACAATGTAGGCCAAATAGGTTTATCTCGGGCAATTAAGGAGAGACTATAAATAACCAAAGAACAACTTCAGAGCCAAACCGCCAGAAGTTGAGGAAAATGATTAAACGATTATTGAAAACAATACTTTTGGGCTTGTAAGGGAAGGGAAAAATAAAAACACCCTCCCACTTGATCACCCTGGCCTGGGGTGATGATGTATTAAATATGAAACTATTATAAATGATTTGCTGGACTATGGTCCCAGGCAAGGCCAGAGGTTTTCTCGCCTCCACTCTTTCCTACGCGCCCGCACGAGTGGAGTATTGTATAATTTCAAAAATGATTAATAAAATTCTTGGCCTCAGCCTCTTACCAATCAAAAAAAAATAAAAAAATTATTGCTTATTTTTTTTTAATATTTCAATTTTGATATATTTTAATTTTGATTTTAAATTTATTTTAATTAATTAATTATTTAATAAAAAGATTATTTATTATTATTTTTATAAATTACTATTTTGTTGCCATTTAGATTTTGACATTGAATTTTAATGATGAATTTAGATTTAAGTTTAAAATTTATTTTAATGATTTATGATATTTTTATGAAATTACAAATAATAATTAAATGTTATTAAAATTAAATTTAATAATTCTTTCATTCTCTCTTTTTCTCTTCTCTTTCACTTTGGAAGTACATAGACTTTACGCCACACTATCTATCCATCATTTGGATGTTCATTTGACCATATTTAATATTGAATTGAGACCTTTCCACATGATTAACAATAAATCTAGGTGGAAATGCTAATTAATTCTCCCAAGTAAGTCTATCGTGATCTAACTATAATGTGTCCCACCTAGGTAAGCAGTGGATTTCAGATTTCATTTAGATATGTTATGTTGAGCGCTAGAATAAATGGCCTAATTTTAGTTTCTTTTGGATTCGTTCATGTTCACAAAATTTTAGCATTATAAATGGTGAATACAATCGAATCGAAAAGAAGATACAATAATTCTATGGATTGTAAAAACTTGATTTCATTAATAAATGGCCTTATCAAGATCAATGCACTTAGTCTATTTCAACATTGATCAAATACACTTGTTCTCATTCTCATATTAACTAGGAACATTTTACATGAAGAGTGGTATAGATATACCATCGAAAAAATATATCAATGTCTTGCTGAGCAGAAAATAATTGGTTAAAAAATGTAGGAAAAAATTAAAATATAAATAAAACCAATGAATAGTAGTCCATCACCTTTAGACATTGTAATCATCTTACACGTATCTCCATAAACTTGGACCATCAATGTACATTGTTAGTTGATTCAATTCGTATAGGGAATGCAATACATTCCAATATAGGGATTTTGTGCTAAAAATTTACTATAATTGTAGACACCTAAAAGTTGCACAATGAATTAAGTGAATTTTATTCATTTAATTATCTCTAATTATTCCAACTAATTAAATTAAGACCTAATTAACATTCCTATTCTTCTAATTAACCTTTTTATCAAATTAAAGATTTGATTAAATCTCCTTTTTCTAGACTAGCCTATTAGTTAAACTAAGGTTTGATTAAGTACCCTTAGCCATTTGATTGAATAAATCTTATTTATTTGATTAAAATCCATTTTCCCCCTTTTGATTAAATTCATATTTAATTGAAAAACCACTTTGCAAATAAATAAATCATTATTTATTTGTGAATAGTTCCCCCACTTGCAAAATCCTACAAATGCAAGTTGCATCCCTTTTGGCTAAATTAAACCAATTTAATTTGCGAAAATATCTATTTTCCTCACCCAGTTGCAAAATCCTACATTTTCCATTATTACCCTAGTCATCCTTCTATAACCTCCTAAACCCATCCTAATCATCTCAAATCTCCTAATAATGTCTTGTCCCTAAATTTGGGGGAGTCACTTCTCCAAATTTGGAAGAAAGTCTTCAAAAAGCATTTAAGACTATTTATTTCAACAAGTTAACTTGTTGTGTCTTCCAAACATGTAAGGCTCTTACATAAACTAATAGTGGTTTTCCTCTTTGAGCAAGTTAGCCTCCAAAGTCTTCAAAAGGCATTTAATTCCTCTTACAAGCCCACACCACTTAGCCATGATGGTTGTCCCTTTAACCATTTTCCCATGTTGCATAAGAGTTTACCTCCTGGGTAATAGCACGCCTCCTTGGTTGATGATATTATCCAATGATGTCACTCCTTGAGGTTATCCCTAATTGCTTTCTTAGCATCTAATGCTTGTTTAGCATCCTCTCAAGCCCTCTCAAGGTGACATTTGTCAACTTGGGATTGGGTTGAATCTCTCCCATGGATTGATAACTTTCAATCCTAGCTCTTGTTGAGATTACTCAATCTCAACCATCCATGCTTCTATTTTTCCTATAAATAGAACTCATTTCTTCAATACAAGGATCCCAATCTTGTGTATCCAAATTATTGTCATTTTCCAGGTTATCAAGGAGCTCATTTACCATCTTCAAGCATCTAAGTCTTCTAGCATTAGCATCATAACATTTAACTTAACTTCATTAGGTTTTAGATCATTTAGCCTAAATTGCATATCAATTGAATACTTTTTCATCTTCATCTAGCTTAATTATCTCATCATAATCTTCAATTTGGAATTAACTTACCCTCATATCATCTCCACCATCTTGATAATAACTAGCTTTTCATCTTGCATCCTTAGCTTTCATTTATATCATCATCTCACCATTAACTAGGATCTTAGTTGCATTCATTTTGATCCTAAAATCACCATTTAAATCTCGTTCTCTAGGTTGACATCCAAGAGATCAAGTGCTCTTCCAAGTGAGGGACACATTGAATTTTAAGGATCTTTAGGGATAGAGGAGCATGGAATGATTTTGAGAGTTTTTGGTTCACTAATATGTTTTTGTGATTACTAACTCTAATACAATATTTCATGTGTGTGTTTGAGGTGTTTTCTTCCATGTGCAGGATGATCCCACATTTCTAGTATACAATAATTATCACATTAGAAATAATATTTCCTCTATCTCTCTCTTATTCACTACATATCTATTCCCTTCTATCTGTATCTCTTTATTACATGAACTATTTTTCTCCCTCTTGCTCCTCTATATTGCTTTCTATCCATATCTCTACCTCTAACTCCATATCTCTCTCTACCTCTCTTATTATCCCTCTCAATATCTTTATACCTCCCTCTCTATTTATTGAGATTTCCCTTTATATCTCTCTTCCTATCTCCCTCTCTCTTTCTGTATCCTTCTCTATTTTTCTATGTTGCCCTTTATCTATATATCTCTCCTCTCTATATATGACATATCTTTCCATCTCTCTCTCTCTCTCTCTCTCTCTCTCTCTCTCTCCCCCCCCTTATTTTTCTCTCCCTCCCTCCATCTCTATTTGTCTATCTCTACTTCTCTCTATTTTTTGTCTTTGTATCTCTCTCTACCTCTCCCCCTCTTTTTATCTCCTTATATCTCCATCTCTCTCTATATCTCACTATCTATATGTATCTATATTTTTCCTTATCTCTCTTCCTTTCTATCTCCCTATCTCTGACTATATTCATCTATATCTCTACCTCTGTCTATCTATTTATCTCCTTCTTCTCTCACTATATCATCATGCGTACCTCTAGATATGTCTCCCTCTCTCTTTTCCTAGACCTTTATATCTATATCTCTTTCCCTCTCCATCTCTCCATATTTATTCATCCATCTCTCCCTCTATCTTTATCTTGTTATCTCTCCATCTCTCTCTAGCCCTATATCTCTCCCTCTATCTACCTCTCTCTATATATCACTTATCTCTATCTTTATCTTAAAATCTCTCCTTCTATATCCCTCTTTGTATATTTATCTCTTCCACCTCTATATATCCCTCTCTCCTCTCTCTTTATCTCTCCCTCACTTCTCCATATTACTCTCCTCCATCTTTATCTCTATCTCCATCCTTATATCTTCACCCCCTCTCTCTCTCTCCCTCTTTCTATCCCTATCTCTCCCACTCTCTATCCCAACTATTCTCACTCTCGCTCTCTCTCCATATCTATTTTTTATCTCTCTATTTCTTTATGTTTTTCACTCTCTCCCTTTCCCTCTCTTTCCATATCTTCTTATATATCCATGTCTCTAACACTCTATCTTAACATCTATATCTATATGTATCTCTCTCTACCCCTATATCTTCCCCTCTCTCTACCTCTCTATATATATCACCTCCTATATCTATTTTTATCTTTCTACATCTCTCTCTTTCATTATCTCCCTCTCCTTTCCATATTCCTCTCTTTCTCCAATTCCATCTCCATCTATATCTTTATATTCAGCTCTATTCCATCTCCTTACTATATACCACTTCCTATATCTATCTTTATCTAGATTATTCTCTCCCTCTCACATTCTCTTCCTCTTAGAATATTTTTCTCTCCCATCTCCATCCCTTTATCCTCTCCATATCCAACTCCATCTCTATCACTAAATCTATACCCCTATATCTCTCTCCCTTTCCCTCTTTGTATATCACTTCCTATATCTATCTTTATCTACAATATTATCTCCCTCTTACATTCTCTTCTTCTTAATATATTTATCTCCTCCATCTCCATCTCTATCACCATCTTTGTCTCCTTACCTCCTCCCCCCTCTCTCATGCTCTACACTGCTCTAACTCTCCCCCTTTCTATCCCTATCTCTCCCTATTGACTTTCCACATCTATTCGACGTACCCATTGCACATTAAGGTGCAATTTCTAGTAAATACTATTATCATAGAAAACTTCAATTAGCCATCCCAACTGCGTGTGTCCCAAGTTTTCACTTGAGCTCCAAGGGTTACGCTTATAGAGAACTATACAAAGTATAATTTTATAATTTAAGTTATGTGCATAAAAGATAAAACAATTTAATTTATAATATCTTATTATTTAAATCTATTTTTTGTCTATCTAATTTTGAAATACAATCTTGATTTCAGGTTCTTTATCAATTTTACACCAATTTATTGTAATAAAAGTGTAACAATTATGTTGATTTTATAAAGAATACCACTTTAAGCATAGACATGTTTGCATATTTTGATATAGTTTTCTCAATCTAATCTAATTAATGTAAAATAATATTATTTTTTGATATAATTAAATTAACTAATAAATTTTATTAAATATTCTTAACATTTTTAATATTACTAATATTTTTTCGAACCCTTCACAAAACTAAGTGAAAATAGTATTTTGATGTATCACTTTGTTAAGAATAAAAACTAGAAAAATATTTTAATTTTTTATAAATATCACTTTGTTAAGCAATTCACTTGCCTTGTCGATGCTTCCATATGTTTCGTACATATCTACCAGAGCATTTTTACAAGATCGAAGTATGGCCAAGTTGTTGGACGTTCAACACATTGAGTATGATTCAGATGCAGAGATAGAAGAGTACTTTATTGCTGTGGAAGACTTTAATGAGACAATATGTCATTTGGACCAAATATTGTATGGCCAATGACCACTTCAAATCACTCTGAGCGCGTCATCTTCAACCATCTAAACCTATGTCAAGGCAAGTAATTGTACATGTCAGGATTTTCTTTATCTCTCTCTAAGTATTCCCTATCTATGAGATTTTCAATTCTCTTTTTAACTTCTTTCATATCTGGCTTGAACATGTCTTTAACCTGCCCATTGCATTCCATCACTAATTCCCTATGAGCTACTGTTTCCCTTCTCTTCATAATTCTTACAATCGAAGCATCAATTATATGATGTCTATCTTGAAACACACACGTCCCAACATTTTCTTTTAATTTGGCTGTGGGTGCCGGAAGTCGGATCTTCCTCTTGTTACAAGAAAATTTTGCATTGAATTCAAAACAATCTGTTTCCATCACAGATTGGGTATCAGGTAATTTATTTAAGATTTTGTATTTTGAGCATGCAAGGGATTTCAGCAATGCAATTGTATCTTCAACTCCCAAATTCAACTGGGATTTGACTTGTAAAAAACTTAGCCTCTCTGTTTCATTGAACAACAATAGTGCACTTGCATGACAAGGGGTTCCAGCTATTTGGATTTCACCTTGGTCAAATCTTCCAATAATAATGCATATTCCAAGAGAATATTTCCATGTTAGCCTTCTGTTCATTTTTTCTCTATTATAGAACTCTTTGAATGACTGTAAATGTCTCACCATTTCAACAGGAAGGACAAGTGAATCAGGTGACTTATAGCTTGGCCAGAAGCCAGATGTCAGAGTTGTCACAGAGAATTCTATTCCAGAGCGTGGATGAACAGGATTCTGACTGAGGTATTCCTCAAAATCGGATTGGGTTTTCATTGCCAATGTCCAATCAGTAAGCATGCCCTCCAGTTTAGATGTAAATTGTCTTCCACACTCAAACTTCAACTTAACTAACATGGTTATTTCATAATCAGCACTTGAACTTCTATGGGACAAAAGCCTATCTGCGAGCTTCTTCCTATAAAAATCTGCAACCATGTCTTTGTCATAAACGCAGGGAAAGATCTTTGAGACCTTCTCAAGGGCATCTTCAACATTTGAATATCTCATGTTTCTATTTGTCAAAATATTGTCACAAAATGTGACCAACAATTCCCAAATATTGTTTCCTGCAACTTGTTGATTGCAAAAACTCTGAAAGGCTGCCATGAGTGCATTTTTGAAAAGGCAGTGGTTCATAAATCTCTCCTCCACACATTGCAAGTATTTCTCGTTCAATTGAATAACACTCCTCACAAACTGATCTTCTACACTTGCAATCACTTCTTTTCCATTATTTGCCTTTAATGCCTCTGCCACCATTTGCCCTCCATGTTTAACTAAGGATGTACCATGCCTGGTAACATGCTGTCTAAATATTTTGGCCATGAGCTGAATGCCTTTATCTATCCCAGAAAACAAGTTAAACATCTTTGAAAGATCATCCATCTTTTCATTTTTCAACAATGGATGACAATCTGAATCTTCCCTCAAAAGTTGGCATTCATGCTTGCAAAGAAGTTCATTTTCTACCATTTCAAGATACATTGTTTGGCTACTTTGATGCACACAATGCATTGCAATTGTTTCTTTCTCCAACCTTAAATACCTAAGAACCTTCACCAAATAATCTGGACTAGAATAATCGCATATCCATGAAGCAGTCTTGCTGGAATAGTAAATGTTGGTATTTTCAAAAACGGACACCTCAAAATCTTTATAGTAGTCCAACCCAAAATCCCACATCATACACACAACATTTTTTAATACAGTCCCATCAAGAACGCTCTCACCTTCGCGCATTTTATTAATTCGAACCATCATAGTACCCTGCACATTACTGCACAAAACTTCATTGTAGACTGTTTCAGGGAAGCATCTCCGAGCAGCTTCCTCGGATTTTGATAAGAGCGAAGAATACAAACGGTTGAATCTTAAAGACACAATTTTGGATAGAATGCTAACCATCTCTTTGTAATATTCCCATTGCTTTACAATTTCTGTTAAGAGAAACTCATCTTTCTTCTCCATCAATGCGGGGACAACTGTTGAATTGATATGATCTTTTAAGGCTTTTTTATATTCAGATTGCATCGTCGGCGAACTCACTTTGTTGAACTTTATATAGATTTGATAATAAATCTCCAAATATTCATTAGGACCAAATGGGACTTTCCCTTCAACGATTTGCTTGACCTTTGCAATTACAATTTGTAAAGGATCCAATTCCTCCATCTCCATCATTCTTTATGGATTTCTGCGGGTAAATCTAAGCTTCGCTCCCTAACCAAAACCACAATAGATTAAATTTTGAGCCAGACATACTTGTATAAGTAGACCCAAGGATTTGATGAAGTACAACGAAATTTTAGGCCGACGAGCTATGAATCCCAAGCTCAAACCCCATGACGTATGGCAAGGCTGATAGTAGGATTTTAACTTCTTGTTTTTTTTTTCTTGATGAAAACTTCTTATATTAGACCTCCTCTATGCATTTCTCAAAATCAAGTTGTTTAAAGTTGTTTTGACATCTATTTTTATCATTTTTTTATAATATAGATTGCCATTTATTTTAATCAATTTTTCTATTCAGTTTAGAATATTTTTAGTATTATAATCTTTTATAAGATAAATTTTTAATTAGAGAATATCTTGCAATGATTATATTAAATTGCATATAATTAGAAATAAGAATAAAATCAACAAGTCATATGAATACAAATTTTGTATGGAAAAACATTTTCGAGAAAAAATACTACACAAGAAACATGGCAAGAATGTATAATTTTATTCAATGTAAAGAGATACATTTAGCATAGCAACATTCTTTTCACTTTGATGATACTCTAACAACATGGATATATCTATTAGATAAACTTATGCAACTTAGAGAAATGGGAGATGAATACCACAAATGGTTTCTCAAAATAAAGTACCATCAAACCATTATAAAATACAAAACATACCAAGTTTGAAATAAAGAGGCTCTTTAGATAATAGAAAATGTAACTCCTAATGACTCACAAATGGTAAAAATCTTCTCCATTCCGAAAATAGATAGTATCTTTGACTTGTAACTCCTTCATAATTGATCATAGCCTAAGGTATGCATACAAATTCATCACCTAGCTCATATGAGACCCCCAAAAATATGCAAGGTGTTACACTACTCATTTCTCATACCCATTTTGAGAATTTATCAAAAATAGCTTCATGACAATCATTTCCAACTTCACCTCCTTCATAACTACATATAGCGACTAATGATATTTATGATGAATATTTATCATAAATTATTTTCTAATTATGCCCTAGAATCCAAGGGAACTTTCTAAGAATGTTAAAAAAACATGGAATATATATAAGATTGAAAGCTAAATGGTATCTCAATCCCAACATTTTTTCATTTGACATTATACATTGCAAATACATGTACATGACCTAAATACAAGTATAATTTAGTATAAGGATCAAGGTCCATGGCCTTCCTACATGAAGAGAACATTTTTAGCCACTAACTTCATAAGAATGCTTACAATATTGTCTACACTACCAACCTTCTTTGACAAGACTTACTAAATTCTCAACCATTTTTCACATAAAGTAATTTTAAACATCAACATTCTTATTACATGCATCATACATGAGATTCCTACCGAATAAAATGGAACTCTTGCTATCATATCCAATCTAATAATCTTACAATTAAAACTAATATATGTATACAAAGTCCGTATAACCAAGTTACCTCATTATAGATAGGTATAATGGTCATATATTCTACCTCATTGGAAAAAAAGAAACTATGGGATACCTTTAACCCATCCAACTCATTACACCTGCAATAAAAAAAAAAACATATCCATTCTAATCGACCTTAGACTATTCAATTTGAATACCTTTGAAATCTTCATCTACAATTTTTTGTATGTCTAACGAATTTTGCACATAATGGATACCATGATAACACAAATAATAATAAAAAGTTTTATGCAAATATATTGTAATTCCATGTCTAAGGAATGAAATACTTCTTTTTAAATGAAGACAACAACACCAAATATACTACAATAACATGTTGCACTTGCTCCACAATGTGCACACAAGTGTCATATGGGACACAATGAGACAAAGGAAATGAAAACAAAAACAAAAATCATCATTTATACAAGAAAAGTGACACCAACAGAAGACTTAACAATCATGAGGAAAATCCACCATGATGACCCTATGAGAGAGAGAAGCTCAATGATACCTAAAAGATAATCAGGTACTAATTGATGACCACATTCTCTGTCGTCTTATAAAGACAGGATGAGGGAATCATCAACCTCTAACCCCCATTCAAACACATTTACAATCTCTAACGACATACTCATAAATCAATGCCAATGATGGAATGCCTAGGAGTTAACATCACTAGACTAGACAACGAGTCTATCAATTTTTGAAACAAAGAGTAGGATGAGCGTACTTGCACGTTGAATAGACTCAACACCAACCTTAGAAAACATCAAACTTAGTGGCCAACATTCACAAGAGGTTTCCTAATTAGGAGAGTACAAATACTCCACTAAATGAAATGATGATAGATCACTTCCAACCAATGAAATGCTTCCCAAGAAGGAGATGGGATAAATATTAAAATATAACATTTGTCAACGAAAACAAAAAAATGAGAAGACTCTTGATGTCAAGGGATAAATTTTTTGTACACTAGGTTTTCCTATTTGAGTCTCAAAAGTAATTGATGTCTAATGAATGGGGGGATAATATCCCACTCTCAAAGGACTATAGTGCCCAAGCTATACTCTAGTACCTAGGTGGAATGCTAGCACCTAGCCGGGACACTAGCACTTGAGTGGGAAAAAATCATGTTTATCTTTGCATCAACATGTGTACTTTCTTGTTTACTTGCTCATTCATTTTATCAATTTGCCTATGTCATGGTCCTTATATTATACAATAATCCCTAATTTCTTCTACCCATCCTTGTAGAAAAACTCCAATATTACATGTTTTCTTTGTTCTGCAATAATTTTGTTAACACTTTTCTATCGCTCTAGCCCACATTGTTTCTTCAATGGTGACTATACTCAGGGTTAAAGTCATCATAATTAATCAGATTAAAAGAGAAAATCACAAACTGTAATCTAATTACAATTAATCCTAAATAACAATCGAATAATGCAAAATCAATTGAATTGAATAAATGAATCTAATTAAGATTCCCTCAATTGATGTGACAAAGCTTCCATTTCTCTTCTCTGAATTGTGTATGAAGGTGCCTCTTAGATATTGCATTGATTTGCTGCATAGATTAGACAACTATTTTGAAGACTGTGATTCTAGATTGATTTGTGAAAATGGTGTCTTTTATATAGATTTTCAACACAGATAGGGGGGGATATTGAACTCAAGTCCTGACTGATAGTCAATTGAAATTGATTGATCAATGAACTCATTTTGATTAATTTTTTAACTCATTTGATTGATCTGTTAATAGGATTGATTGGAGAGTCAACTCAATTGATTAACCAATAGACTAAATAGACTAGCTAGTTGACTGGATAGATGGATTAGATGACTAAATTGATTGACTAGTCAGAAAAGGTGATTTGGAGTGAAAAGGGGAGATTGAAAAGTTAACTAACTAGTCAACTGATTTGATCAATCAGTTATGATTTCAATATGTGCTATAGGATTTTGAAATTGAATTTGATTTTCATTTTCAATTTGGATTTGAATTTAAACTTTCGAATGCTGAAATGCACATGAAATTAACAAAAAATCAGATTTGGTGAAATGTGAATTTGATGATTTGGAATTAGATGAAATTAACTGAAATTCAAATTTGGGGAAATATGAATTTGAGAGAAATGAAATTAGATGGAATTATTTGAAATTTGAATTTGGGGAAATTGGAGGAATAAGTTAATTAATTTAAATAATTAAAATGAAATTATTTAAACATTGTAAATGTGATTAATTAAATAATAAATATTATTTAATTAAGGAATTAATGGTAATTAATTAAATAATTAATATTTGAGATAGGGTTAATTGATTAATTAATTATAAAATAAAAATTGAATAATTAATAAGATGAGGAATGATGATTGAGTCAGTTTAGAAGAACAATTAGCTTAATTAAATAATTAAAGAATTATTTAATTAATTAGGATGGATAATTACTACATGATGAAAAAGATATTTTTTCAGTGTCTACATTTGCCTCTATTTGACTCAATGTCGAAATGACATTGTTTCAAAGAAAAAGAAAATTTATGCTCGAGTATGCCCCTGTGGTGCTTTATAGTGTAAATATGCCCCCTTGGGAGATTGTTTGTGCATTGAAGGCATGAATTATCTCTCAAAAGAAGAAGAATGTTAGATGAAAGCTAGAGAATGATTAAATTATGAATGAGTTTGATTAGATAGAAGAAATGGTTAGAATGATTTGAAGATTGACTGAATGATAAGACCGATAGGATTGATGGAATTGATCAGAATGATCAAATTGATTTGATTGATCTAATGAAGGTAAAGTTTGGTTTCAGTAATAACACATCCTATATAAGACAAAGATGATCAAAATGATTGGTTTTAGGAAGGATACATCCTATATAAGACAAATGATAGACGATCGTGTCTGGTTTCAGGAAGGACTACTCCTGCATAAGACAAATGATAGATCAAAATATGATGAAAGTGAAGAATAAATGATTGATAGATAGAATAGTTGATATGAAAATATGATATAATTATAGATGAGAAGATTGGAATTTAGTGATGAGAGAGATCATGTTAGATGAAAGAATGATTGGAAAGAATTGAAAAGGTTTATTCAAGAAAAGATACTTGATGAGAGAGTGATCTTAAGAGACAATCTGCATGATGAGATAAAAAACAATTGGTAATAAATGAAATGATATGATTGATGATGAATAGTCTTCTTGTCTTTATTCATAGTGCAACACATTTTCATCACTAGGCCTTATTATGTAACAATGAAGCTTGGTACACCAAGGTATAAGGAACTAGGATGTATAGATATCTCATTGCAAGAAGCAAACATGTAACAGACAAAGAATAGACCCTCCATTCCTATAATTTCACTAGGGGTGGAGGTATGTGTGGCATTCACAAGTTAAATGCTCCTATCACAAACACCCACTAGAGCAATCGCCCCAAAACTTCATTGGTTCACACCACAAAACAACAAAAAAAGTAAAGGATCATGCCCATCATGACTCCTCTAGTCACTTTTTGGACATCCTTGAGTAGCATAGAAACATGATCTTTTCCAATTGATAAAAGATAAAACCAAATTAGACAAAATTCAGCAGCTAAACTGACTGTGTGTTTTCTTTATTTTATTTGATGTGATCATTGATAATGTCTAGTTTCAGAAGTTTTGGACCCCATTTAAGACTAATTTGTCTGGTGTTGAGTGTATCCGATTCTATTTAAGACATGATAATCATCACCTTGATGTGGATATCAGCGATTGATAAGACTTGGTCAAGTTTGGTTCTAGATTTTTGATAAGATAGTTATATCCTTTGTTTAACTTTGTGCAAAGTGTTTGTTGGATATCTGCTAGGGTATTTGTTTCTCACAAGACATTTTATTGCAAGTTTTGATTGTTTTTAATTTCTAGTTTATTTTTGAGTTTTTTGATGTTTAGGGTTTTGTGGATCATTGTCGAATGTTTTTTATTTTGTTGTTTTTCAGTTGTTTTTGGTATTTGTTTGGGATCTTTTTATAATTTTTAGGGATTTTTCATGTTTTGTAAATGTTTTTAGGTTTTAAAGATTTATTTGAATGTTTTTGATTGATTTTGTCCAAGATCATTTTTTTTATTTTTTAGGGTTTTTTCATGACATTTTACGATTTTTAGGATTTTTTCAGTTATGCCCCAAAGTATGCAAAACTATGATGATGAATATGGAGAATAAATTTTTGATATGATTTATGCTAATGCAAGATGCAAGATGAAGATGCAATTCCTATTCGAACAAGGGTGAGTGGATGTGTCTTTCATTCTGAAGTGCACTGATTGAATTAAAGGTGTGAAATTTTTTAGAGATAGGAGTTCAATCCATTCTCAAAAGACTTTAGATCATCCAATCTTAACATACTATGTAATCAAGATTTATGAATGGAGGGGTGGAAAAATTCTCCATCAATTCTTGAAACTTTGATCCCCTTTTGCCCATGTGTGTGCACTTGAGTTCATTCCAATTCTTATAACCATAAAAGACCCTTATAATCCTATGTGGCTAGCTACACGAGTTATTATGACTTCATTAGCATCCTCGATAGAGCCTTGCTGTCAGTAAGCTTTTAGGGCTTTTATGGGGTTATACACCATAATCTTTCGAATATGACTCCATTGCCAATAGGCATCCATAGCCCCGATGGAGTTATTCGAATGTTCCCCTAGTCAAGATTTTATTACACATTTTTGCATGATATTTCAGTTATATATCGTTCTATTTTGGCTTGAGATGAATATTTGGCATAAATTTTCTTTTTTTGTTTTCTTGCCTTGACTTGTAAGTAATGAAACCTACTTGGGTGTGATAATTATAGTGGCGCTAAAGCAGAATATTGGATTTTTCACTGGGCACATGAACAACTAGGTATTTGTAATGACTTAGAGCTATTGATTAATATGTGATATATAGCAGTCAATAGATTTAGGGTAACTTGGCTCAATAGTGAAACCTCTACTCAACCATGGATAAAGCTCAATCACAAGGTGATATTGAAGATGAATGACTGAAGACCTCCTAATGACTTCATAAACATGTATCTAGGAAATGAGACAACCTTCACTCCTTCTAGTGTAAACAGGTGAATGACTCAGACAATCGCCTTGTTTATTGATGCAACTATATGCGAAAAAAATAATGATATGTAGCTATATGCTATGCAATATGAAATGCAACTATGATGCACTATAAAATGGAGATATGTGATGTAATACAGTAAAGAAATATGCAAATGCAGTACTTCAAAATTTAAAATGAGCCCATCTATAGATGTAATATCTTTTGAGGTACATGTTGTTATTTGGTCACTATGAACCTTGTGTAGATAATTCATTGGTCTTTGTTTAAAGGGTCGAATAAACCTATCCTTTTCAATAGGATGTACACCTTTTTCTATGACCTTATTTTTTTCAAACTGATTTGGTTGTGATAGATGTTTTTTCCCCCAGTCTTTCAAGTGCGAGTGTATGAGACAAATAGATTTTGGTTTCAAATTTGTGACATAAGTGGGTGTTATGTTTGTTTTCATTGATGCACTAGAAGAGGGTGATGAAACCAACCATGTGTTGAACTCATTAGCTAGTGTTATGCTTGATTTTGTCACTACATTGGTATTTGATGATGGTGCACATATAATTGTTGACAAGTTATTTTCAGCAGCATGATTTGGATTGGTGATTTCATTGATAAGGTGTTTATGAACAACTTGTGTAGAGGCATTGGGATCATGAGGGAGACTAGGCGAAATGGTAGATTCATTTGAGAGGGCATCTTGTGAGGAACATGGAGGATTATGATATGGAAATGAAGGGATGGAGGGATATGGAGAAACAATGGGATCTTGTTTAGGACATGAAGGCGAAGGGATTATTTGACCTTGACTTAGCAAGAGATTATTAAGAAGCATGGAAGGAATATCCTGATCTTGCTTGAGAGGTGGATGCTGGATGGGACTTGAAAGAACACCTTGCTCTTGAGATAAAAGGGTGTTATTATGCATGGAATAGAAAAGGATGAGGGGATCATCATAAGATTCTTGGTTGGTGGGATCTTGATAAAAAATTGGTAGGATGGAAGGGTTTTCTCTTGATCTTGATTTGTTTCATGAATGATTTCTTTTGATTTTGGATTGTCCTTCTGACATGGGGAAGGAGTTTGCATGGGAGATTTTTGGAAGGTTCCAACACTTTGGCATGATGAGGAAGGATTTTGAATGAGATCCTCTGAATCATGACTTGAATTAGATTAGATTTGTACTATGGATATGATAGTTTTGATACTTAATATAAGTACATATCCAATAGCCAACAAGATGAGAGGGGGGGGGTGAATCATACAAACTTAATCATCCATAAAAACATCAGATTCAACCTCGGTAACATATATATCAGTCATATAACCAAAATTGTCAAACATGCAAACTCAAAAGCATATGAATAATATAAACCTCATAACACCAGATTTAACGTGGAAACCCAAATAGGGAAAAAACACTGTGGGATTTCGGACCCACTAAGAAATATACTCTTCTAAAGTATGCTCGGTTAAAAGCAAACCCTATTAAAGATTACAAACACATTGCTAGATGTGACCCGGTTAAGGGATTTCCCTCAGATCTGTTAGGATCTTCACTTTGTTAGAAGTGACCTTGTCAAAGGATTTCAAACACTCAATTAGAATGTCACCTTGCTAGAGGATTTACATATAAGACTGTTAAGTCCACTCAGTTAAGAGATTTTCTATCACTTTCACAAAATAACAGTAATAAAAATCTGTCTGCAACTTCACATCTAAAATACTAAAGCAGATTCTTATTTGTTCAATACAATCTAGACATAGAACTAATCTTGTCTATCTGTTGGGCTTCTATACTCTGTTATTCTAACAGGTCTTTAAGCTTCTATGCTTGGTAATCACTATGTAGCATCCCTGTGCATACACTTGCCCACATACATTGTTTATCAATAGTTTCCTATTTATAAACAATTAGGTAACTGCTTAATCTCCTTGATCACATTTCCCATGATCAATCATAGCCATCAGATCTTCAAACTTGTCCAGGTTCAATGCATCTTTCGATCTGAAAATGTTTTACCCCACCTTGGAACTTGCATAATAGTCTTGGAACTTGTGCTAGGGTATTGTGGTTCAATCTGAGCTGTAGATCTTCATGCCAACTTTCCATTGCTTTAGATTCGTTAACAAACTTCTTCCACAGCTTACCAATCATTGATCCGCTCTAGCTCATCAACTGCTTTCATTAAATACTGCATGCAAACATTTAATGCATTCTGTTATAACTTGGTAACAACTAGGTGAATACTAAACTTCACTCGGTAGACATTCCGCCTTCATTAACCGATAGCGATAACCTTAGGGTTTACCGACTAGGTTCCTTAGGGTTTACCAACTAGGTTCTTTTCCTGATAACATAGTATAGTATTAACCTTTACATTTTACAACATATGTATGATGTTAAAACAATCTAAAACATCATGATCTCATCATTGTCTGACTCAGTAGTAGTTGCCCATTGAATACCTTATTCATCTCTTTATTCATCATATTCTTTCTTGTGCCTTCTACCCACTTCTTTATAATCTTCATATCATACTTCTCAAGATATGGCAACATCATACTGAATTAGAAAATCAATATCTTGACATCAATGACAAAATAATAATATCAAGATAGTAAAACATCTTTAATCAGTTATATCCATAATCATCAACAACCTTCTCAATATCCTTAAGAATGCCAACAATCTTTCATTGTCTGTTATAATGCAATATTGCCAATAGGATAGCCCTTGGGAGATTGTGTTATTGGATAGAGATGGCGTAGACTACTCTTGTGTGACTTCAAAGGATGATGAAATGGTAGATAGATATGGTTGGCTTAGATTTTGGTTAAAAGGGATTTGATTTTGATTGAAAGGAGTATGATTTTGGGTGAAAGAGGTTTGATTTTGGTTGAATGAATTTTGATTTTTCTTGAAAGGAATTTGAATGTTTGGTTGATGTGATTGGTATGTTTGATATGTTGGGTTGAAAGAAAAAGAAGGTTTACATGACTCTAATGTTGGTTGAACTGAGGTAGGAACGATTTTGTTGAAGAATGAAGGTTGGCATGTTTGAATGGTCTCATAAGAAGAAGAAGGTTGGCTTGATACTGATTCCCTCAAGGTTATCACTTCTCTCTTCATTTTTTCTAATCAATCCCTATGGTTGTTAGGACTAGTCATGTTTATCATTTGTTATTGCAAAGTCTTGATCTGTTGAGCTAAGGTTTCTAAGGATGGCGATGGAATAGGAATGGATGGGATGAATTCTCCACCTTCCCTACAAAATATAATGCTATTCCATAATGTTTTCTTTATTGGTCTGGACCTAGGATCACAAAATGTAAGATATTTTCTCCATTTATAGAATGTTGCAATGTTTGATTGATTTGTTGATCTTGCCAAGCTTGTTTATTGCGGGGTTTTGATCTTGTTGATATTGAAACTTGACTTTGTTGATTGATTTGATCTTGTTGATGTTGAAAATTGATTTTGTTAAGGGGTTTGATCTTGTTGATATTGATGTTGCAAAGGCACAGTAGCAAGCAAAGAAAACAATCTAAACTAAACAAAGAGAGCACTTGTTTAAAGGAATTTTTCAAATCCTCATGAATGTTGGGATCTTTTTCAAGACCCCATTTTGTTTTTGATAGTATTTTGGAAACTCAATTACACAACAAGTAGACTCTCATAAGGTCAAAATGTCACAAATATTACCAAAATCCACATCTTGATACTCCATCAGCTCAAATAGCCCTGTCACACCGAAAGGTCCGCCCATTTTTTTGCCTTTGTCTGGAAATTAAACCAAAGAGGATCGCTCCTCAATTGGCTCATTATCCTGGGAGCTATATGGTGAGTATCTTGGGGGTGGATTCTTCCCCACCCTTGCACTATGATAATAAAGTGTCCGGTTACTGACTCACTTGGGCTTCTAATTTCTAAGGTGTTTAATCAGGCTTCCATTTGAGTGGGCATAGATCTGGTGAATTTAATCATCACTATGCCATTCCAGAACCCGTCGCTTACAACTTTCATTAAAAACACATTTATTTATAGCGGTTTAGAATAATCTACGTTAGCTATTACCACTTTAGGTCATTCCCCTCTCACTAGCCTTATGGGCTTCTCAGGAGGGTAGGCTTGCTAAAGGATTTAGCCTAATACTAAAATTGGCAGTAATCATAAAAGAGGTGGGTCCATCTTTTTGATCACCCAGAAGAGGGGAGAGCATATAGCTATCACCTCATAAACACAAAAAACAAGATTCTTTTTAATCCCAAATTGCAAAGTTTTCTAGTCTAAATGGAGATGTTGCTCCATGAAAATATGGTGGTCATTTTACCCTTCATAGCAATTGTGAAGGAAAGAGAATATGGTTTGTGGTTTATTTTAATTACACCAAACTGAAGTGTTTTTAAGCAACCCCTTCAGAAAATGTTAGTTGATACATGGTGGGCTATCCAGCCTATTTTTTTGTTTTTGTTTTTCGGTTACAACTTTTGACCTCTTTGTTTGCAGAAACAGAGGTAATTACTGACAAAGAACAAAAATAAAATTGAACAAAAACATTTTATCCTACTCATGCAAATATGAACTACCTACTAAGCAATTGTGAACTACCTATAGAGCAATTGCGAATTTCTGTAACAACAATTGCGAATTACTGACAGATCAATTGCACACTAGTTAAATTGGAATTTTTTTAGAAAATTAAACATAATGAAAAGACAGAAGAGAGAAGTTATTATGTGATGATATCACTCCAGATTACATGAGCCATCACTTCAATGTCATCGTAGAAATCGAATTTGGTAAGAATCGATGAATGTTTCTATGGTATTGAGCGATTGCCTCTTCTTCTTCTTCAAGTTCATGAAGTTTTCTCTCTGCCTTTAGAAGCCTTTGGTATGCTCTTTGTTGTCTTATATGTCATCTTGTCCTCCCAGCACCTGAAATTTTAAAATTTACCTTACTTGCCATGGGGTTAGAGACATTTTATGCAAAAAAAAGAAATTTTCCAGAATCATGAAAGATTGATGGGCTCATCTCACAAATGGATTTAAAGCCAAAATGACAAAGAAAATTGAAATTCAGAACTAGGCCTGCAATTACAAATCAGAATGATGTCAAATGCAAATCAAAATAAAATCAATTGCGAAATAATATTTTCAATTACCAATTTTTGTGATGGTAATTGCACAATCCACTTTCTGTACGGACCTACAAATTATAAAATCAGAAATTCAGATCAGTAGGCAGATTCACGTCATGTTCACCAAATATTTCTGGGGATTAAAATTATCATAATTAATTAGATTTAAAGAGCAAATCACAAACTCTAATCTCATTAGAATTAATCCTAAATAACAAGCAAATAATGAAAAATGAATTAAATTGAATAAATGAATCTAATTAAGACTCCCTCAAACGATTTCACAAAGATTCAACTGCTCTTCTCTGAATTGTGTATGAAGGTGGCTCTCAGGTATTGCATCGATTTCCTGGATATATTACATAACTATTTCGAAGACTGTGATTCTAGACTAATTTGTGAAAATAATGTTGTTTATATAGATTTTCAACACAGATAGGGAGGGATTTTGAACTCAAGTCCTGATTGCAACTGAAATTGAGTGATCAATGAACTCATCTTGATTGATTTATTAACTCATTTGATTGATCTGTTAATAGGATTGATTGGAGAGTCAACTCAATTGATTAACTAGTACGTTGAATAGACTAGCTTGTTGACTGAATAGATGGATTAGATGTCTGAATTGATTGACTAGTCAAAAAAGGTGATTTGGAGTGAAAAGGGGAGATTGAAGAGTTAACTGAGTTAACTGATTAGTCAACCGATTTGATCATTCAGTTATGCTTTCATCATGTGTTGTAGCATTTTGAAATTGAATTTGATTTTCATTTTTAATTTGGATTTGAATTTGAACTTTTGATGCTGAAATGCACATGAAATTGGTTGAAATTCAGATTTGGTGAAATGTGAATTTGATGATTTGGAATTAGATGAAATTAATTGAAATTCGAATTTGGGGAAATATGAATTCAAGAGAAATGAAATTAGATGGAATTATTTAAAATTTGATAATGAAGCATCCCAAGCCCTCATCCATAATGATAAACAAATAAGGAAAAAGAAGATCACCCTACCTTAGACCCCTAAAAGATCCAAATAACTGTGAAGGTTGGCCATTGACAAGAATCAAGAAAGAAGAAGAGCCCACACAATTCATTACCCAACCGACCCACTCCAAGTTGAAGCCAAAGGCTAGGAGTATCTTATGCAAAACACTCCACTTAACCCTATCATAAGCTTTGGTCATATCCAATTTGATAAACATAGATCTCTCCCTAGACATAGCCATGGAATGAATGGCCTTAGAAGCAATAAAAAATCCATCCAAAAAATTTCTACTAGCCACAAAACCCCCTTGCTAATCAGAGATCAATGAAGGAAGCCAGATTTTGAGTCTTTCTGCAATCAACTTAGTGATAATTTTATACACAACATTGCAAAGAGCAATGGGCCTAAAGAAATCCAATTGAGTTGCCCCCTCTTTTTTAGGGATAGGAACTAGGAAGGTAGAATTTAGGGCCTGAAGCATCTTCTTTCTACTATGAGATTCTTGAACAACCGCTAACAAGTTTAACTTGATAATATCCCAAAACTATTGAAAAAATTCAACTGGAAAACGATTTGGTCCAAGTGCTTTCCCTTTATCCATCCCCAAAATAATTTCTTCTAGTTTAGACAAGGTCACCGGACAAGTGAGAGACTCATTCATCGTATTAGTAACTAAAGAAGAATGTAAGCTAGAATCTGATTTTTCTCCTCAGGAGCATGAGGCATATCATAAAAAAAAAGGGCACTATAAAACTGAGTTTCTTCACATGACATCGCCTAGAGAGAGGTTAGATGAATGCCTTCGGAATTGACCAAGGAAGAAATAACACTTCTCTATCAACGAGCCTAAATAGACTTATGGAAAAGGTTGTATGATGATTCCCTGCCTAAAGACAATCAATTAGGGATTTTTGCTTCCAGAAGATCTCCTCATGAATCTCCTTCAAGGCCTGAGACTCATCACTACTCAACATTTCAGTGAAGCCGAAGTCCCGAATTTGGTGAGTAATAATACCTAGGCACTCTTGAGCTGTTCTTTTTCGATGAAAAGGTTACCAAAAGATAGCCTATTCCATTTTTTTAGTTGGAATTTCACAAACATAATCATACTGAAGGAAAGGTCCCCATTGCAACACCACTGAGCCATGAGATCATGAAGAGAATCATCCCGAAGCCACATGAGTTGAAACTTAGAGGGAGGATTATTAGGACCACTAACAAACCCAACTGAAAAATTGATGGGCCAATGATCAAAACCTTGCCAGTCCAAGATCTTTGAACTATAAAACACTAAAAATTACAATAATATTACAATTTAAGGAACAAGATAGCCTGAATAATTTGCTAGCTTGGACATGGGAAGAGATAGGACTGGTAACAGGTCTTTTATTATAGGTAAAAATTGTGGTATTAGTATTTTTCTTGCCCATAAATTTCTTCATCTACTTTTCATAAGCTAAGATCAGAGATGGGCATTATCTGTCAACACATGATGTCTATCAAAGATATATGTGTAAGTAATCATATAGTCTTCCTTCGGATATTCAATACTGGATATTTTGTATTGAATTTAGTTCAAATACTTTTTAATAGTGACTTAATTTATCATTTGGAGAACAAAGATTGGAATGGAAAATGCACTACAAACACTCTGTGGGCAAGCATTTGGAGCCAAGATGCTTGTAATAATATACCAACAATCTATGTTTCTAATGACAGCCACTGCTATGATTCCGAGTTACTCAATATTTTTTCAGAACCTTACATTGCATGTCATTGGGCAGAATAAAGAAATAGTGGCTCAAGCAACCATCTTTGCAAAAGGGCTCATTCCTCAATTTTTTTCCTTTTCTTTGAGTTGTCCCTTGCAGAGACTTTTACTAGCTCAGAATATTGTGACTCCTCTTTCCTATAATTCTATAGCCACTTTTCTACTACATGTTCTTCTAAGTTGATGCAGACACCTAAAAATGTCTCATCAACCATTACTAATTATTCATCTTATTAATTGAATAATTCTTCAATTGTTTAATTAAGCTTATTATTCTTGTCAACTGACCTGGTCATCATTATTCATTTTTCTTACTAATTATCCAATTTCTATTCTTTTATTAATCAATTCATCATCAAACACCTTTCTCAAATAATAATTAAAAATTATTTATTTAATTAATTACGATTTATTCCTTGATTAAATAATCTTTAGTATTTAATTAATTTTATTTCTAACGTTTAAATAATTTTATTTAAATTAATTAACTTATTCCTCCAATTCCCCAAATTCTAATTCCAATTAATTTCATCTAATTTCATTTCACATTCCCCCAAATTCTAATTTCAATTCATTTCATCTAATTTCATTTCACATTTCTCGAAATTTGCATTTCATCACATTTCAGTTAATTTCATGTGCATTTCAGCATTCAAAAGTACAAATTCAAATCCAAATTGAAAATGAAAATCAAATTCAATTTCAAAATCCTACAACACATGTTGAAATCAGATCTGGCTCATCAAATCAGTTGACTATTTAGTTAAATCAGTTAACTCATCAATCACCCTCTTTCCACTCCAAATCAGCTTTTCTAACTGATCCATCTATTTAGTCTATTGATCAACTAATCTAGTTATCTCTCCAATCAATTTAGTCATCTGATCCATCAACATAGTCAACTAGCTCATCTATTCAATCCACTAGATGATCTATTCAGTTGAGTCCTCAATCAATCTTGTTAACAAATCAATCAAACCAGTGACGAAGTCAATCAAGATGAGTTCACTGATCAATCAATTTAAGTTGACTATCAATCAGGACTTGAGTACAAATCCTCATCCCTTTTTTGTTGAAAATCTATATAAACACCATCAATTTCTCAATTCAAGCTAGAATCATAGAATCACAGTCTTGAAAATAGTTGTCTAATCTATGTTGGAAATCAGTGAAATACTTGAGAGCCAGTTCAACAACAACTAAGGAGAAGAGCAATGGAAGCTTTGTCAAGTCCATTGAGGAGTCTTAATTAGATTCATTTTGTTCAATTCAATTGATTTTACGTTATTCAATTATTATTTAGGATTAATTCTAATTAGATTAGAGTTTGTGATTCGCTCTTTTAATCTGATTTTAACCCTGAGTACAATTGGCTGGCTATTTACAGGTTTGGGTTTCCCTACTGGGAGCTTCATTATTTCAATTTAGTTCAATCTAGCTAGATTTGAATATTTTAGTTTTTCCTTTTGTTTTGATTTTTCCACATTGGATCTTTAGTGTTCTTCTTTCTTTCTTGAAAATTACACATCTTCTTCCCTCCCCTTTTTAACTTACTTTGGTCTACCAACTTTCTTATTACATCCTGATCTAGAATATTGACGCAATAAATTCCAACACAGTTGACTACAATATGTTCAAAAGACCTCATTTAAACATTTATTTAAGTGTTTATCTAACAAATGCAAATTTTGAAATCTGCTACCAATCACTTATTAAAAATAATTAAACTATGATGGATCAGTAACCAATTTCAAGTATTGATGATTCATTTCATGATATTTATTTGTTGATCAATTGGTTGTTTTATGGTCTGTCACAACCATCCAATCTACCAATATCAATTATTGGACATAACGGTCTATTATGGGCGTAGTTCAAAGTTGCCATGACGGTATGAGCATGGGTGTTAGTGTGCAGATCATTTCAATATTTTCTTTTGGAGAAAAAATTTATTTTTAAAATTTTTAAATTAAAGTAAAATTAATGTTTTTTTGACATATTTTACATAGATTTTTTAAAATTAAAATATGCTATAATGTTATATAGTTTTACTAATCTATTGTAACATCGTTTCTTACAGTTTCACTAAATAACTTTGTACACTGGAGTACAATGATAATTTCATATCAGAAAATAAATATTTAGATTATGAATCTTGTCTCTACAACAATTGGATTCAAATATCATCTTAGTTATTTATTTGCTACTTAATATCAAAATATGTGCCAATTTTCTTCTATTACTATTAATAGAAAATAAAATCTATTATATAATATTGTATTCATATGAGATATCTTAATTAATGATTTGATAGTCTAGAAAAAAGAAAAGCAAAGATTAATGAACAACATTAGATCTCTAATTCAGTTAAAAAAACAACAAGAGTACTCAGCTTGAGGATTTTTATAAAGCTCAGTGCTAAAATAACTTGTGAAATATCAAATTCACAAATATCTATCTGACCTCTTTTCTAAACTAATGTCAAGATAAGCAATAGTACTCAACTTTAAGAATTCTTATAAAGTTTAGTGCTAAAATAATTTATAAAGTATCAAATCCAGAAATGCCTAATTGACCTTTTTCTGAACCAATGTAAGACACAAAAATACTCCACTTAAGAGATTCAAGTCCAGGAATATCTTATTGCCCTCTATTCCAGAACATGGATGAATAGGATTCTGACTCAGATATTCCTCATAATCTGATTGGGTTTTCATTGCCAATGTCCAATCAGTAAGCATGCCCTCCATTTTATTTGTAAATTGTCTTCCACACTCAAACTGCAGCTTAGCTAACATGCTTTTTTCATAATCAGCATTTGAACTATGGGAAAAAGGCCTATCTGCGAGCTTCTTCCTATAAAAGTCTGGAACCATGTCTTTGTCATGGACGAAGTGAAAGATCTTTGTAACCTTCTCAAGGGAATCTTCAACATCTGAATATGTCATGTTTCTATTTGTCAAAATATTGTCACACAATGTGACCAGCAATTGCCAAAATACTGTTTCCTGCAACTTGTTCATTGCAAAAACTCTGAAAGGCTATTATGAGTGCATTTTTGAAAAGGCAGTGGTTCATAAATCTCTCCTCCACACATTGCAAGTATTTCTCATTCAATTGATTAACAGTCCTCACAAACTGATCTTTGACACTTGCAATCACTTGTTTTCCATTATTTGCCTTTAATGCCTCTGCCACCATTTGCCCTCCATGTTTAACTAAGGATCATGTACCATGCCTGGTAAGATGCTGTCTAAATATTTTGGCCATGAGCTAAATGCCTTTATCTATTCCAGAAAACAAGTTAAACATGTCTGAAAGATCATCCATCTTGTCACTTTTCAACAATGGATGACAATCTGAATCTTCCTTCAAAAGTTGGCATTCATGGTTGCAAAGAAGTTCATTTTCTACCATTTCTAGATACCTAGTTTGGCTACTTCGATGCACACAATGCATTGCAATTGTTTCTTTCTCCAACCTTAAATACTCAACAACCTTCAGCAAATAATCTGGATAAGAATACTGACATATCCATGAAGTAGTCTTTCTGGCATAGTAAATGTTGCTATTTTAAAAAACGGCCACTTCAAAATCCCACAGCATACTCACAACATTCTTCAATAGAGTTCCATCAAGAATGCTCTCACCTTCCCGCAGTTTATTAATTTGAACCTATGTCATGGCAAGTAATTGTACAAATCACTCTAAGTGCGTCATTGTGTCATTTGGACCAATTATTGTATGGTCGTCCTGTGCAATGGTGAAAGAAGAGGAAGCTGCGACCAGGCCCAGGCACCTAATTAGGTAAGGAGCCATCAAGTAGATTTTTACATTGTTACATGTATTTTATACGATTTTATTTTGGAGGATAAGATTTAATGGTGTGAACATTCCGACTAATGGTGTACTCCCTAAAGACTATGAAAATTGATTTTGTCAACTTTCGATTGCAAATACAGAGTCCTTCGCATTTTCCCATAAGAGAGAACACAGAATTATCTAAGACTAAGACTTGGAGATATACCCAAGCATATTTTAGTTCATTTATTAGTGATAATATTGTGCATGCTGGAGACATTGGAGCAAGATTTTAGGATTCCATTTCATCTTTTTTTGTTGCATCTTAAAGTGAGAGAGAAATAACAAGTGCACAAAATTGTAAAGAATAACAATAGCACATAACATAAAGATTTACGTGGAAAAATCTGGTAAAATTATATCAGTAAAAAATCATATGTAAACTATCTTTCATATTGATTCTCAGGAATTACAAAGTTACAACAATCTTCAAAAACTGTCCTCAAAACATGATTTTGAGCAGTCTAAAACAACCGAGTTGCAGAGTCCTATTTGAAGACAACTTACTAAATATAGTAGGTATGACTCGTACAGCTACATGTAGTATACATATCAAAATTACTATTTATATAAAGTTTCCTAACGAAACTTTCTATTTATAGTAAGTATCAAAAAAAATTGTGCCTTCGACAGGACGCCTGACAATATGTTGCCTAATTGGTGAGCGCCTAGCAGCACACTAGTGGGCAATCTATGATGACACAACCACTACTAGCTAAGAAGGCCATGTTGATTCAACCACTGCTACATGGGAATCCAAGATGACTCAACTATTACTAGCTAAGGGCCCAATTTGAACTTCGCATTCCAACACAAAAGTTTAGTGGATCAGTAGTTTTGTCTCGTATCATGATGTGGCTTGATATAATTTTCATTGCTTACTTTTTGGAAACCCATTGATCCTTTGCCTTAACCATTTATTATTTGATTTGAATCTATTTAGGATATCCTTTTTCAATAAATGTGATATATAGAGTTAGCTAATAATTGGGTACATTGTTAGGGGATGGTTTATGATAAAATAGTGTTTTATTCATCTCAGTAATAACAATTTCTAAGCATTTTGATATTCTCACATTTTATTTTCATTTATTTTTTAATCTCAAAACATGTTGTTTCATCTATTTCTTTTTACCTTCAATGATTGGCCTTGCTTAATTTGAGTTTTATTTGCCTTTGTCTTACCCAATCCAAAGAAATTCTTAGTGTAAATTTTTTTTTGATGAAATTCTGAATTTTTAATTGTTGGAGATGGAACTTTAGTTCTACAAAATATGGGCATTTTGATATTCTACTATTTTATTCACTATTGAGTTGAGGAGTATGTTGTTGGATAGTGTGTTGTTTTGAGTTGAACAGAGTAATATATTGTTTTTTGTTATCGTTCTTCAAGAAAAAGTATTATATGGAGTTTAGTGAATAATTCAATACATTGTTAGGAGGTGATTTATGATAAAAAAATGTTTAATATAGCTTATTAAATGCAAGTTTTATTTTTGATACTCTAGTGTTTTGGCTTGATTTTTTTTTTACAACTTTTTTCAAGTAAATTTTCTCTTTGCATGCGCAATGTACTTATTTTTATATATCAAAGTCATAGTTTTTTTTTGCTTTGATTATTGTTTACTTAAAAAAAAAAACAAGTACAAATGTTATTCTTTATTCTCTCCAAAATCAAATCTATACTTGAAATAATATCGAAGTCCTTTCTAAAAGTTTTGTTTGTTTGAGTTTCTAGATTATGGATTCTCTCAATATCCTTTTGGTTTATCACAAAATATTTATTCTCTTAGTATTCTCTTAATATGCTAAATATGCTTTAATTTCTATTATAATTTTGTTTCTATATATTAATGCCATAAATATGGAAAACTTTTCTTTAAGAATCTTATGCATGAGAAACAACTATTTACTATTATGTTCATGTCTTCTAAATTTGTTAAGATTTTTGCATATCTTTCATCATAAGTTTTGTATTTTTGTGCCTAGCAGTTGCAAATGTCTTGTGTTTATAACCCATATACTTATATTGCTTAAGAATATTGTCTATTACGTTTTTTGTATGATCCAACATGTTTGTCTATGATTTAAGTGCATATTTCACTCTGTAAAAAAATTTGAGCTTGAAAGTGTGGAGAATTTTTTTGTAATTAAACTGCATGATTTGCTCAAAAACTTGTTCAAATATATTTGAATATTTTTATCTAAGGATTGATAAAGGTTATGTTGGTAACTCAAATATAAAATCATTTTCACATTCACTTATGATTGAGATATAATTTATTAGGTCTTTTTACTATAAAACCATCTCTACATCCTATTCTGGAATTCTTGAGACAACTGATATAAATATCTTGCTCTACAAATGTTTCAAGGAATTTGATTACATGTTTTTTTATATGCAATAAGTGTCTGGATCTCAATTTTCTTAAGTATACTTTGCCTATGACCCATATAATTTGTGATGCTTTGAATTTTTGTGGCAATCACTCTTAATGTAATTTTTTTATTAATCAACCAAACCAAACCACTTTTTCCTATAGATTCAATTTGGCAACTAATCTATGTTGTATATCAAGTGACACTAAAGTCCATCAAGGGCCACCTATTTGATTGAATTTTTTGGTTTAAGAGGTTGCTCAAAACTCTTTAAAGAACTTCGTATATGATTTCCATATAAAATTTATTTCAGGATTGGACACTATTTGGTTATGTTGGGCACCATGTTATCAACTCCTTATTCTTTTTTCTTCAGATGGGTGGCTCAAATGTAAGTAAAAAGTACTACTCAATCTAGTAGTCTCAGAAACTCCTAGAATAGTCCATTATGAAGTTAGCCACTTATTGAATATCTTAACATTTTATTTGTACACAATCTTAACATCTTTAATACTTCTTAATGATAATTTTTGCTAAATTTTTAAACATTGTTACCTTTCTCAAATTTATCATCTGATATTTAAAACTAATATTTAATCATTGTTTACAAACTTTGTCATTTTTCCAGAGTATTATGTCGTGTCGTTCGCCGGTTTTATTGTTCTACAGGCAGATAAAGCGGAAAATACATAGTAGAGTAAATCGGTCAATCACAATTATCCACCAATAGTTGTCGATCGCAAAATAAATGGGTGTAAATTAAAAATTGTTTCTCTTTCTTTGGGCTTGTTTAAATAAAAATTATTTTAAATCACGATGTTATTATATTCATATCACTCATGGATACAACTATTAATAAATTCATTAATATGCAGGTGTTGGGCGGGTTTCGAAATCTGCCATTTTAATATCTGCAAGTCCTCGAAAGTTTCTGCTATCTGTGAACAAGCAATACCATAAAGGTAATCCATAAGATATTATAAATAAATATATAGACATTACCTTTCTAATGGCTTTTTAGTGAGGTCCAGAGAAAAACCATCATGGCAAAAATAGGTAATCGTAGTAGCAAAATAAAAGTATTATATGTCAGCTTTCCATTTAAGGATCGCAGACTGTTAAAAGTCCATATCTTGGATGGGCTTGGAGTGGAAATGATGGGACTATATTAATTTCTCATTCAAGTGGGCAGAAAGACCACAAAACAAAATGCGTGGAAAAGCAATACTATAAAAAGCTCTATCTCAAAACCATTATGGAACACTTAAACCATTATAACATCACATAATATTTGTATACTTAGAAACCTGATTTCCTACCTAGTGTATGTTCCTGCCACACAACAATGTCTTCATTGGTTTCCATTATCACATCCTCGAAAAGGAGCAACCATATCACATGGCCTTTGTCGTAAATGGCAGGTTGCGTGGAAAAGGAATACAAAAAACACGTGAGAACATGGAAAAGGAATACCAAAAACACGTGAGAACATGGAAAAGTAATACAAAGAGAAGTAATACAAGCAGGGAGGAGGAAGGTAAACAAATGGTAGGAATGGTAGGGAGGACGATGCACAGAAGGGTGTTGTGTTGGGGAAGGAATGCCATGAAAAGTGTGAGAGCTCTGTCTCAATATCACCAATAGAATATAGAAACCATTATAACATCAATAGAGTAAATCACCCTACATTCAGTCATATCGGTAGTAAGCTATTTGGACAGTTGGCGACTATATGCGAGGAGAATGCTCAAAGTAGCAGTAATATTAATATTTTCTTACGTCGATGTGATGAATAATAATGAGGGGTTTTGTATAGATGGCAATCGGCTGGATCTTTTGACGTCAAGAATAACAATCGGAAACCATGATAAGCTCTTACACGACACTAACAAAGGCCTCGACATTGCCATCGGTCTGCTTGAGCCCATTAAAAGAAAATTTTCACAGATTTTCTATCCTGGTTTTTACCAGGTGAGATTTTGCCTCCATGAGACGCTTCTTACTGTTTAGGGTTTCATGTATTTTGAAGGATTTCTTTTTAATGGAACATAGAAAACCGTCTTGTTGTGTGTAGCTTGCTGGTCTAGTGAATTCAAGAAAATCAGAGAAGGAATGGCTACTACTATTTTTCTTTTCTTACAGAACGTATGCTAATATAAGCATTCCTAGTGAGGAGCTTCACCTTGAGTCATGGAAAATTTCTAAAGACAATCTAACACTTCTGACTATAGTTGGTATAAAGGTAAACATAAGGCGGTGACCTATCAATGACCTATCAATATATCTAGAATCCATTTCTATATAATGGTTTTGGTGTTAAGGATAAAGAATGTTAGTAAATTCTGAGTATTTAACACTTTTTAAGTCTAGAAATCAAATCTAGTATGTTACTTAAATCGTCCGTTATCTCGATAACAATTTTTTCTTATGTTCTATGATTTTTCTTGAGCAAGTTATCTTCAATAGTTATGGATCTAGCTTTGTAGATGTTATCACCCGCCACTTTATGAACATGCAAGAGTAATACAAACACATAATGAGACTTGAGTGAATCAAATGCCAAAATGATGAAATAAGAATATGTAGTTAGTATAGACTACCATCATCAATATATAGAGTACCAATTGAGTAATTGTATAATAAATTGCATATAATTATATTTTGTGTCCACCAAACAATTGTCATCTGCTGAAAAATTATAGTTCTAGTGCATGAGTAGTCATCTTGTAAAATTACTCATAGATTCAATGTTAATTAGAGGGATTTTGGTTTGCTATATTGCATATAAAGTCAATATACATAAATATTTGTATGCATGGTAAAAAATCTATAAATTCTAAATGGGAACAGAAATAAGTTTTGATTTGCTTAGAAAGACTCCATCAATAACTTACTAGTTATACAAGACATTCAGAAACATATTGTAGAATTTTGCAGCTATCCCTGCAAAATAAAATAGGTCTAGCAAAAAAGAAAGAAGCAAAACTTGCAAACAAATTAAAGAAGAAAATAAAAACTGAATTAATGCAATTCAATCATTTTCATTATTACGAAATTGGATGATTACAAATGATATATAGATCACAGGAGCAGAAATTATGCATGAGATGCATCAAATTTATGAAGATCAACAACTATTTGCATGAAATAGAACTGGAAGATGAAGAGGGAGTTAAAAAAACAAACTCCTTGGTTAGCTTAAACATAAGCAACAATGCAAATCACAATCACTGTAAATCACGGGGAAGACTACATGTTAAGTTGCGCTAACATCCCCCCTTAAGCCTAACTAAGGAGAGATGTGGGTCTTGGCAACAAAGCCTGATTAAGAATCCAATTACAAAGAAGAAAGGAGAAAACCTAAATGAGAGAAACTCCTAACAATTTATTCAAACTAAAGAAGAAATGAAGAAGAACTGCAAATCAATCCATACTGCAGCAGGATTGTATCAGAGTCATAGAAACTGTTGCATGAGTACCTCTGGGATACTTTGAAAATGTAGATGTACATATTCTACATCGCTCAAATGGGTGAACAAATAGGTACACGGTCTTTGAATATAGAAACTGATCATCTGAAGACAGTAAGATATGAATATGCAAAAATGTGCTCCAAACTGAAGAACTGCAAAGATGGCCTTCGGTTGGGATGATGCCATTCTATATCCATTTCTCAATAATGTCCCACTAGAAAGAAACTCTAGAAGCACTCAAGGATGTGACTCTAGAATCTCATGTAGTTAGGAACCCTGGGAGAAAGAATATCTAGGAGCAAACAAAGTTGCAACATTGGAATCTCATGTAGACGAGAATTTAGAACAACACTTTTGGCTACCAATAGAAGAAGAGTGCAATGCTTATTGGTTAATAGCAACTTTAATCTTCTATTTTATTCAGGAAACTTTTTGAAAGAAACCTATGCTAGATGCTTTAAGCATAAAGCTCCTAAAAACTTTCTCAAAGTTCAATTTTTACAAAGCCCCAAATTTTCTAGATCTTTATCATGTCGTGCTTGCAAAGCACATACAATTTATAAAGAATCAATATAGAAAAAAAAAAAAGGCAAGGAGCATGCAAAAATTAGGGGAAGAATATGCATGCATCTAGAAATAGAGGTCTACGTCAACTTCCATGATGATGGTAAACTTCAGAAATCTACTTGATGCTTCTTCTTTCTAGCAATCTAGCTCTGATACCATGTAGAATTTTGCAGCTATCCCTGCAAAATAAAATAGATCTAGCAAACAAGAAAGAAGAAAAACTTGCAAACAAATTAAAGAAGAAAATCAAAACTGAATTAATGCAATTCAATCATTTTTATTATTACAAGTCTATATGATTACAAATGATATATAGATCACAGGAGCAGAAATTATGCATGAGATTCATGAAATTTCTGAAGATCAACATTTGTTTGCATGAAACAGAACTGGAAGATGAAGAGGGAGTTAAAAACAAGAACTCCTTGGTTAGCTTAAAGACAAGCAACAATGCAAATCACAATCACTGTAAATCACAAGGAAGACAGCATGTTAAGTTGCGCTAACATATATAAATCAAGGATACTAATTTTTGTATAAGGGTCTGAATACACTTGTTGTAGTGTCCTAAATTGTAATTTCTTACAATTTTGTCCTCATTTGTGGCCTCACCTTGGTGGTCATGTTTCGAGGCCTAATGGGAATCTTGAGTCATATCTGTTATGGGGTCCTACAAGAAGATAAACGTCTTTTGATTCCATGCATCTCACATAAAGAATTGAACTCACTGAAACATAATTCTCCACCTCTATCAGATCTCAAACACTTTGACTTTAATTTGGACTTGGTTTCAACTTTCGCTTTGAATATCTTGAATTTCTCAAATGCTTTTGATTTTTCCTTCAAAAAAACAACCCACATCATTTTGGAATAATCATCAATTAGTAACATAAAGTATCTATCACCCTACACACTTCTAACATTTGTAGGTCTACATAGGTCAATATGCACAAGATCCAACAATGCATCTAATGTATACCATTTACTTTTGAAAGAGACCCTTGTTTTCTTACCCAACTAACATTTCTTACATACCGGATTAACATGTTTAACAATCTTAGAGAAATCCCTAACAACTTGAGTAGAACTGATCTTGATCAATGAATCAAAGTTTATGTGACACATCCTTCTATGCCACAACCAACTCTCATCTATCTTGGCAATCAAACAAATTTTCTCACTAGCATTCAAATGAAAAATATTACCTTCAGTCTTAGTTCCAGATGCAATTTCTATACCAGATGCATTCAAGATCTTGCTTTTACCATCTTTGAATTGTAGATCATAACCCTTATCAAGCATCTGTCCAACACTCAAAATATTATTCTTTAAACCTTCAACATACAAGACATCATCATATTATACTTACCATCAAAAGAAATAGAACCTCTCCCATAGATTACATAGGATTTGCCATCTCCAAATCTAACTATTCCACCATCATACCTTTCCATGTTTACAAATTTTCTTTTGTCACCAGTCATATGGTGTGAGCAACCTCTATCAATCACCCATTCACCTTTTTCTTCTACCTTAGCAATCAAAGCTTTCTCCTCAACAAAACAGTCAGTGGAATCAATATGCATAGGACTAGCTTCTTTAATGGCAGCAAACACAACTTCATCTTCTTCTGATTCTTACTCTATAACACCTTCATGTGCAACAAAATTATAGTTCTTCTGGTTCCTAAATTTCTAATTAGACTTATAAGACTTATCACACTTCTCATGCTTCTCATATCTATCATTTCTATCAAATTTATCAAACTTATCATGTATGTTATACTTAGCCATTCTCTCCGGACATCTAGAAGCAAAATGTCCTATCTTATTACTAGAAACACATTTAAGGGCAACTTTCCATCATACTTACCAACACCTTTAGGCAATCTTCGAGTAATCAATGCTTCAAGCTCATCAAGCTCTCTCTCTTGATTTGCTATCTCTCTCCTTTCTCTTTCATATCTGTATATCCTGCACTCATCAGGATCATATTTTTTCTTACCGAATACTAATGTTGATGCTTTGAATGATGTCTCAAACATTCCATGTGGTTCACAAAATTTGCTCAACTCAAATACAGCAAGTTTTCCAACTAATACATCCCTTGTCACAGTAGTTACACTCTGGATCTCATCAATAGAGGCAACCTTATGTTTATAAGCAGGTGGAAAAGATCTTATCACCTTAGCAACAATCTCATCTTCTTCAACCTTTCCCCCGACAAATCTGAAACCAAGGACAAGCTCATTCACCTTAGCCATGTATGAATGTATGTTCTCATCATCTTCCATATTCAATATCTCATACTTCCCTTTCAAACTCTACAACTTGGCAACTTTCACTTGACTATCACCTTCATACAAGATCTCAAGCTTCGCCCAGATCTCATGTGCGGTCTGAAGTTCCATAACATTTTTCATTTCAAAATCAGTCAGGGCACTGAGTAATGTTTCCTTCACTCTAATGTTATATTCAACTTCCTTAACCTCATCAGGGGTGGATGGCCCATTCTAAGGATCAACATAATCATTCTTAGTAATCTTACAATAATCTTCTCCAAGACATTTCAAACATGTACCTCCATTTGTTTCTTCCATATAGTGTGGTTGCTTCCATCAAACCTTGGGCTGTCCTTGAAAAATAATACATTAAGCTTCCATCCCAAATCTCCGCAAGCGATTAAATTTCTATCAGAGGATTTAGCTCTGATACCAATTGGTAGCACCAATCAAGAAGGAAGACTAAGATGGGGGGGGCGGGCGAGGGGTGGGGGGGGGGTTTGAATCAATCTTCATTGGATACAAAACAAACTAAACTTATAAAACATTAACTGATAAACCACAACAATAACAGATAAGCAAATTAACAACACAACACACGACACCAAGATTTTGACGTAGAAAACCCAGTTAAGAGAAAAACCACAATGGGAACCTACCCACAATAAGATGATACTCCGCAGTAGTATGTGAAAATATTACAATGAGGAATTCACAAGCATTCAAACACACTTCCTAGAGTTCACTGCTCAAAAGATATATGCTCGGAAGGCTACAACCCTCAGGACAGTCTCACTGACTTACAAAATAATTCAGACTACAATCCAGAAGGAATGAACTACAATAATAGCATCTACAAATGCTTGATGACAGTTTCGATTAAGCAAAGTTGTCTTCCCTGTAACACCAAACTCATCACAACACTTCACTGAATGATATATCCTTGTTTGCACATTTATCTCTTTGATAATACAGACACAATACCGACACCTAAATTACATAAGCATCTCACCTATATATACAAATCATCAACCTTGATAACAAGGTCAGCTAAACCCTCAACCCTTAACTCATAATTACAAAAAATACATTACACGATACAATGATCAACCACCCAACCAATATTATGATTTACATTACATAGCATGGGCCTAATTCAAATTCCCAAATGGTTACATCCACCGTAAATCCCACCAAAATCAATCGCAGCACGCTACACCACCAAAAAGACTGCATAACACACAAATTATCACTGGTTCAAAGAAATCACCAAAAATCATTCAATGATCAACGCAGATCATCAAAATAAATAGTACATAACTAGGAAACACCATCAAGAATGTTATAATCATCTGGAATAGTTGTACAAACAAATCTTTCCAAATCTTCATCAGTCAATGTCTCAAAGCTCAAGAACACAACCAATTAGCAACTGTCATGAAGAAAGATAACTTGCGGAGTACCCAATCATGAACCATATGAAATGAAGATACACAAGATCATCTCAAACAATAATCCAAAATCTCAGCACAAGATATGATCACACTGGAATATACAAGAGGGAATACCGATAGAAACCGATAAACAAAGAACTACAAATCAGATCAGAAAATCTTTCCCAAAATCATCGAAATAACTGACAGGAATATGTTGACATGAATGACAACATCATATCCTAGCAAAAACAATGAACAAATAAATCCAACAAGTATGTCCCTAATGTGACAAATAAAAATAAGTATTTGAGAATGTGGTTGAATGTTCAATGAATTTATTTGCATGATACACATGATGTTAGAAGATCTGTTTGGTTGTGTATTGTGTTTGGCATGTACGGTCCAAGGTATTTGCTTAGGTTCAACTAACATAAGTTATTCTTTTTCCTTCCTATCATGCATTCATGTGCATTGAAGGTTGTGTTACACTTTTTTTGGGTACTACCCTGACATGTGAGGATACAATTTTGGCTTGTTTATCTAGAAGATATGTTTTAGATTGACTATTGATGTATAGTTTGTCTTATCTATACATTACCTTGTTACTAACCTTGGAGGATGTGTTATAACATGTGAATTATATGAATTAGGTCTTCTCTAAACATTATATTGGACTACTTTCACCTCAACTGTGTTTTGGGTGGCCGACTTGACAAAACCTATATTTCTCCTCTTCTTTGCCCAGCCTGATTGATGATTACAATGAAGAAGATGGTATATTTAGAAAACCAATATGATGTTGATATTGTGGATGGGTGTGTAAATCAATGTGTGTTGCATGTACATGATCATACCATTTGCAGAGTGAATGATGTGAAGTTAAGGGAGAAGTGTGTGGTAAATGTTGTGAAGTTGGTTATTTGAGATAGAGATTCAAGGATAGCTTCATGTTTGGAGATTGTTGGAGGTAGTGTTGATGAAGGCATGTTCATTTCAATTCATATGTTCATGTGACTTTCTTGGAGATAGTGAGTCTACTCTACAAGTTTTGTATCTTTCCTTGAGGCAATGGGTCTCAGCCTACAAGTCACTTTTATCTTGCCTTGAGATAGTACATCCTTCAGGGAGTAGTCAGCTTCCTTGGTAATGACCCTAAAACAATATTGTAATTTATTCGTATATTGTGAGTTTATTCTCACCAAGTTTTTCATTGTTTAAGTTTTCCACAAAAATCTAGTGGTTTCTTGTGCATCGTGATTTTTATTTTTATTTTACTTTGCTACTGATAAGATTAAGGCTAAGTCGATAAGTTTATGTATTTGACCAGGATTGATTCACCCCCTCCCTCTTAATCTTGAGGTGTGTGTAACAATTTATACATAAATTGAGAAAAAAGGATGTTGTTTATAAATATATTTTTCAATAACAATATCCTTAAGTAAGATGAATCTAACGAAGCTAGTCATAGAAGGAACATTTATAGTAGTTAATTAGTTTTAGGAAGAAAAGTCTAAAAAATAATTTCTTGTAGATGTGATCTAATAAATCTTAATATTCCAGGCATAATAGATAAACAGAAGGAAATATAATATCATATTTGTAATTATGAATATTTCATAACTAATGCAATAAGTCTTGAAATAATGTGAAAATGAGATTATAAGATTATGCCACCAAAAGATATAAAAGAAACTCTAAAAAATAACCTAGAAGAACATGATAAGAATCTAATTTTGATGGCAATAATATAGATACATCTATAGAATTGAAAGATAATTTCATAGAATTTTAGAAAGATATAATAGAGTTGAAACAATAATTATTTTATCATTTTTTGATTATCGTAAAAAGATGAAATTATGAATTTATGATAAAATAATTGGGAATTATACTCTATTATGACTGAAAGACAAAATAGACTAATGTGTAGAGAAAATAAAAGAAAAAGAGATAGAAGATAAAACCTCCTTTATAGATAAAGAGTCTAAAAGATTTAAATAAAGTGATGTATAAAGAGAAAAAATAAATAAATAAATAAAGATAGAAGATGAAACCTCCTTTATAGATAAAGAGTCTAAAACGACAAAGACAAATTAATAGAAATAAAAACATAAATATTACAGTCTTATAAATTTTAAAATAGATCTTAAAAGACAGGAGAGCATACATAATTTTTACATTCTAATTAATAGATTTGATCTAACACAGTTTTTATAAATTTTCTAAACCTATTCTACTTTAAAAATAGAATCTGCAATAATTCTTAATCAACTCAAAAAATCAAAATTGTAAAATGGTTTCATAATAGCAAGTTTCCCATATAATAAAGAAAAGACAGATAATTTTATAAATTAGATCAGATCCCTTTGTATAAATTCTTTTGATTTGCTGTAAATTCATGAAAAGTCATTTAGAATTTCAAAAGAGATGGCAAATAAGAAGAATGTGATGGGTTGTATAGTCTCTGCTTGCATTTTTGTTTCTATGATTTTTCTTGGAACAACTACAGCAACATTTTCTACTACAGTGCTAGGTGAAATATATTTATAATCTTTGTTTCATTTATTCTATTACATAATATTTTTTATTTTATTTTTGTTGAAACACATTTTAAATTGAATTGTAGATTCTGATGAGATGGCAGGTCCTGTTTATCCTTTAGAAGGTTGTCAGAATGGGTGTCCTTCTCCAGCTCCTGTGTGTCCATCTTACAGCAGTTCAGAAGGTTGTGAGATGAACTGTACTGCTCCATTTAGATGCTATCCAACAAACATGTATTTTTGCTGTTGATAAATCTATGCCACATCAATATTGCACTCAACAATTCCTCTCAAAATGAAAACATATTTTATTCTGGATAAATAAATAAACATTTTATTTTATTAATTTCTATGTGATGAATTATGATTTATTTTTAAATAATAATATTATCATGATTAAGAATCTTTTTATTATTGTTATAATAATACAAATGTTTTTAATTCATTATTGATCAATTTTAATTAATTAACTATTTAATTAAAATCTGAAAATATTTATTTTATATTATGTTAAAACAATTTTTAAATTTACTATAAATATTAAATTCCTCTTATCATTAGTTGCATTGGTAAATTCTATTTGTATAATTCTTCATTATCTCTAATACACATGTAATTTTGTATTTATCCAGATTTTAATTATATTTATACGTGAGCTATTTCCTAATGTGAGATTATACAAAGTTTCATGCAATAATGATTTTTCTAAATATTTCTCTGTATATTCAAGATTTTCTTATCTATCTCTTATAATATTTCACATTTAGAGATTTGTGCTATCATTTAGAGATTTTGATTGTAATACTTATTTTTAGTTTCCATAAGGTAAGTAACTATTGCACCCATTCAATTCAAGTTTTTAATTAGTTTAGCCAATCAATTGTTAAAATTAAAAAATTTGAACAACAAATATATAAATTTACAATAAGAATTCTTATTTAATAATTTCAAAATTCTGATCTTTTTCTATTGGTTGAAGTAAGTATATAATGAACAAAAATATTTTAACTGAAATTTGGTAATATTCATTTTTAAAAGTTAGTATTTTTGATAACATTCATTATCAAAAATCATTATTCTTCATAACCTACTTTTACATTAATATGATTAGCTTTCAAATGAATAAATTTATGTTTTATTGTTATTATTTTTTTTTTATCGGTAAAGGCAGAGCCATATTTGTATTAATAAGTTTAAATACATATGTTTGTCACAAAATTCTCAAACATTCAAAAATTCTTTTAGTATCCAATAATCAAAATGAGGAATCCACATCTCGGCCTCTGCCTGCTGAAGAGCCCCTGCCATGACCCAAGCTCCTTCAACCTCTACTCGAGCCACCTTTGCAGTTCTGCTCTGGTTTTGGCTCTGCTTCTGCAGCATTCAAAGGCAAGATTTCGTTCAGCCTTGCGAATTGGAATAGAATCTCCTCTTTCCCTTGAGCCTCTGGGTCTTCTCCTAGAAATCTCCATTTGAGGTAGCTCAGCCCTGCACTAGCGAACACTCTGTGCCTATCCAACTCTTTACCCTTCAGGGCCAGGAGGAATGGGTAATAGTTGATAAGTTCTCCGTCTACTTGGGTAGCTTTTGATCTAGTAGAGACGCCACAAATCTGGAGGAAATGCTGGTATTGTCTCTCAGGTATTCATCTTTGCTCAAATGAGCACTACCCAGAATCAATTTGACGGCTAGAAGAACTGGAGGGTCCGCATAGATGAGGAGGCGTTTTATTGTTATTATTTATTTTTATTTCATTTAGAATATTAGTATGTCACATTGGTGTTTTGAACAAAATCATGTATGCCCATGTATCATGAATCCAAATTCCATTTTTCAATTATTTTTTAACAATTTTGATTTATTTTTATGATCTTATTGTATGTTTTCTAATGATTTTGATATATTTTTATGGTCTTATGTATTTCTTGGAAATAGTTCTTTGATTATTTAAATGTTATAAAGAAAACACAGTTTCACTAAAATATTGTGCAAGGTAATCAAATAATGTTAACAATAAACATACAATTATCTTAAATAGTAGATTTTGGTAAATTTATAAGAATGTTAACATTAAGAAACTAATTGTGAAAGAAATAAAGCATTGAATTTTTTGAACTATTTAAACTTGGATTTTTAGATTTCTTTTAATTATGATATTATATTTAAAAACAATTTATTATATATTTAGAAAGCGCGATGGCCCGATGCTCCGCCTCCTTCATGCGCTCAGTTATGTGCAATGGAAGTGTGCCCTTCAATTCTCGAAGTTCCTTGTCTTGGTAAAGAGGGGAAAGGTTCACAAAATGACTTTTGAAGGCCAGTGGCGTGGCGGGAGCGTGGGGCACATGCGTATTTGGGGAAGGGGCCTGTGGAGAGGGTTGATTCTGGGAACCCTACTCCGGCCCCTGACCAAAACCCTAGGAAAAACTTCAAAGTGGCTTTGTGCATGGATTACAAGGTTTCAAGTATGGTAGATAAATCTCATATGCTCCATCCGCAGGTAGTCAGAACTCTCACTTTCCTATTCGTGCTTTGTGTAGGAATCAACCAAGATGTAGGAATCAACCAATGGATTATGAGAAAAGGGTGGATTATGAGAAAATTCCTTTCAGATGTAGGGTTTGTTTCTCAATAGAACATTCAACATCCCATTGTCATAAACATCGCTCTAGGAGTTCCCAAATCTCAAGTAAGCCAATGTGGTGGATAGGTGCAAAGCTCAACATTACATCATTTATTCTAATACTTCCAAGGTTTTAGATCAATCTCAAGTTTCTTCGAAGGTCAATTCAGTTTCCTCTACTCCTAATGAGTGTTCTCCTCTTCTTCCAAACTCCAAGTTGGAGTAGGTTATGGTGGTAAAATCACTTAGTTCAGTGGTTGATTCAACCTAGGTGAACTCGGGCTAAAGATTTCCTCTGAGTGTTTGGTGATGGTAGGAAAAAGGGGTGGGGAAGACTGTGTTGTTAGAGAGGGCGACAATCGGGATAGCCAAGGATGGACTGAAGTGAACAGGAAGAAGCATACCACATTGATTCAACAATCTTTATGTTCCTCCATTAAAGAGCAAAATGTATTATCTTAGTTTTTTACTGCAGCCCTTTGGGTTGTTTTGTTGTTGCTAGAAGTAAGGATAGGAGTCTAGTTTAGTGTTGTTTGTTGCATTTTGTTAAGGGGACGATCTTTTGTGTATGAAGCCTTGGTTTCCAGATTTTGACCCATGCATAGAAATTTTCACTTCTGCATTTTTGTGGGCAAGACTTCCATATCTACCCATTCAATTTTGGGAACTGGATTGTCTCAAGGCCATTAGGAATAGTCTTTGATAGGTATCATTTCTACTCTCCTTAAACCATCAACTACCAAAATTCAATGTGTGCCCGTATCTGTGTGGAAATGGATCTGGAAAAGGTTCTTCCATTGAAGATTTTACTAAAGGTGGGTACCAGATGTAGGAATCAACCAATGGATTATGAGAAAATGGTGGATTATGAGAAAATTCCTTTCAGATGTAGGGTTTTTTTCTCAACAAAACATTCAACATCCCATTGTCACAAACAACGCTCTAGGAGATCCCAAGTCTCAAGTAAGCCAACATGGTGGATAGTTGCACAAAGCTCAGCATTACATCATTCATTCTAATACTTCCAAGGTTTTAGATCAATCTCAAGTTGCTTCGAAGGTCAATTCAGTTTCCTCTACTCCTAATGAGTGTTCTCCTCTTCTTCCAAACCCACAGTTGGAGCAGGTTATGGTGGTAAAACCCCTTAGTTTAGTGGTTGATTCATCTAAGGTGAACTTAGGCTAAAGATTTCCTTCGAGTGTTTGGTGATGGTAGGAAAAAGGGGTGGGGGAGACTGTGTTGCTAGAGAGGACAACAATTGGGATAGCCAAGGATGGACTGAAGTGAACAAGAAGAAGCATACCACATAGATCAACAATCTTTATGTTCCTCCATTAAAGAGCAAAATGTATTATCTTAGTTTCATACTGTAGCCCTTTGGGTTGTTTTGTCGTTGCTAGAAGTAAGGATAGGAGTCTAGTTTAGTGTTGTTTGTTGCATTTTGTTAAGGGGGACGATCTTTAACCCACATGGGTTTTATGTTGGGGGCTGTATGGGATCTGATGATGACATTTATAAATCAGTGGATTTAGGTCACGTTCAATATTTGTAGTTACCTTTGATTATCAATAAAAATTAATCTATTTTCAATCAATTTTTTTAATTATATATATAAAATTTTGGAAATATTATTTTTATATTAAATATTTCAATAATTATTATATTATAAAATATATAATATATAAATAATTGATTTTGTGATAATAGAAAAAATGTATTTGGTCATTTTCTTATAATATCATCTAAAATTAAAATTTTGTTTAAAAATAACTAGTAATTCAATAGAAAATAAATAATTACTTTTACAATTAAAGTCTTTCAAATGAAGAAAACATATTTGGAAATTGTTGTCAAAGAATTTTCACTCTAAATAAGCTTATCCTTAATCAATAGGAAAAACTTTAGTAGTTAATTGCATTATTTTTTACAAAATAACATTAGGCAAGATTGAACTCCAAACAATAAAAAATCTAGAAACCTTTAATAACAATAAAGATTGAACACCACAAAAAAGTTATACATACGCTATTTAGAAGAGCTTCTTGTTCCTCATCAATCTTGGTTAAAGAGCTTCATGTTCTTGTATCAATCTTGGTTCTAAGATATAAATATTAAACTACAAAAACAAAAAAGATATCATACAAAATAAAGATAATTTAAATATTATGCTATTGATTCTAAAAACATATTTTACATCTTAACATCTAAGACTATGCATGCTTAAAAAAAATCACCTAATAAATCATTCTATTCGAATTGGATTCCTAAATAGCCTTTCTACATGTTCAAAGGCACTCATGGATATTGCATTAGAGTAATTCAATATATTGTTGCCAACTAGCTTCTACCAAGAGATTACTTTATCCAACCAGTAAAATAACATTATTTGTGAAAGAGTTACATATAAGAGAAATTTGTGCCTATAGATGGAACAAAATTGAAAAGCCATTTTGAACAATCTAATTAAAACTTTTTATTGGATAGTTGTTCAAGAATTTGTAAAATATTAATAATAATAATAATCTTATGGAAAATTTATTAGTTTTCAATAAAACGTGACAATTTAATAATAGTAACTATATTCTTATTAAGTACTAAATATGTAAATAGTAATAGCATAATATAATATGATACTAGATATCATATGATAATAGTATTGTAATATTATATTAGAATCATAATAATAAATATAATATGTAATAATAATAAATAAACATATATAAATCTTATCTTGACTTATTGAGTTTGTATATTAAAAAATAAAGAAAAACTAAATAAAATTTATATAAGAATATAAATTATTATTTAATTAAATTAAATAAACTATAATTTATTTATAGATGGAACAAAATTGAAAAGCCATTTTGAACAATCTAATTAAAACTTTTTATTGGATAGTTGTTCAAGAATTTGTAAAATATTAATAATAATAATAATCTTATGAAAAATTTATTAGTTTTCAATAAAATGTGACAATTTAATAATAGTAACTATATTCTTATTAAGTACTAAATATGTAAATAATAATAGCATAATATAATATGATACTAGATATCATATGATAATAGTATTGTAATATTATATTAGAATAATAATAATAAATATAATATGTAATAATAATAAATAAACATACAGAAATCTTATCTTGACTAATTGAGTTTGTATATTAAAAAATAAAGAAAAACTAAATAAAATTTATATAAGAATATAAATTATTATTTAATTAAATTAAATAAACTATAATTTATTTATATTTTTTTAAAAAGAGGGGTACAAATAATTCAAGAATGAGCAGTACAAATCAAATGGCCAACAAGCCTTAAAGACACAAAATAGCCAAAAAAACAATAAGAGAGTGGCCCTAAAACGATTAGATCTAGCTCATCATATCCTCCCTAACAATCCTTTCTAAATACTTCATGGGAAATTGGCCCCAATCTCCAACATGCCAACCCTCAAGCCTTCCGAGGTCCACTTAGCCAAACAATAAGGAGGCCTATTCCACTCATGAGGAATGCAATGAAAGGAGAGTCTAGACTCCAAGGAGTCCTTCCATCTTTAGCCTATTTAATATTTTCACAACCACTTCGGAATCAGACTCATAAATGATCTACTGGCCTATTTGTCATTGTTGTCATTGATGTCATGGTTATTGTTCCTATTTAGCATGTGTGTATGTGATCTGATCTGGAAAAGTTTACTTTATCATGTTTTACACACTTTTGAGGTCTAGTATTTTGTATTACCAAAAGATGCTTATGAGTTTGGTCCTATCCGGATAAGATTTTTGCATGTGTTTCGAGATTTGATCCCATCTGAATATGTTGTGATGTGGACTTTTCAAGTTTGTAGCTGAAAGCCAACACCACATGAAGGCACCTAGATTGTTGTAGCATGTGGTTAAGTCTGATCTCATCCACTTCGGTTGAGCTGACTTGACAATCAAATGGTGCGGATATATAACATCAAGGATATCATTCTCTAGAGGAATGGTTGTTCAAATACAACTATTTTGATGTAATATATGTAAAAGAATTATGGTTATGTTTTGTGTGCAAAATCAGTACAATGAATATTTGTGATAAATTATGTACTTCAAAGGAACTGTATTTATGCATATGTTAGATGCAGTTGCAACAATTCAAATTTTTGTATACTCTATAAATATTGGCTATAAAACCTCTTTGTATATTGGACAACAAGTCCAAATCAATAGTCAGCCAAATCTGTAGTGAGCCAAACTGACAGTGAGCCAAACGAGTAGTGAGCCAAATGGGCAGTGAGCCAAACCAAAAGTTAGCCACCTCTTTGTATTGTGTAACTAGTTGCATACTACACTATTCCTGAGAGTATTATCTCTCTGTGGTTTTTCCCATATTAGGTTTTCCATGTATGAATCCGGTGTTATGTTTTATATATCTATTTTTGTTTACTGCACTTTGAATTATGTTATGTGATTGGTTAATAAGAAGTTTAAATAAGTTCAAGGGAATACTGATTCACCCCTCCCTCTCAGTATTCTGGTTATTCAATAATTTTTATCAGAGCCAAGTCCTTTGGAAGAGTCTAACCACTCAAAGGAGATTCAAAAAATTGAACTTATGGATTTAAACGATGACTTGAAAAATTCTCTTGAAGAACTTGAAGCAACTAAAGCTGAAATGTTCAAAGACTTGAAGGAGAATGTTCAATTGGCAAATGAATGCATCAAAAAGATAAGAGAGTAGATCTGGAAGTTTAAGATTAGACACAAAAATTCAATGATGAGCTTAAGCAAGAAAACAACACTATCTCAAATTTAAGGATCAAAGATAAAGACAATTAAAAGACTACAAAATATCTAAACCAAATGGTGAAGTGCAAATCTAAAGAATGTGAGATGCTAAAACAAGAAGTAACAATCCTTAAAGCAAATCTTGAGAAAACCAAGGATCAACAATGCAACACTAAATTCGGCATGCCCAACACTATAGTCAATACTAAGGATGATCCGCAAGCTAAGAAGGAAGTGAAGTCCAGTGGAGAAGAATCTTCTTCGGTAAAGGTGGCAATCTCTAAGGAGGAAAAAGGTAAGTATGAAAAACACCCCTTTCTATGGTTTTTGCTACAAATGTGATAAAGTAGGAAACAAGGCAATAGAATGTAAAAATAGTTTGAATCAATCCTTTAATTCATTCTCTGGTAGATGGTACACATGCAACAGGTATGGTCATAAAGCTAATCAATGTAGGAATCTAGTTGTAAATTAAAATAGATATAACTATTTTAGAGGTAGATGTTATACATGCAATATTATTTAACACAAAGCTAACTAGTGTAAGTCGAGACAAAATCTGGCAAATATCAGATGTCGTAGTTATAATAAACTTAGTCACATAGAAAGGTAGTGCAGAGGCAATAAAGTTCAAGATCAAACCAAACCAATAAAGAAGCTTAATATGGAGGATGTCAAAGATGAAATGAAGATAATTTGGAGAAAGAAGGAAATCGTAGAAATGCCAGCATCCCACTTTGGTATAGGAACTTCATCTAGAAATTGAGTATCTTATGGCTTTGGCCAAGGGGTAGTAACTGGAAGATCATAATCGTGTCCCCAACCAAAGTCTTTTGAGGCTGTATACCAACAAAAGAAGTGATCTGGTAGTCATTATCCTGCATCATATTTGAAGGTAGTAAGTTAGCTCACAGGATAACAAAAGATGTTGTTACAAGAGGAAAGGCTTATCCTGCACATATCTTGAAGCTTAGAAAAGAGGTCACAGGATAAGAAAGGGCAGACTTGGAAGAAGAGAGGGCTTATCTCGTGTAGCAATGGTGACCCATGATCCAACGCATAAAGAGGAAAAGAGCGTGGGATAAGTAAAAACAAAAGGAGAGGTAAGGCTGATGGAAGCCAACGCTTATCCCGCAGAGGTAAAAGGAGTGTTTCCAAAGGCCATGGGATAAGGAAACATATAGGCGATGGAGAAGGGACTTATCCCACGAAGGAAATAAGAGAGCCCCCATGGCTCGCGGGATAAGAAATCGAATGAACACATAGATGAATTTCCTTATCTCATGTGTTCCCACGGGAATAAGGAAAAGATCAAAACTACAAAGGGAGATAAAGCTCCCTATTATCCCACAGTTTGAAAGCGATATAATGAGGCGCTCATGGGGTAAGTAAGAACAAGGAGAATGGTGTAACTTGTTATCCTGCGATGCCTAAATCCATGAGAAGGAATCATAGCGCGCATAACACACATGTTATGCTATTCATAGAAAATGCCATCATGGAACCCGATGGTCAAAATTGTCCTCATGGACAGTTGACAAAGGTTGACCAGAAGACAAATGAGAGGATTTTTAAGGCATGGTGCATGCAGATTGGCCAGATTAAACCAGTCGAAAAGGAAGATGATGTTGACAGAGATTGTTGTGTCAACATGCTACATGTATATTTTTGCAACCAAATCAGAGCGTATTTCGACGATGGCGTCAATAAGGAGCTCACATTGAATGAAGATTGGATAGAGGAATCGTTGAGGGGCTCCATAAGATTTGATAATCTTCTGTCAATATGATTTCATATCCTCGAGCATGCCAGAGGATCACTAACTGAGAAGATGAAAGGGCACAGAGAAGGTGGATTACTAAGTGTGGTAATCCAGATTCAGAAGTTGGTCAAAGTGCAGTAGGGGATGAGCTTAAGGAAAATTTTGTGTGGCTTGAGAAACCTCCCCCTACTGTTGTCCTTAGGCTAGTGGTCCCAGATCCCAAAGGCTATTCCCATGGCCACTTGCATTGATTGCCTCTGGATGGATTGCGTGTAGAATAGGAAGAGGGATACATCATTGTATATTTTGTCCCACACAACTAGATTTTGACAAGTGTGTCTCACCTGGCCTATAGCTTGTTTTTCTCCCTTGGTCTATAAAAGGGAATTTAGGGCCAGTGAGAAAGGAGGATTTCTGATTGTAATTTTTCTAAAAGCAAGGCTTCCATGTGCATAGTGAAATTTTTTCATGACAGCTTAGTTTTCTTTCGGTCTATAGTTTCTTAATGTTTCAAGTAGTTTGTAACTTGAATACAAATAAGTTTTAGAGGTTTTAGTTGCAGTTGTCTCTGTTATGTATGCTCTATTTTATGAAATGAAATGATCAAGGGTCTTTTGTTTTGTCCTTGAAAGTCAAGTGTATATCTTGTTGTTTTCTTCTCTTTAAGAAAAAGATTAATTTGCTTCTTCAAGCTATAGGAATAGTGTTGTGTATATTCGAGATTCTTCAGTATGGTTGTTGGTGAAATAAAAAAGGAGAATGTTGATGTAATGCATTAACATTCAAAACTAAAAGGTTGCATGTTTCCCTATTTGAATGTTAAATCTACATGTTGTGAGGTTAACTCTGCTACCCATATAAGGCACTGGTCATGGTTGTTGCTTCCATTTTTTAGAATTTTTCTTCTAATCAAATCTCTTTTATTTCTGCATTAGAAGTAGGTTTAGTGTAGAACCCCCCCCCCTCCTTAATGAGTTCTTACATTCTTATAAAATAAGGTTAAGGCCATAACCAAGAGTTTATCCATCTTCTTTAGTATCTTTCATTGGGATGATCTACTATAAATGTAATGTCAAAGAGTCTTAGAAGCTAGAGTTATTAGGACATTACAGAGGTTAACTTACCTTGGTCTCACAGAGCCAAAAGTGTAGGAGATCTCAGTCTTGTGACTAAATCTCTCTTTTTGGCCAAACTCTTCCTCAATTTTTTTGATGAGTTAGTGGAAATTCCTCTAGAACTCAGGGACTGTTGTTTTGGGGACCAACAAAATGGAAACTCCGCTAGGGAGAGTTTGAAAAGAAAATCTTGTTAAAGCTTAGTTGACTTCCCATGAGTCTTCTAATTGCATGGTTTTCAACTTGGAAGGTGTCTTATAGCAGCTTGTGTGAAGAAAAATCAAATGACACTCTTGTTGGAGAAGACCCAGAATGATAAAATCTTTTGAATAGCTCTTTGTTCTTCAAACTTTGTTCCTCTATAAGGAGGTGGTGGCTCTATCTTGAAAAGAACCTGATAATGAAGAAAGAAGAACTCTAGCTGTGAAGGAGTTCTCAGTCCAAAATGAGAGAGTTGCTGCTGCAATTTTTCTAGGTATTCTTTTTTGAGCAATTTTCTATGAAAACCATAAGATTTTTAGTTTTGTAAAGAGCTCCCTATTCAGTTTGGTAGAACTAGTTAGAAGGGAAAGATTTATATTTCCTGTTGTCATACTTCTCAGTTGTGTGGTTTAGTCATTGATTTATGCCAAAGAGAAGTATACAACCTTTGTAATAGGTTCACTCAAGAGGTCTTAAGTCTGATTTTCAGTCTTATGTGTGTATTGATTTTGATTAAGACTTTGTTGTAAAAGAGAGTCAAGATATATGTAGCTTTGATGTTTGCATGAGAAGCTTGTAAATACAAGCAAGATGTATGGTCACCATGTTGTCCCAAGCATAATGGGTGATCAACAACTTCAAGGTCCTCCTAGAAGGGTGTTCATCCCTGAGAGGTATAGGCCTTTAAGTTTCAACGAAATTGAAGGGTATCCACATCCCTTCCCCATCAATTTTAAGGATCAAGTGCCTTTTTTTCATGCACAACAATCCAAATCAACACTCCACCATGTTCAGTCATTCAGTGAGTTCGTTAAAGACTTTCAATTTTGCAAAAAAGATATAGTCATAAAATTCTTTATGAGATCATTGAAGGATGGTGCAAAGGACTAGTATGAGAGTCTAGCAACACAAAGTGTGTCCTCATGAGACTGCTTCAGGAGGTTGTTTTTGGAAAGATTCAATTATGATACAGTCAATTATGAGCGGCATCCTAGTCCTCAGAATACTCCAGGGTATGTGGATGCAATGCATGTGTATGGGCATCAAATACCAAGCGTTGAATATGGATTTCAAGACATAAGTGTCCCCATTATCCCATCTTATACTTTTCAGCAATATGACCAATTGTATCAGCCCCAAATAGCGCAAGAAAAAAGATTCTATGTTGAGAGCCCAATGGTGTATATCAACGCTCAGGTGGACATGAAGAAACAAGAGGGTGATCAACCTTATACACTGCTGTCAAGATTCTTGAAGGAATTACAAAATATTCCTATGACATTCATGCTTTAGGAATCCAAATGGGTAGACTTGTTTTTGCATGTTTACGAGCCTAGTGTTGTTCATTGGCAAAGATGTTCAAAACCAACTAATATGCATCAGATGGTTGCATGGATTGACATGTTTGAAGATTTTAAATATAAGATGCAGCTGATAATGTAAGATTGCATGCTAATAATGACAAGGTTGAGAAAAAATGTCATAAGGGTGCACAAGTTGATAATGATGCTCCTTGCATTGTTGAAAAGAATTCACATGATCAACATGAAGAAGACAATGTGTGTGAACAATAGATGATTGAAGAGCATGTTGGAATCCAAGAACACTAAGGGGAGGGGTGAATCAGTGTTCTACCAGAATGATCAATTTTAGCCTTATTAAAACATGCATTCACCAACTGATATACTGATACATATATAAATAAAATAAGTAAAGCAACCAATAAGACACTCACACAAATGAATAGCATAACACAGATAATTATACATGGAAAATTTCAAAGAGTAAAAACCACGGTGGGATTTGTGACCCACAATATTAATCCACTGGCCATATGAAAAGATATTACAAAATATGGGGGCTTTCATTTGGAGGAAGGCTTACAGCCTAAAGTACACTACTCATCATAAAAAGGAGTCTCATTGACTACATAAAAATCTAGATTATAGTTCGAAAAAGAGAATGAACTACAAAGATAACATCTCCAATGCCTGAGTACAGTTCCTATTTAAGCTCTGTTTGTTCTAGTTTATAAACCCTAGACCCTTACCGGAATAACCTCTTACATAATCAACATTCCTTCCATTAAAAAAATAAACTCTCATATCACTCCTCTAACATATTACATTCCACATTCAAAATGTTCCACTCAACTAACCTATATACCCTTTACAATCCTCATGCGTTATGTCGGCTTACATAGATAATTAAAAAATGAATATACAAGTCAGCTCAATTACAAAAAAACATAAATATCAAAATCAATTACCGATTGTCGAATCTCCCAAAATGATGTCAGCCTCCTATAATAGTATTCTGATGAAGACATGTTGGTCTGCAATGTCAGTACCCAAGGAATTCCTCCTACTAGTGAAGATACCTGTCAGTGCCGGTGAAGTGTCTATCGGTAATCAACTAGACCAAAATGTGAAATCTAGAACATGTTGTCATCAATGACAACATATTGAAACCAATAAAATGTGTGTCAATTGCCAACAATCTCCCCTTTGGCATTGATGGCAACACTCATGTGAAAAATGATAATGGTTTCCATCTGTCGATTTCATCCTCAGACTGCTCCCCCTGAGCTGAATATCCATATGTGATCATGATCTATACAAAATAATCTATACCTCCGATGTCAAGAATATATTTTTCACCTATACCTCCCCTTTTGACATCAATGCCCAAAAAAAAAACCAAAAACTAGAACGAAGAATGTCCCAAAATACATTACCGGAGCTAAATGTATTTGAAAATTTCCAGATAGGCTTTCTCAAAAGCTCTAGATAGGTATCCAAACTAGATTTGAGTGTGTTGGAAATAGATACAAGTCCATGAAGCATATGGGCATATGACTCTTTATCTTTAAGTTCTGCAGGTGTGGGCTTACCAACCAAATGAATACACCCTTTCTTATGTACACTTAATGAGTCCAACCGGGGACTCACGAAACCTCTGAGACCTCTAGCTCTCCTTATAATTTTATCCTTAAATCTCTTTCTAGAGCTGAAACTTTAGCTTCCAATACCAAAATTTGATCATCAGTAGAAGTTGTTAAAGAATTTGATCTATCAAAAGAATTAACTATACCTACAATCTTCTCCAAAGATTCCTTAATCCAATTATCTAAATCAGCTATAAGTAAACCTATGTTGCAACATAGTCTATAAATATTAGTACACCACCTCAATGTATTATCAATTAATTTCAACATATCATTAATCTCCTTCCTCTCTGAATCAATCATCTGATCAAATGTTGCTCTCTTTGCCCATGTAAACCTCTCTAGTTCCTGTTGGTTTGATATCTACTGCAAAGATTGAAAGTCCTTGGAAATGTGCTCTGTGATTATTTTAAGCTTGTTGGAAGGGCTTGCTCCTTTATCAAATTTGCACTCTGGGACCAGTCTATGCAAAATTGTGATAGATTGATCAATAACTCCTTTGTCCATAGATCCTTCTTTCATCATTTTCTATGCAACCATCATCATGAGTTCAATAGAACTCATCTCAGTTATTCTTTTTTGTTCAACCTATGAGGTGTCAATTGACAACAATGATGGGATCACTATCGGTTCCTTGTCAGATTCCTTTCCCTTCTCCTCTGATGGTTTGTCAACTTTTATAGCTTCCTCTCTTGCACAGGTGGCTTCGCCACTTGGTGTAGTAGCAGTTACTATCAGTTCCTCCTTATGAATTCTAACCTCAACCTGTACACTCTAAGAGTCTGCCGGTAACACCTCTGTGTCATGTACACTATATTCTACTGAGGGCTCTATATCCAATATCTTAATATCCTTCAAAATTATAGATGAAGTACCTACTATACCTTTACCTTTCCCTTCAACCGAGATGTTTGTAGTATCTGTTTTAGGCTTCGGTGAAGTATTAAAAACTAGGATTTTCAGTAAAGAATTGAACCCATGCCTTGTGGGTCTCACTGACAATCTCATTAACCTTACCTAACATAAGGTTGACTATCCTGTGCTTTCTTTGAAATATTTTTTTGTCTGCAATCTCAAGTGTCATATCCAACTCTTTAGGAGTAATGGATACACAGGTAGTCAACAAATATTGAATATTTATCTGCTTGTCCTGCTCCATTGCTAATAGTCTTCTAGCATCTAAATTGTTATAAAGTTGTGTCGGTGTTTGATTCTCAATTTCTAACAAGTCTTTCTTATATATATCCAAATACAATAAAACTGCTTCCTCAACTTTTCTCTATTCACCATCATCTAATTGCTCATAATAAAATTGTACATTCTTCAACATATCATCCTTAGTTATTTCATCAACCAATTCTGCACAAGTCTTGGGTGGAATAATAGTTACATTACCAAAAACAAGTGCAAGATCGGTGTCATCCATATTCTTTCTTCTTCCAGTACCGGATGGAGCAGAAGGTGTTTCCTTTGAACCTTTCTTCTTTGCCGGTACCTTTAATGTAACCTTCCTAACCAGTTTCTTCCTTGTTTCCTTCTTTGGCTCTTCACTTTTCTTCCTCAATACCCTTTTGAGTGGTAAGAGTGTGTCATCCTCAATTCCAGAGTCTAATGGAATAGGTTCTGTAGTCGCATAAATCTATCTACTTAATTAAATGAATATTTAGTATTTATTTGATTATTTAACCATCAATCAATAATTAATTAAATTAATACTTAATTAACTCATCTTAACCCTCTTCTCCTATTAATTAAATAAATTATTCAATTTATTTGATTTAATTCACTTAACAAAATTCAGACCATTAATTAAATAAATAAATCATATTTGTTTAATTAAATCTTCTCTCACATTTAAATAAATTAATATTTATTTAAATCTCCCAAAACCTCATCTCTCACATTTAAATAAATTAAAATTTATTTAAATCACCTTTATCCTCCACCCACTTGCATTTTCCTACAAATGCAAGTTGCACAACTATTTTAAATAAATAATTTAAAATCCTTTTTATCCTCACCCACTTGAAACCTTTAATGGTTTCCCTTAAAGCCTTCAAACTTAATGGCTTCTTTCTAGAGTCTTCTCAAGCCTTTAATGGTTTCCCTTAAAGTCTTCAAACTTAATGGCTTCCTTCTAGAGCCTTCTCAAGCCTTTAATGGTTTTCCTGAAAGTCTTCAAGCATTTAATGCTTTATCTTTCTTTTTCTCATTTAAATAAATTAAGATTTATTTAAATCCAAAATTCACATTCACATTTAAATAAATTAATATTTATTTAAATATCTATCCAAATGCAAATTACACCATTTAATTGAAATGGATGATTTTATTTTAATTGAAAATCCCAAAATTCCTCCCACTTGCATTCTCCTACAAAATCCACTTGCATGCCTAAATCCCTTATAGATTCTTCTAACTCCTTCTAATTAGCATAATCCTATCCTAATCATTGTCACATTCCTAAATAAAAGGAAGTCACTTCTCAAAAAGCCCTCAAACTCTTCAATAACCATTAAAGGTTTTATGTCTTCAAATGGTAACCTCTAAAGTCTTCCAAACCATTAAAGGCTCTTACATAACCATTTATGGTTAACTCACCTTTTACCTTTGGTTAGAGACTTTCCTCTAGCTTAACCATCCTTTTGACTCATGGGTCTCTTCAAAGCATTTATTTCTTTGACTAAGGTAACCATTTAACCCTTGGATAAAAGGAATATCCATTAACCTAACCCTAACCCAACCCCTTAGGGTAACCATCATGTCCCCTCAAGCATTTAATGCTCCTTATCTCTCCTCTCAAGCCTCCTCATGGTGACACTTGTCAACATGGGAATGGGTTGAAAGTCTCACATAGATTGAATATATTTCAATCCTAACCCTTGTTAAGATTGCTTAATCTTAACCCTTCATTTCCTTGTTTCTTCTATAAATAGAACCCTTCTCCTCAAGCAAAGGAGGAAGCATTAGAGTATTGTTGCTATATTGGTATTAGTATAGAGCTTTTTCATAGCATCACTATCTACACTTGCATAACATTTGTTTATCACATCCAACCATCTTGAATCTCCATATGGCATCCATGGCTAGTGCTAAAATCTGAGAGCTACACTCATGTGGAACTTAAAGAGGAGAGGAACAAGGGAGGAGCAACTATGAGCATCTTGATTAGCATTTGGAGGAGTATAGTTTATCTATTCTATGTTTGTATGCTTTCTATTTCATGCTTAATATCTCTCTTGATATGCCTGTTTAGGATAATCTTTTGTTGCTAACACTAACATTTGTTTCTTGTGCTCTTGTGTGTGTTGCCATCAAACAGATTTTCTAATCCTTTTTGCAGAGCATCATTTGGTGAACCCGATCTTGGGCGATGCAAACCCCTTTGCATACTATCATAATATAAGTCATTAACCATAGATTATCGTTCCCAATAATAGAGAAGTCATCTCATCCACATCATATGTAAGTCCAACCTCTCTTTCCAGTTCAAACACCACTATACCCAAGCAAGAGAAGCTCAAGATGAAAATAGCAGAGGAAGGTCCCGGGGAATACAATTTCAGCCAATTCTTTTGTGTTGGACAAATGCCCACTTCTCCTAGAACACATGGAAAACCTCAACAGTTACTTCAAATGCCACTGGACAAGCCAACATGTACTTTGATGCCATTCATCCTTGGAAAGAGTCAAGAAGAAGAGACCAGAGATGAGGACTTAGCAGAATGAATCTATAAAGATTCCACCACCCCCGATATTCCGCAAGCTAAGCATCCCACAGATCAGTATGGCAAAGGCCTTCTCATTATGCAAAGAATGGGTTATGATGGCCAGAGTGCTTTGGGACCTTGCAAGAAAGGACGACATGAACCGACGCAGCTGGAATTAAAGTCCAAAGATAACATAGGACTAGACTTTCAAAAGGAGATCTTTCCTAAACTCAGATTCAAAGGGAAACCTAGCAAACCACTATATCAACATATTACAAAGATGTCACCTTTGGTTATATCACTAGCACCATGCACCACACCAACTGCTCCATTAAGGCTAAAAATCCTAGCAAAACCATTTACAACACCCTTCATCCCACCAATCAAACCAACAATCCCATCAGCAGTAGCAATAACCTTAATAGCACCATTAGCAGCAGCAACTGTATCAGAACCCACAACAGTATTTACGACACTAGCAATTTCAGTAGAAGTAGGAGAGTCAACACTACCAATACTCCCCGTATCAGATTCATTGATCCCCTTAATCCTTCCTGCAGCACCAATCATTTCATCTACAAAACTGATCACACTTGCAGTGTTTAACTCAAATGACATCCCAGTATGGTATAGTAATCGGATACTGGAAAGCGACTCAGAGACTGACTCACATGAATGGGAATTTGATTCCATCCAGCTTAATGTTGAAATGTGGTGACTGATCAACAAAGTACTGTACACTCAGCACATATTTTTTTGCCATTTTCTGTTGATGAAAACTGACATTGTAATAAAACCCTAAAAAGGCCGACTTTGTTTGTTACCCTAAAAATGCATGTTATAAGCAGCTGGGATGCTTAAGGCATTGTAAGTTGATGCACTATTTTTGCTGGATAATAAGAAAGATTGGACAGCTGTGTATGGTGGACGTAACCCATTCTGGGTGAACCAGGTTAAATCTCTATGTTATCTATGTCCTATTTTATTCCTTTATCTTTTGTATTTGAATCTGCATATAACTATTAGTTCATATTTGCTTCAGATCTGCTTGAAACCCTAACAATTGGTAACAGAGCGAGGTTTTCTATAAATTGGCAGGACTTTCAAATTTGAGTGGGAGCAATAGAGGATTCCAAATTCAAGGTCAAAAAGTTTAACGGCCAGAATTATCAGTTATGGAAAATGCAGATGGAGGATTACCTGTATCAAAAGGATTTGTGGTGGCTATTAGAAGGAAAGGCAAAGAAAGCGACCACAATGTCAGATGAAGAATGGGACATTTCAGATAGAAAGGCACTGGGATCCATTCGATTGTGCCTTGCACCGTCTGTAGCTTTCAATATAATAGAAGCAAAAATAGCTGTAGATTTGATGGCGACATTGGCTAAGCTGTATGAGAAACCCTCGGCTTTGAATAAGGTATTTCTTATGAATCATTTATTTAATTTGAAAATGAGTGAGGGAGGATCTGTAGCGGAGCACTTAAATGAATTTAATACAATTACTAGTCAATTGTCTTCGGTAAAAATTACCTTTGCAGAAGAGGTTAGGGCTCTCTTGATTTTATGTTCTTTGCCAGAAAGCTGGAATAGCTTGGTTATGGCTGTAAGTAACTCTGTCTCTGGTAAAAATGCTTTGGTATTTGATGATATTGTTGGTGTTATCCTAAGCGAGAAAATGCGAAGGAAAAGCATAGGTGAGACTCCAACATCATTGGGTAGTGTTTTGAATGTGGAGAACAGAGGAAGATCAAAGGAAAGAGGAAAAGGCCCTTGGAATGAGAAGTCACGAGGGAAGTCAAAGAAAGGATGCTCTCAATCTAGAGGAAAGAAAGATTGTTGGTATTGCGGAAAGCCTGGTCATCTAAAGAAAGATTGTTGGTCTCGGAAAAACAAAGAAGGAGACAAAAATGAAAATGATAGTAAGGAAGCTAATATTGCAAGTAATACTTTACAAGATGCTTTAATCTTATGTTTGGATAATGTTAATGATTCCTGGGTAATAGATTTTGGGGCTTCATTTCATGCTACACCCCATAGAAAATATTTTCTAGAGTTCAAGGTGATTTTGGATAGGTATATTTGGGTGATGATGAGCCTTGTCAAATTGTTGGAAAAGGAAAGATAAAGATCAAGTTGTAGAATGGTAATGACTGGTTTCTTCAGGAGGTAAGACATGTTCCTAACTTAAGAAGAAATTTAATTTCTGTAGGGCAACTAGGTAGTCAAGGTTGCATAGCTACCTTCTCAGACAGTATCTGGAAGGTCAGTAAAGGATCATTAGTAGTAGCTAAAGGTGCGAAGGTAGGCACATTATATTTGTGTACTGGTAACACTTACTCTACCTTAGCTGCTACAGATAAAGTTACTGTAGGGACAGCAACAATAGATGTTGCAAGAATAGATTCGATAATGTGGCACCATAGGCTTGGGCACATGAGTGAGAAAGGGATGAAAATCCTTCACTCCAAAAATCTATTGCTAGGACTAAAGAAGATTGATTTAGAGTTCTGTGAAAACTGTGTTTATGGCAAACAGAAAAGAGTCAGATTTCTCAAGGTTGGGAAAGAGAAGAAGAGTGAGAAGTTAGAGCTTGTGCATTTAGATGTATGGGGACCGACTCAGGTATCATCTCTTGGTGGCTCTTGTTATTATGTTATTTTTATTGATGACTCAACTAGAAAAACATGGGTATATTTCCTAAAGCAAGAATCAGATGTTTTTGAAACTTTTAAGAAATGGAAAGCTTTGGTTGAGAATGAGACAGGAAAAAGGTTGAAGTGTCTCAGATCAGATAATGGAGGTGAGTATTGCAGCAAGGCATTTGAAGATTACTGCTCCTTAAATGGGATTAGAAAGCAGAAGACAGTTCCAGGAACTCCACGGGAAAATGGTGTGTCAGAGAGAATGAATAGGACTATCATGGAACGTGCAAGGAGCATGAGATTGCATGTTGGATTGCCCTTACATTTTTGGGTAGATGTTGTACATACTGCTTTCTATTTGATAAATAGAGGACCTTCAACCCCTTTGGATGGTGGTATTCCAGAGGAGGCATGGACTAGTAAAAAGGTAAATTATTCTTTTCTGAAAACCTTTGGTTATGAAGCTTTTGTACATGTTGATAAAGAAAACAAAACCAAGCTTGATGCTAAATCTCAGAAATGTACCTTCATTGGATATGGGATAGATGAATATGGCTATCGGTTATGGGATTTTGAAAATAAGAAAATAACTAGAAGTAGAGATGTTATATTCAATGAGAAGGTTATGTATAGAGAACAGATGTACGAAAAGAAGCATGAACAAGACAAGCAAGAATATGTGGTGTTGGATGAGATTCCTGAAAATGAAATGACACAGGTACCTGATGCTCAACAACAAAAAAATGTTCCACAAACTCCTGCAAGTGTTAGATGTTCTATGAGGTCAAGTAGACCCCCTGAAAGATTTTCTCCTTCTTTGTATTCTATATTATTAACTGATTTTGGTGAACTAGAAGAATATGAAGAAGCAATGCAGGTAGATGCCAAACAACAGTGGGAGCTAGGTATGAAAGAGGAGATGGACTCCTTGATGAAAAATAAGACTTGGGACTTAGTCCCTTTACTTGTAAAAAAAAGAGCCTTGCCTAACAAATGGGTTTATCGGCTAAAGGAGGAGGAAAGAGGTCAGAAAAGATATAAGGCCAGACTTGTGGTAAAAGGTTTTGCACAAAAAAAGGGTATAGATTATGATGAAATATTTTCTCCAATTGTAAAAATGACTTCAATTAGAACTGTACTTAGTCTTGTGGCTGCAGATGATTTACATCTTGAACAATTAGATGTAAAAACAGCTTTTCTCCATGGAGATTTGGAGGAGGAAATTTACATGTTGCAACCACAGGGATATGAGGTCAAAGGTAAGGAGAACTTGGTGTGCAGGTTGAAGAGAAGTATGTATGGCCTAAAGCAAGCACCCTGACAATGGTATTTAAAATTTGATAGTTTCATGGCTGAACACGGTTATCATAGATGTCATTCTAATCATTGTGTATATTTTAAGAGATTTGATAATCACAGTTATATTATCCTGTTGCTTTATGTTGATGACATGCTTGTTGTTGGGTCTAACATGCAACAAATAAATGATCTTAAACAAAAATTAGCCAGGTCATTTGCTATGAAGGATTTGGGTGCAGCTAAGAAAATTCTTGGTATGAGGATTACACGGGACAGGAAAAATAGAACCTTGAATTTGTCCCAAAGTGAGTATATAAAGAAGGTGTTGAAAAGATTTAACATGCAGGATGCAAAAGCAGTTAGTACACCTTTGGCTAGTCATTTCAAATTGACTAAGGAGATGTGCCCAAAGGCACAGGAAGAGGTTAATAAAATGTCTAACATCCCATATTTATCAGCTGTTGGCAGTCTGATGTATGCAATGGTATACACAAGGCCAGATATTGCACATGCAGTGGGAGTTGTGAGCAGGTTTATGAGTAATTCAGGTATGGAACATTGGAATGTTGTGAAATGGATTCTTCGGTAATTGAAAGGAACTACTACGAAGGCATTATGTTTCAAAGGATCTAATGCTGCTCTGAGTGGATTTGTTGACTCTGATCTGGCGGGTGATATTGATTCACGAAGGAGTACTACAGGGTATGTTTTTACTATAGGGGGAACTGTAGTCAGTTGGATTTCTAGGCTGCAAAAGGTTGTTGCACTTTCAACCACTGAAGCTGAGTATGTTGTTGCTACAGAAGCCAGCAAGGAGGTGATTTGGTTACAATGTTTTCTGGAGGAATTGGGTCAGACACAGGAAGATTGCCCATTATATACTGATAGCCAGAATGCCATTCATCTTGTGAAGAACTCTTCTTTTCATTCAAGGACAAAGCACATTTATCTCAGGTACCACTTCATCTGGACTATTTTGGAGGAGGGTCAATTATGACTTGAGAAGATTCACACAAGTGAGAATCCTGCCGATATGTTCACGAAGGCAGTTCCATAGGAGAAGCCGATTTCTTCATCAGTTTTTGTTGGTCTTCTTGATTGATAATTGTGAAATGTATACCAGTCGAGTCCTAGTGTTTTATCTAGTGGATGTTGCATGTACAGTGGTGTCGTGTAGTTTTAGTCTCCAAGTGGGAGATTGTTCGATGTGGAGCTTGATCAATCTCAAAGTGGGAGATTATTGAAATGTGGCGACCGATCAGAAAAGTACTGTACACTCAGTACGTGTTTTTTGTTGATGAAAACTGACATTGTAATAAAACCGTAAAAAGGTCGACTTTGTTTGTTGCCCTAAAAATGCATGTTATAAGCGGCTGGGATGCTTACGGCATTGTAAGTTGATGTACTATTTTTGCTAGATAATAAGAAAGATTGGACGGCTGTGTATGGTGGACGTAACCCATTCTGGGTGAACCACGTTAAATCTCTGTGTTATCTGTGTCTTATTTTATTCCTTTATCTTTTGTATTTGAATCTGCATATAACTGTTAGTTCATATTTGCTTCGGAACTGCTTGAAACCCTAACACTTAATACTTCAGATGAGGAAGACACATCACTACCTCCACCTCGCAAAAACATCCCTATTTACAGAGAAGCACAAATAAAGACCTCTTGGTTTCCTGAGCTAGAAACATCTTCCACAGACCCTACATCGCATCCTACACCTGATCTTGATAGGGAGAGTACCATCAGTGACCTTCACCACAACATCTTAACCCTCACTGACACATCTAATGAACTTAACCTAATCGATGAGGTAATCCCATTATCCATCTTGAACATTGAATGGAACCAACCTAATCCCCCATGTCTTGACCATTTTTAAAATGATGAGGCAATCATTGACTTTTTGGAACTACGAGATAGCACACCAAGTGGGGATCACAAATCTGGATTCACCATTGAATTTAATAGCGCAGCATACTTCAGGGCGGATGCCAAACCTTTCAGCTGCAAAAATATAACAATAAAACATGGATCTTCCAGTGAAAACCACACTGTGGCACTGTTTGATCCCACAAAAGTAAAAAGAAAGAGTGTATCCAATGGTGAAAACCTCTTTGAGGCACCGGAGAATGAAAGTTTTGACATTCTCCCTTCTAGTACACAACAGGAATGATCAACAATTCTCATCGAAGAAACCAAAGAATACAACATGGGGACTCTTGAAACTCCTCACCACATACATCTGGCTTCTCTTTTAACTCCAGAGGAACAGCCTAAGTTTGTAGAATTCTTCCAGAAGTGCCAGATTTACTTTGCATGGTCATATGCAGACATGCCTGGGCTTGATCCTGATTTAGTCATGCATCACCTCACCATCACAGAAGGAGCCAAACCTATCAAGCAGAAGCTTCACAAGATGCATCCTCAGATTGCAGTACTAGTCAAAGCAGAACTTAAGAAACTCCTAGATGTTGGTTTTATTAGACCAATTTATTATGCAGATTGGATATCCAATATTGTTCCCGTCGGTAAACCAAATGGGGGCAACTGTATCTATACTAACTTTAGAGATCTGAACAAAGCATGTCCTAAAGATTACTTCCCCCTACCAAACATCGACATAAAAGTGGACCTAAGAGCAAGACATGCCATGCTTTCTCTCATGGATGGCTTTTTAGGGTACAACTAGATAAAGATTGCACCTGAGGATCAACATAAGATGGCCTTCACATGTCCATGGGGCACATACTGCTGGAATGTAATGCCTTTTGGTCTAAAGAATGCAGAAGCGACCTACCAACGAGCAATGACCACTATCTTTCATGACATGATGCATACTATAATGGAAGATTATGTTGATGACTTACTGGCAAAATCACTCACAAGAGAAGGTCATCTGGACATATAAGAGAAAAGCTTTGATAGACTGGAACAATATCATGTTCGACACAACCCAAAGAAATGTGTCTTTGGAGTAACCTCCAGAAAGCTTCTAGGATACATTATCTCAAGCAAAGGTATTGAGCTTGACCCAGCAAAGGTCAAAGCAATCATGGACATGCCACCACCAAAGAACATCAGTAAGCTAAGGACATTACAAGGACGGCTACAATCAATTTGGATATTCATTGCACAACAAGCATGCCAACAAACATTCCAAATGCTTAAAGACTATCTCATGAATACACCATTACTGGTCCCACCAAATCAAAGTAGGCCTTTACTACTCTATATATCAGCAACAAATATAGCATTGGGTGTACTATTGACACAACACAATGCAAAAGGAAAAGAGTGTGTTGTTTACTACATCTCTCGCACACTGGTTGGCTATGAACTCAATTACACACCTATTGAGTGAGCTTGCCTAGTAGTAATCTTGGTAGCCACTAAACTGAGGCACTATCTATTGACACATAAAGTATAGTTAATTACAAAAATTCATCCACTCAAATACTTACTCAGCAAAGCAGCATTGACAGGCGGCTTGGCCAAGTGGGTGATGATTCTAAGTGAATTTGACATCGAGTATGTGGACCATAAGGCTATCAAAGACCAAGTTATTGCAAATCAGTTGGCCACTGCTCCCCTCATGGGTGATCATCCTCTCATTTCCAATTTTCTAGATGAAGAGATATTCATGATCACAACAGCACAACCATGGAAACTATACTTTGATGGTTCATACACTAGGCATGGCTCGGGGGCAGGCATTCTATTTATCACACCTCAAGGTGACAGCTCCTGAAGTCTTACATGTTCACATTTCCATGCACAAACAACATAGCTGAATATGAGGCCTTGATCACAGGACTCAGGCTAGCCATACAATGGAAGTTGCAAGAACTACAAGTATACAGCGACTCCCAACTGGTCATTCGACAAGCAACAAATGAGTATCAAACCAAGGATGAAAAACTCATGTCGTACAAACAAATGGTGGACAAATTAAAAATATTCACTACTATCACCTTTGAACAGGTACCCAGAGATCAGAATCGAGCTGCTAACGCTATGGCTACCATCGCATCTCTCCTAGATCTTTCACATAATCCAACATGCTACGAGTTCTTGGTCGAACAGCTTTGGATTCCTGCTTATGATATCCTCGAATCCAAGATGATATGTCACCTTATCGGTTCTGAATCCCCATGCTATGGTGAGTTCTATACCCACCTCCGCGATCACACACTTCCTCCTAACCAATTGAATTACCAACGTAAAACCTTCATTCACCAAACCGCTCGATATACCATTATTGCTGAAACCTTATACCGATGCAGTCTTGATGGTACTCTCCCTTGATATCTAGAGCAGGATGAGATAACAAAGGCCTTGAAAGAGGTACAAGAAGGAATTTGTGGAACTCATGCAAGCAGTCTGTCACTAGCCAAGAAACGCATGTGCACTGGATACTATTGGCCATCCATGGAAAAAGACTCATACTACTTTGTCAAAAAGTGCAAGAAATGCCAAATTCGTAGCAACCTGATACATGCACCAGCATAGGAATTGCAACCAATCACAACACCATGGCCTTTTTGTCAATGGGGCCTTGACCTTGTGGGTAAAATCCATCCATCTTCATCCAACGGCCACAAATTCATTATTACCGCCATCGAATACTTCACAAAGTGGGTTGAAGTTGTTCCACTTACTCAAGTTACCGGCAAGAAGATCACCTCATTCATCCTTAATTACATCATCTATTGGTATGGTGTACCCATATCTATCATCATAGATAACGAGCTTCCTTTCAAAAATCAAGATGTTCGTGAGCTCTGTGAGAAGTTTCACATCCAACACCGCTTTTCCACTCCCTATTACCCACAAGGCAATGGTCAGGCTGAAGCATCAAACAAGAACATATTAAGAATCCTCAAGAAGATAGTCAATGATGTCATTCATGATTGGCACGTTCAATTGAATCCAGCACTATGGGTGTATCGAACTAGCATTCGAACCCCTACAGGCACAACTCCCTACTCACTAGTCTATGGCACAGAAGCTATCTTACCTATCGAGGTTGAGATACCATCTCCATGGGTTTCCTTGCACAATCTCATCGATGATGAAGCATACAGAGTATCCTATCTCCAAGAATTAGAGCTACTTGATGACAAATAACAAGTTGCATACAATCACCTTAAGGCCTATCAGCAGTGTATGAGCAGAAGCTATAATCATCGAGTTAGACTTCGCACATTCGAGGTAGGTGATCTTGTTCTTTGAGAGAATCCTTGTAACCAACCAAACCAAGAACATCAAGGGAAGTTTGAATCAAACTAGCTGGGTCCATATGTTATCACTGTTGTATTTGGCTCTAGGGCATATCAGTTGGCTACTTTAGAAGGAGAACCCCTAGGAGATCCAATCAACAACATGCACCTCAAATGGTTTTATACCTAAAAGCTGTACAGAAAAACACCAAAAACATTCAGGTAAATGTCCTGAAGAACAAAACAAAAAAAATCAAAATAGTAAAGAAAAATCATGCATCCAAATAGTGAACAACCACTCTGGTGGCACCTTGGGTCAGTGAAATGGTGAAAACCTAGCAAACAGGCACCACTCGTAAAGGTTATGGCTCCATTATCTTTTAGACTTGTTGCGATCACATTCATTGCATCCACTCATCCATCAGTCAAACCATGGCTTGTTATTGATCTGGAATCAAGGATAGTACTTCATGTGTCTTGCATCGCACTTTTTCATAGTCATGTCTAAGTTGGGGGCAATGCCCTTAACCTATTTGATGGAAGTGGATTCCGCATTACTTGTGATTCATTGAGTTCTTCATTCAAAACCACTCACAAAATCCAAAAACATTCAAAATTGTCTCACAAAATCCAAAAACATTAAAAAATATATCACAAAATTCCAAAAACATTCAAAGTTGTCTCACAAAATCCCAAAACATTAAAAAAAGTCTCACAAAATTCCAAAAACATTCAAAAAACACTCACAAAATCCAAAAACATTAGAAAACATCAAAAATCAATCAAAAACATGGCAACGCTTTTGTACATACACATTCAAGCAAATACCAAACAAACATTGTGAAATACTCAAACAATGATCACTTATCATATCAACCAAACAATCAACATCTACACACAAACTGTCTTAACAAGGATGCATCCTTCCTTACCAAAACAAAGACAAGATGACATTTTCTTTGACAAGAAAATTATGTTTAAGCTATCAAGTACTTGGTTGATTTGTAGGTTATTTATTCATTTATATCAAATTCATACGCTACTCCGGGATATCCACAAGTGATTAGAGTGGCTGGGATGGTTCCTAAGCATTGTTTTTATGTCTTTTACGAATTATTCCAATGAAGTTTTAGGGCATGCACTAATGGTGTCTACGTGGGAAGTTCACTAATTTACGTGATCTTATGCAAAATATAGTCATGGATCACTACGACTTGCTAATTACAACATATGCCTCGACCATATGAGAATGAACCATTATGGAGGGTCCATATTCTTTATTTATTTATGCTGCTTGATTGCAGGTACAATGCTCCAAACTTGGTTCCTATTGCCTCATCCAAGATTGATACTATCATGTTCAATGATGAAAAATAAAGCACTATGGATCGTCATTTCATCTCATTTGTATATATTGCATTCTGTTGCATTCCATCCATCCATACATTCATAAATAACTGCATATCATTCATACATAGTAATGACAATGGGTGCATACTCTATTTTCCTCTTCTTCCATAGGAATGAGTCATAGGTCCTCCATTTCTTCTATCTAACATCGAATCCCCCCCCTCACCCTCCCAATGTGTATCATCAACATCATCATAATCCCTTCGTCGTTTCCCATCAACTCAATCAAGCTACGTTCACCACCATCCATTCTCTAACAGGAGGGATTGTGCTTCCCATCCTAAGTCACCCAATCAAGCCAGTTACTCTGTCTACATAGATAAATCGACTTGCGCACACCTAGACTATCAACAGATACTTTGATCAAGTATCTTCGGGTCTCAACAGGTAATTGATCATGACAAACCTAGACTACAACATGCATTTATCATAATGACCTAGTCTCAATGGGGCTACCATGATTCCCCACAACCATCCATCACACGCACACACTATCAATTGATCAACCAATCAAACACAATCCAATGGACAATTACATCAATTGTCTAAGTCTCAGTGAGTATTTTGTTTCAGATACCTTGACTTCATCGGGCAATTACATCAATTGTCTAAGTCACCAACAGGTCACTTTGATTCACCTACTCAAACTTTATCATGTCCAAGCAAACAACTGACATCATCTATCACGCTTTGACTCGACCGGGGTAGTTTAACCAATTGCACCAGATTGTCCAACCATTTTGATCAATTATATAGCATCAATCAAAAGCACAACACCACATTTGCACTGTATCTCCTACATAACGTACGGGTACTCATTGGCTTGTCATTTCTCCGTATTCACTCTGTTTTCTTTCATTCTTTCACCGTTATTGTTAATTTCTTCTATTCTACCTCCCCTCCACTTCTCATTCTTTTTTGAGAGATCCCCCAATTTTTCAAAAAAAATTTGGCCCATCTCTTGAGGGGGCATACCACCCACTAAATTAATATTTATGGGGCATATTTCTTTACGCCTATTTTTCTTTCTTTGAAACGACGCGATAAAACCACACCCTCTCAAAGAGGGGCAAAGTTAGTCACATAAATTTGTCCACTTAATTAAATGAATATTTAGTATTTATTTGATTATTTAACCATCAATCAATAATTAATTAAATTAATATTTAATGAATTCATCTTAACCCTCTTCTCCTATTAATTAAATAAATTATTCAATTTATTTGATTTAATTCACTTAACCAAATTTAGACAATTAATTAAATAAATAAATCATATTTGTTTAATTAAATCTTCTCTCACATTTAAATAAATTAATATTTATTTAAATCCCCCAAAATCTCATCTCTCACATTTAAATAAACTAACATTTATTTAAATCACCTTTATCCTCCACCCACTTGCATTTTCCTACAAATGCAAGTTGCACAACTATTTTAAACAAATAAATTATTTATTTAAAATCCTATTTATCCTCACCCATTTGAAACCTTTAATGGTTTCCCTTAAAATATTCTAACTTAATGGCTTCCTTCTAGAGTCTTCTCAAGCCTTTAATGGTTTCCCTTAAAGTCTTCAAACTTAATGGCTTCCTTCTAGAGTCTTCTCAAGCCTTTAATGGTTATCATCAAAGTCTTCAAGCATTTAATGCTTTATCTTCCTTTTTCTCATTTAAATAAATTAAGATTTATTTAAATCCAAAATTCACATTCACATTTAAATAAATTATTTAAATATCTATCCAAATACAAATTAAACCATTTAATTGAAATGAATGATTTTATTTTAATTGAAAATCTCAAAATTCCTCCCACTTGCATTCTCCTACAAAATCCACTTGCATGCCTAAATCCCTTCTAGATTCTTCTAACTCCTTCTAATTAGCCTAATCCTATCCCAATCATTGTCACATTTCTAAATAAAAGAAAGTCACTTCTCGAAAAGCCCTCAAATTCTTCAATAAGCATTAAAGGCTTTATGTCTTCAAATGGTTAACTTTTAAAGTCTTCCAAACCATTAAAGGCTCTTACATGACCATTTATGGTTAACTCATCTTTTACCTTTGGTTAGAGACTTTCCTCTAACTTAACCATCCTTTTGACTCATGGGTCTCTTCAAAGCATTTATTTCTTTGACTAAGGTAACCATTTAACCCTTGCACATTCATTTATCCCTTGGATAAAAGGAATATCCATTAACCTAACCCTAACCCAACCCCCTAGGGTAACCATCATGTCCCCTCAAGCATTTAATGCTCCTTATCTCTCCTCTCAAGCCTCCTCATGGTGACACTTGTCAACATGGGATTGGGTTGAAAGTCTCACATGGATTGAATATCTTTCAATCCTAACCCTTGTTAAGATTGCTCAATCTTAACCCTTCATTTCCGTATTTCTTCTATAAATAGAACCCTTCTCCTCAAGAAAAGGAGGAAGCATTAGAGAATTGTTGCTATATTGGTATTAGCATAGAGCTTTTTCATAGCATCACTATCGACACTTGCATAGCATTTGTTTATCACATCCAACCATCTTGAATCTCCATATGGCATCCATGGCTAGTGCTAAAAGTGAAGAGCTACACTCAAGTGGAACTTGGAGAGGAAAGGAACAAGAGAGGAGCAACTATGAGCATCTTGATTAGCATTTGGAGGAGTATAGTTTATCTATTCTATGTTTGTATGCTTTCTATTTCATGCTTATTATCTCTCTTGATATGCCTATTTAGGATAATCTTTTGTTGCTAACACTAACGTTTGTTTCTTGTGCTCTTGTGTGTGTTGCCATCAAACAGATTTTCTAATCCTTTTTGCAGAGCATTAGGTTCAATAAAAACTTCAAGCTTTTTTCTCTTCCTTCGTTTTACTAGAATAACATCTATTAATGCTTTGATGTCCTGAGATACTTGTTCCACAAACCTTCTTACCATGCCCTACTACTTCTCCCTTTTCTTCCTGTTGAATTCTATTTGAACCTCTTTCTTTTTCTACTCTGTAGTACCAAATGACTTCTCGGCTTCATCTATAGGTGTATCAATTAACATCTTTGCATAAGCATCTAGAAATTGAGCATCAAGTTCATAACCCATCTCTTCAATCCATATCTAATGGGGCTTGACCGCTTCCATTAAGGTCTCATCCTTTTTAACCATGAAGCATATCTGGGTTGAGTGTCTCTCAACAATTTTCTTTGGAACCCTCTCTCTATATTTCATAGCCTTTTGGAATGCCTTGAAGTAACCCCAAACTTTATCATCACGTTGACTACCCATAGTAGCAATAGATTATTTCAGTTGTCTTCCTACCGGGATATCAAATGGCCATTGCCTCTTCCCAAAACCGAGAGTTTCATTAATGAAAAATAACATCAAATAGAAAATAAGATTACCATACTAGAATGTTCCCTTCTTCTCTCCTTTGATTTTTCCTAAGTTAATTAACAATTCATCCAACATCCATCCATAGAGATTTAACAACTCATTATCCCTCATCATCTTGTGTGCTACATAAATGCAGTAGCTAGAAACAAAATTCAGACAATTGGATTGAGTTATCTTGTAACCAATAAGCATGTTACCAAATATGATATCTCTATCATTGATAGTACTAACCCTCATCGATCTCCAGTTTGATGTTGTGCCAGTGAGCTTGTTAACCTGATCATTAGAAATCTTCTTCTCGAGACGTTGACCAACCTGTGGTAAACCAGTGATGGCCCTGATGGCCTCCTTCGAGATCTTATATGGCTTGTCCAACCAGATGAATTCTCCATGCACTCTACTCAAAACATATATGAAAATCTCATCTTCAAATTTGGGAATATCCAGGATGTCGGTAAACCCTAGATTCTCAATATGCTTGTACTTGAGCTTAATCTTTCCAGAATCCCCCATCAACTCGCTCATGTACATGCTCTTAATATCACTAGTACCCAAATCCTCAATATGATATTAAATGTATTCTCAGACATCTTTAGCATATGCAACTCCTTCTAGGACATGGGAAAAAGCACCAACCAAATCATCCAAGGTGGCAATATGCAGAACTTTGTTAAAAATCAGCCTAGGACAATCCTTAACCTCAACAACAATAGGATTTCCAATAAAATTTGGTGTAGAGGATGATCTTGCTTCCATGATGAAATATTAATTTGATAAGTACCTGAAAAATTTGCCAGTGAAAACCCTAAAGAACTCTTTCAATCACTGGTGAAATCGCTCAAGAAGATATCGATTGCACTGAATTGCCTTAGACTCGCTCTGAGTCTCTCTTAATCACTCTGAATGCAAGGTGATCATAAATGAAGTGGATTCAACCTTTTATCCTCCAAGAAAACCCTAATCCATCATTGATATGAATGACTTTCGGTGAAAGATACTAGATCTTGGTCAAACATCTCCATACCAGATAAGCATCTCCAAATATCTAGAACATCTTCTAGAACCTCTTTCTAGGGCATATGCACTATATTTCATGAATTTTTCCTATCCCTAAGGCATCTTCCTTAGTTATCCGATGAGATTCCTGGTGGTGCAAGAGCAACCTCCTCTGTCGGTTGAGTAACCGGAGCATTCCCATTTGCTGATTGATCTTCTAACTTCCTGTGTGGGGGAAAAAGTGAGACTAGGTTATCATGCCCTAATCCTACCTTTTGTCACACATTATAGAATACGAAAGAGCCTAGAGGTATCACACAATTGGCTACTTCTTTTTGTGAAAGAGAGAGCCACGGGCTACCTATTAGGGTTTCTATTCCTTTGTTGTAATTGAAAGGTAAGATTATGCAAGTTCAATTCCTAACCCTAAAATGCAAGTATGAGCTAACAACAAGATTGTAGAATTGAACTTAAACAATGGAAAGCTGTAAACACAAGGATAAGACAAGAATGCAAATGCGTACCCGGAGTCAAAATCTGAGTGGAAATGTTCGGGACGGGGGCGCGGGCGCCACTGTCCTGATTCTGCACCTGAAACTGCTATTTTGCACTCTGGAAACTATCTAAAATGCTGTCTGTCAGGAGGACCAAGGTGCCCAGCACCTCTGTCCCAGGGACTAGGGCGCCCAACGCCCCTGTCCTGGTAGGACCAGGGCGCCCCACGCCCCTATCCTGGTGTTCTGCTCTACAATTTGATGTGGGGTGTTGTCTCGACCTGCTTCTTCTGAATCTGCAACCTGCGGCGTCGTCCGAGTCTCGAAACCTACACTTATATCTGAAAAGGATGTTTGGGCAGCTATATAGGGTTTTGCCTTAGTCAAACCCCCGCTTCGGTGATTTCCACCTCCACGAATAGCCAAGTTGTATTGTAAAAGTAATGTGTGTGCAGACCTTGTGTGTGTGCAAGATCTAAAATGCAAGTAAGCAAACTAGAGCAACCTAGAAAGTAAACCCTAATTGCTTGTTAATGATAATGTAAATGCTCTAAATCAAGATGCAAAGTGATCTAAAGCATGGATAAATGATATATTGAAGCTTATGCAAAGACATGAAAACAACATGAAACCATACCCAACCCCCAAGGGAGAGGTACAAGCCAATCTTCAGTCGGTGATCTCCTATTGTTCTTCAATGTCTTCCAAGCCCTAAATGGATGAATGGATTTGATAAATGCTTGATAGAGGGATGTTGAAAGTTGTTGAAGTCTTCAAAGATCTGCTCTTTCGCTGCATATGAGGTTCCTGAAAACAAAAATCGGATCCTTTCAAATGAAGAAAGAGAGCTCTTATGTATGAAACCCTAGGTCGTAATTTCATCTTTTGGCCGACCTAGAGATTGAATATCCCACCAATTTCTTGGGGTTAAGCTTTATTTTATGATTGGATCACGCTCCTAAAATTTTGGGAAAAATGTCTGGGATCGTGTGCACTCCGGGCGCCATGGTCCCGACAACTTTTCACCAAATTTTTAGGGCCGTCAGATATGATGATTTTAGAGAGAATCCCGAAGTTACAGGTGATTTCGAGATGTTTTGACCCCCGAAATCAAGCCCCCAAGCTCAGAATAGGGCCTAATTAGGGTTTTTGATTAAGTAGTGTATTGGAAGAATAAAATGAAAGGGGCACGCTTTAATGAAAGGGCCCGACTTTATGATGTGGAAAATGATGAAATAGAACCTTTAGACCTAATTAATTTGATTAATTAAGTGCTAAAGGGGAAATGCAATGCAAAATGCAACTGCGCCAAGGCGGGTGCTAAACTAGGTGTTAAATTGTACTGCTTTAAAATCATCATCACTTTCATCCCTAAAAATTTTGAAGAAATTTGCGAGGACTGTGTGCACTCCATTCGCCACGGTCCCAGACATTTTTTCTGAAATTTCGGGAGATTGTCCTGACCTTGATATGATCTTTGTGGGATTTAATTGACCTTATATTTCCCTTTATCATTCGATCCATTATTATCAACTAGTGGATTTCTGCTTCTACAGAACTTAGCAATGTGTCCAACCTTGTTGCATGCATAACATGTAACATTGTTCTTTTGAATTGCTTTTCTAAAACCGGTATAATTGCTTGACGTACATTGATTAGCCATATGTCCAAATGTTCCACATGCATAACACTTAGCATTCATTTTGCAATCTTCCATCTTATGACCATACTTATTGCATTTAGAACATTGACCGAGAACATAATTATAGTTCTGATTTGCTCTATTTCTACATTGCCTAGCCATGTGACCAAATTTATTACAAACAAAGTATCTACCATTAAATTTGTAAGCATTAAGATGCCTTACCGATGTCTTCTAATTTTGATCATCATTTGCAGTACCAAAACTTTGACCTTGTTCAAATCCAAGTCCACTAGAATCTCCATTCTGTCTTTGACTTTTCAATAACTCATCAAGCTGTGTTGAACTCACCTTGAATTTTTCCTTATACCCACTTGCAATAACTAGATCATCTCTTATAATTATCATTTGTCTTTCAAGTTCTTGTTCATTACTTTGGGATTGCACTAAATCAGTTCTCAACATATCATTTTCATGAACCAACCGGATGCATTCTTCAGATCTATGTTTCAGGGATCTTCCAAGATTTTCTTCATTCATCTTCCAATCCTCAATCTCTTTTGAAATTCTCATAGTTAAGGCTTGCATTTCATTCCTCATAACCATGTTCTTCTGACTCAACTTCTGTCAGCCTCTCCTGTAGGATAAGATTGAATTCCTGAGCATAATTAAACTGATCTTGTAGCTTCAAGTTCTTCATCATTTCAGCATCATAATCTTCAAGTACTACCTCAAGTTGTCTTTCCAAACTCATATCCATGGATTTTGGATTCAGGATCTCCCTCAAGTTTTTAAACTTCCTCTGAGGCACAAAGCTTAGATACCAATTCTTGGAATCCAAGAACACTAAGAGGGGTGGGGGTGAATTAGTGTTCTACCAGAATGATCAGTTTTAGCCTTATTAAAACATGCATTCACCAACCGGTATATCGGTACATATATAAATGAAAGAAGTAAAGCAACCAATAAGCCAATCACACAAATGAATACCATAACATAGAGAATTATAAATTGAAAAATTCAAAGAGGAAAAAACATGATGGGATTTGTAAACCACAATATCAATCCTCTAGCCATATGAAAAGATATTACAAAATATGGGGGCCTGCACTTGCGGGAAGGATTACAGCCTAGAGCACACTGCTCATCACAAAAAGGAATCTCACTGAATACATAAAAATCTAGACTACAATTTGAAAAAGAGAATGAACTACAAAGATAGTATCCCCAATGCCTGAGCACAGTTCTGGTTTAAGCTCTGTCTGTTCTGGTTCATAAACCCTAGACCCTTACCAAAATAACCTCTTACATAATCAACATTCCTCGTATTACAAAAATCACTCTCATATCACTCCTCTAACATATTATATTTCATATTCAAAATGTTCTAATCAATTGACCTATATACCCTTTACAATCCTCATGCCTTATCTGGACTTACATAAATAATTACAAAATGAATATACAAGTCATCTCGGTTACAAATAAACATAAATATCAAAATCAATTGTCGATTGTCGGATCTCCCAAAATGATGCCAGCCACCTATATTGGTATTTTGATGAAGACATGCCTTCCTACAATACCGATACCCAAAGGATTCCTCTTATTGGCAAAGATACCTATCGGTATCGATGTCAGTGAAGTGTCTATCGGTAATCAACCAGACCAAAATGTGAAAACTAGAACATGTTGCCATCAATGATAACATATTGAAATAAATCAAATGAGTGTCAATTACCTACAGAGAATGAACCTAAAAATGAAATCCATGACAACCTAAATTAAGTTGAAGAACAACATCATGAGGGTCAACATTCTTTTCCGAATGATGACTATGATTTTGAGAAGGTTGTTGGAGATGCAATCTCCCATAACATGGCACACATATTCTCTTATGAATTCGGTGAGCTTTCAGTTGAAGAGGACAATAGTATGGGACACATGAGTGAGAAAGATGACATATGTTCTATTAGCAGTGAAGGCATCTCAGACTTGCTAGCAGCGAAGTACTTGAGATATGCACATGAGAAGAGCGATGAATCTATGCACTCCACTATTTTGATCCTTGATAGTGAGGATATCTCGTATGATGCATTATGAAAGACACCTACTATTAATATCAATCACATGTTTGAAGCATATGATGTACAAGAGGACAAAGAGATTCAATGTATGGGATTCTTTGAGTTCAACTTGGACATGTGTGTTGATAATGAGGATTTACATATTAATAAAAACTCAGATTTTTCTTTTAACAACATGTGTATGGATGCTTGTGATGTCACTCTTTTTTAGAGTGATACTTGGCATGAAGGGGATGTGTCTTTTGATGAAAATGATCAAGGTTGTGATGGGATGAGTGAGTGCAATCATGAATCCAAATTAAAAAATAGATGCAAGCCCCCAACCTAGTGTGTCAATCCCTACGGTGATGAGCTCTTATGTGAGTGGGAAGACAAAATACATGCATATGAGGGATCATGGAGAAGTGATAATGCTGATCTGATATGCATCCAATTTATCGATGTAGATTACATCAAGTGGGACTCAAAGTTAGATGCTGAAGTTTCTTATTAGCTTCATGATTTGTAGTTACATAAAAGGATCATAAGTGATCCTTTTTCTTTTCTTGATAATGGTTTACTTGTTGTAGATAGTGGTATGTTCTTTTGAGAACTATCTTTCGGATAAGAAAACTAATGATTGAATATGGACTATACTCCTAGCTATATTTCAAAATATGAGCCTTTGTTTTTTTAACTGGGAGGTGTCTTTCTTAAGTGTGACAATCTGATAGACTTATAAAGAACTGAGAGGGGGGTTGAATCAGTGATAGCAAAAACAATACCACATTAAACACAGACTGGTAAAAATAGTTAACCAGTTTACTTAAAACTATGCATGCAAACCAAAGTGATATAAAAGAACCCACAACAAGTAAAACATCCACCATAACACAAGTCTTTATATGTGGAAAACCCAACTTGGAAAAACCACGGTGAGATGGGACTCACAAGTTAACTATCTGCAGTAATAGGTAATTGACCGGTTAAGGTCTACAAAGTACTCTACTAGGAGTGAATCCTGTTAAAGATCCCAAAGCCCTGTTAGGAGCTATACCCTGTTAAAGGTAGTACCCTATTAGGAGTAACCTCAGTAGAGGATTTCAAACCCAAAATAATGGATCAGCTAGTTAGAGGATTTGTACAAAGAAGATTGTTAGAGCTTACCTGGTTAGGGGATTTAACTGTTGTAGTGATTAGAAAACAACAAGTGGAATGATCTAGAAGTAGCACATCTTGCTTGTATATATCCTCTTCTACTTACTTAATATTGAATCACCGACATACTCTATAATTCACATCAACTCAAACTCATAACATCACTTGTATCTTGCATCATAAAAATAGTTCATCACAATGTCATTTTATAGACATTAGATTTCATGTCGGCTTAGGAACCTCATCACAATTTCCTAGGTTCAGTGTATCTCGATAACCTTTCATAACACATCATAGATTACCTCCAAATCTGTCGGTTAGGAATAACTCATCACGACCAGTGATAACTCATCACATAATCAGTTAAAACGGTTGGAACATCGATACCATCTCATAGACTGATTGCCCATCATTTGCCTCCTTGTTGATCTCTACAGTATCTTCAAATTGGTGTCAGTAAAAATGACCAAAACCAATTGTCATTCTTGCATATATTGATTGTCTACATATTTCGGTTAGACACCTACAAACAATACTGATTTTCAATACAAAGACTTAGGAGTAGTACCGGTTTGTCTTGACTAATATGACTATAACAAAGTGAACATATGTGTGTGTATGTGTCATCAATGACAACACATAAAGTCATCCATTACAAAAATCATCATCAAGCGAACAATCTCCCCCTTTGGTATTGATGGAAACACTTAGAAAATTTTGATACAACTAAGTGTGCTTACAAAAATGATCACACACTCACACACACACACACACACACATATATATATCTTCTCCCCCTTAACAGTACATACAAAATTTTCACAACACATACTTATTACTACTCTCCCTTTGACAAAAATGCCAAATTGAAAAGTTATATATATATATATATTAAATATAAGAGTTTTTCAAGGAGTGTTCACTGCAACTTTTAAGAAAATGTCACTAAAAGTAATCTTCATCTGAGTAAAATCATTATCCCATGTTTCCAATAATGTTTCAGTTATCTCAATAGTTGTCATAACTTGTGCAACGAATTCTTCCAGTGCATCTACTGTGCTCATCTCTAGCATCGCCAAAATTGCTTCTAAATCCTTGTAGGCCCTTTGCAAGATGTCCACTTTTGGACTCAACTGGTTCTTTAGTTCTTTCAAGGATTTGAGGTGCTTAGTTTGTCAAAAATTACAAACATCTAACTGATGTTGCAAAACATTAACTGATTTGCCAAAATCCAAGGCTAAATCCTATAATGGTATGTAATTATTACATATCTTCTCCAGTTCCTTTTCAATCTCTTCTCGCCTCTTCTTCAAATCAAGATAGAAAAATAAAATGCTAGATGTATAGGCCAAAATCCTTCCTCCAGTTTCAAGAGCAGTTCTCAAAAGATCTTTATTTACAAAAAAAGCAATCTTCCCTTTATCAATATCTGTCATTAGTTTCTCTCCCCTCTTCTTTCTGTAATTATTTTTAGCTAAGGTGTGTGTAGCTTCTTCAAGGGATTTCAGTTGGTCAGTGGCAACAACAACCAATTGTCCAAGATTTCCAATAGGGGTAGTCAAATTGCCAGTGTCAGTCTCTGGTAGGAGACTTGATAGAATGTCAACAACAGTTTGTATAGTTTCTGCTTCTTTTCTCTCCTCTTTTAACCTTTTCTTTTGAGCCCGAGATTACATGATAGACGCAATCTCCATGAGTTTAGATGCACTCATATTATCTACATCTATAGGTCCTTTAATCCTTATAGAGTCATCCTCATCATCAGTTTGTTGCTTTGCCTTTTCTTTTTCCTTTTCATCTTTCTTCTTTGCTATCTTCTCCTCTATTTTCTCTTTCTCTTCATTCTTTTTCTTTCTAGTCTCCTCTTCAACCTCTTTCTTTGGTTTCTCTTTCTCTGATGGCAGTTGAATATCCTCACTAGGTTCATTGACCTATGCTTCAGCTGCTTCCTGTTTATTAGTAATGATCGGCTATTGTACAGATTCCTTAATTGGTTCAAAGATATTACTAGTTGTGTCAATAGTGTCCTGGATTTATTCAGTATCATCTACAAATAAAATAACTGGTAGATAAGTTGTGTTATACTTATTCTTAATAGGATAGACAACATCTGGTGTAATAACCTCTTCAGTATCTAGCTCCGGTGGAGCTCCAGTCTTTGTTTGATCAGGTTTATTTGCATAGTCTTCCAAAAGTGTATTCATCCTTTGAATATTTTGGGCTATAAGATGAGTATCATCTTCAACAAGTTGAACCTTTCCATCCAATAACTTCAGTCTCCTTGTCTTAGAGTGAAACCATCCTTTGAATTTTGTAAGAAATACTAATAATTCATCTCTAGACAACTCAGGAAAATATTGAATGAAAATTCTATCAATAATTTCTTGATCCTATTTTACAACCACTTTCCATTTATTTGCAGGAATAGAATACAAAGAATTGGAAATATCCTTTTCAATATCTTGAGGCAACCGATTGTATTGACACAAATGGTTGATTACCTCTTGAACAATTTGTTGTTTTTGACCATCATCAAATGAATCAAAATAATCTTTCACATTATCAAACCTTTTCCTCCCTAATGTTTTTAATGTCCTCTCAAAATCATTCATAGGTTTGTATGATATAACATTAATAAGATTAATTTACTTTGAAATGTCTCCTACTGGTTTGGTTTTCTTACCAATCAATTTCATCTTCTTTGGTTCCTCTTCACTATCAGTATCCTCAGATTTTTCTTGAAGAATGAGATGTCTACTTCTCTTCTTCGTTGCACTCTACTTATTTGCATATACTTTGGGTACAGGTTCCTTTTTTACTTGAATACTTCTTGTCACTCTTGTACTATTGGCCACTGAAGGTTCTTTCTTAACCTTCTTTTTCTCTTTGCCAATACTGGGTTGAGCAGGTACAATTCGTTCCTATAAGTTCCCAGTATTTTCTTCTTCTTATCCTTAGGAGATGCCAAAAGGTTGTTGGTGTAACTGATTAACAAGTCATAGTTGACTTCATAACTCATTTCTTCCATCTCTTCTTCCCTAGATTCAACGGCCTCCATAAGGCAAAAGTTAGTGGTGATAGTGAAACAAATGTCTTTTTCAAAGTGTTTCACCAGTTCATTTGATAGCCTTAATCTCATGCTCATCTTCTTTTGAAACTCATTAAAATATATGTTCATGGCAATAGGAAATGTGTTCTTCACATCCTTAATGTTGTTCTTGATTTGAGTTGTAACCGGTATGTCTTTCGATAATTTAATATCACCAATTCCTGGTATGAAATTCCAAAAATAGAGAAATAGACCAATCAGTAGTTGACCATATTTGAAATTTTGAGTATTGTCACTCTTGATTGATTTTAGGTTCAACATCAGTTGGATTCTCATTGCCTCTCATAGGTCATAATCTGCATTCTCTATAATCATCATGTAGGCTGCATGCATAGCAGTAGATGGTGCATTGTTCATCTTGCTGGAATAGAATATCCTACAACCAATAACCATAGTTGCAAATTTCACTGTTGGATCTTTAATGTTGTTGACTGAAATTGCACGACCATTATTGGTGGTCAGAGTCAGTACAATCACAGTATCTTTTGAAATTGTCCTCAATTTTGGTACTTCACCAGTTTGCCAGAAACTAGTCACTGCATGAATTGCTTCCTTTGTGATTGTGTGTGACCTGTCAAGATATATATTCTCTCCATGCAGATGACTAAGGATAATCCTAACATTCTCTTCCTCAAAATATTCAAAAAAGTATGGCACATTATGAAAACCCTTTTCATAAACCCTAATGTATTCAGGTTTGATTTTCCCGTTCTTATCACACAAAGATTTGAGTTGTGAATAGATAGACAATGTTCCTAAATCCTCAATTTTACAATCTATATAAATGGATAAATCACTTTTTATCATAGCACCATCAATAACTTGAGACAATGCATTATATGATTCTATTTTATCTGATTCTGTAGACTCCATAGCTTCAACAGTAATCATAAGTCTCTCTGCTGGTGCAGACAACGATGCCATTCTAGATAATCTTGATTTGAGAGAGATTACAAAAAGAATACCTTTCTCCCTTTGCACTGGTAGGTTTTCCGGTTGATCTCTCAAATGCACACCCATTTTGCCTTTTCTTATCTTCGAATCTGATTCAACTTTTGATCCATAGCACAAATTTGTTCACAATCAACTAACAATTCTTTGTTTTGCTTTATAGGTGCTCAAAAACTCTTCTTCGAATGCAATTAGGGTAAAATTAACTTAGTTAAACTTTCTTTTATAAACTTATCCACTACATTAATTGCACAACCGATAGGGTAACAAACCCTAATTACCGCTTAACAAACTTGCCTATATCGATAGGTATATAACTGGTTGGTAATCCTTTAGAAAATCGATACACAATGATATCAAGAATTCTCATAAAACAACTCGAAATGAAAAACTCTCTTACCATACACTCTTCAAGGGGTCTAGAAGTAGATTTATTGGTATGCTCCCATTAGGCTTGTTAAAAATCTCAGTTCACTGGTGCAGGATTCTCCACACTAGGTGAAGGGTTAGAATCTTTTGTTGGCTTTTCCCCTACTCTTCTTCTTCCAAATTATGTTCATTTTTGCTCTGGTTTCTTCAACATTGACCTTCTTCTTACCTTTCTGATCTTCGGAGTGGTTAACCAATTTTTTCTTCCCAGTTCTACAAAACTTTGCCATGTGCCCTGGTTTGTTACAATGATAGAAGGCCATCCTAGATTCTCTTCAAGGTCCGGAATTACGTTTTCCAGTTATCCTTTTGCATTTCATAGCCACATGTCCATAATTATTGTAAATTGTGAAAATCATATTTGTTACCTTTTCCATTTCATATGGACTGAACCGATTAACATAGGGTTTCTGCCAGTTCATGTTTCTTCGGTTGTCATAGGTACTTCTCTAGTCACCGATAGGTCTTGGATTCATGTGAGGTGCCAAATTATTTGCTCCATATCTGCATTCAACTGATATATGTTCATACATGTTGCATGTGTAACAATGACCTTGAAATCCTCTAGACACATATCTAGCATTATAATTATATCCTATGTTCTCATTAGGTCTTCTTCTACACACATTAGCAGTATGTCAAGGTTTGTGACATCTAAAGCAAATAGGTTTGAAAACTTTCTTATCAGTAGGCTTTTTAGCCTTAGGAGCAGTTTTACCTTCATGCATGTTTCTCTTGGTACCGAAAGATTCTCCTTTCTTAGATGTATTGAAACCAAGTCCAGATGTGTCACCTTTCATTCTTTGAGATTTGATATGCTCATCCAGCATAGAAGAAATCTTATTGAACTTTTCAAGCTTTCCATTAGCCTCAGTAAGCTCTTTGGTAAGATATTCATTGTGATTAGTCAGAGTCTCTCTTAGGGACATTGCCATTTCAAGATATAATTGTAAAGATTCTTTCTCTTCCTTCTCCTCATGCCAATGTTCATGTAAGGCTGCATTCTCCTACTTGATCCTAGAGATCTCATGATCTCTCTCTTTGATTAGGTCTTCAAATGCCCTCCTTGCTTCAATTTCTTGACTCATACAGATTGTTAGGGCTTCAAGTTCTCTTCTCAGATTTAGCTTTTCACCATTCAGTTTTTCCACTTCTTTAGCCAGTGCATCAATATAGCCTCATCTGAAAAACTATTGTCAAAGATTTCCAATAGTTGCTCAGTCAACTCTCTCCTCTTGATTTGTGAAGCTTTGAATCCGCCTCTCAGGGTTTCAAGTGTTAGGTCCTGGAGACAACTGAGAGGGGGGGCATGAATCAATTGTCCAATAAATTCAACCAAAATTAACTTAACCAAAACTTAATGCCGATAAACCAAACTTTATCTCAGTAGACAGTTTTATCAGTTAATTGCAGTACCGGTAAAGATTAATTCATGAAACAGAAAGACAATAACATCCACAACACATAACATGAATATTTGTACGTGGAAACCTTGTAAGGGGAAAAACCATGGTGGGAAGCCTTACCCACAATAAAATGATACTAATGCAGATAGTATGTGTGTACAATATGGAGTCTGCACATGTAGAAAGGCCACCTTCCAAGACCTCACTGCTCAATCAAAAAATGGGAGTCACACTGACTACAATTGGATGGTTAAATCCAATGATAGTGTACTGCTTAAGATAGCATCTTCATATCCTGGATTCAGTACCAGTTAAGTTCTAATTATCATCTCAAAAACCTTCCTTCAACCTTCAAATGATGTCTGTGTATATAACTCTACTTATTTTCTCATATACCCTATTACAATCCCTTTTCCAATTGCATATCAATCTCATAAATGAGATCTTGCATTTATACCATAACCTAAGACCAATTGAATAGGTCGGCTCACTAAAAGATATTACAATAAAATTAATTACAAATAAATCAATAAGCGATGCATCATCTCGGCTCAATGCATTTACAATAATAATAAATCATCTCCATAATGTGTTGTGCTAATTTGGAATAAATATGCTCATTGATGCATAACCTAGACCTATTTGTCAGTAACAGCAAATATGCAAACTCAAATAGATCAATAACCAAAATGCAAAAACCAAGTGATCAAATAATGTCTTTGACATAACCAGGTAGTCTTCAAGTCATTCCAAGTACTGGTGAACAATATAACCTGCTGGTGAACCAAATACTGGTGACTGTGCATAAGTCACTGACTTGCCAGTGACATAACCAAAGATCTCCAAGTGTTGATAAGTGTTGACAAGTGTTGACATCAATGACAAAACCATATCATCATATCCAAAATACCAACAATATTCCCCTTTGGCATTGCTGGAAACACAATATGGAAAAACCATCAAAGTGCAAAAATAGAAATACCAAAATCCCAAAACCGACAATCTCCCAAAGAGATCATTAACTAGAAATCAAAATACATAATGCCTCTCCCAAAAGATAATGTGTTTTTCCATAATATCTCTCCCCCTTTGACATCAAATTCCAAAGCAATAGAAAAACTAGATACAAAATACCAACTCATTAGAACATACCAACTACTCCTCCTGAGAAGCAGCTCTCCTCATCAAAGCTGGAATAAAATATTTTTCTATTAATTTTGTCGGTTGATGACAAACTTCAACTATCTAAGTCTCTACCAGTGGGGGTAGAACTTCAAGATTCTCTCTGAGATATTCAAAACTCTCCTTAGGCAAAGGCTTTGTAAAAATATCTGCAATCTGCTCTTTAGTATTTACATAAACCAATTTCATTTCTTTTGCTTCAACATTCTCTTTCAGAAAATTGAATTTGATAGAAACATGTTTATTCTTTGAGTGAAATACCGGGTTCTTTGATATATCAATTGCTGCCATATTATCACAGTAAATAGTTATAGGTTCCTTGTATTTTACCTTTATGTCCTTCAACATTTGTTTAATCCATAATACCTGTGTACAATTAGTTGTTGTTGCAACATATTCTGATTCTGTTGTTGATAGTGATGTACAGCTCTATTTCTTGCTCAACCATGAAATTAGTCTGCTACCAAGAAAAAATTCTCTACCGGTGGTGATTTTTCTGTCATCCACATCTCCTACCCAATTAGCATCTGTGTATGCACATAAATCAAAATTTTCATCTCTAGAATACCATAAACCAAGATTTGTAGTGCCTTGTAGGTACCGCAAAATCCTTTTTACTATTGATTCGTGATTTTCTTTAAGATTTCTCTGAAATCTTGGGACAATACATACTGCATTCATAATATCAAGTCTTGTTTGTGTCAAATACAGTAAACCTCCTATCATGGACTTGTATCTAGACTTATTAATAGGTGTTGATTCATCCTTCAAAGATAGTTTATTAGTTGTATTCATAGGTGTGCTTACCGGTTTAGATTTTTCCATGCCAAATTTCTTTAGTAATTCCTTCAAGTACTTAGATTGACATGGGAATATAACTTTATCAGTCTGTGAAATCTGCAATCCTAAAAAGAATTTTATCTCTCCAATCATAGACATTTCACATTCTTGCCGCATTTTATTAGAAACGTCTTTACACAATCCATCTTCGCCTCCAAAGATTATATCATCAACAAAACCTTCAATAACCAAGATGTCATCATTAGTTACTTTGTAGTATAGATTGTTGTCATCATTACCTTTAGTCTAACCAAACTTCAAAATATATTTTTCCAATCTAGCATGCCAAGCTATAGGAGCTTGCTTTAGTCCATACAAAGCTTTCCTTAACCTGCAAACCATATCTTTGTTATCTATCAAAGAAAATCCATTAGGTTGTTCAATATAAACTTCTTCTTCAAGATCTCCATTTAGAAATGCACATTTAACATCCATTTGATATACTTTATAGTTCTTGTGTGTTGTAAAAGCCAATAAAAGTCTGATTGCCTCAATTCTAGCTACCGGTGCAAAGGTTTCATTGTAATCAATTCCTTCTTTATGTGAATATCCCTTGCACACTAATCTTGGTTTGTTTCTGATTACCTTCCCATCTTCATTAAGTTTATTTCTAAAAACCCATTTAGTTCCAATTACATTTTTGTCTTTAGGTCGGGGAACTAATGACCAAGTGTTATTCCTTTCAATTTGTTCCAATTCATCTTCCATAACTTTAATCCAATATTTATCTTCACATGCCTCATTAATTGATGTAGGTTTAATTTGAGAAATAAGACATACCTCTTCATTTTCCAATCTTCCTCTAGTCATAACTCATGAAATTTGTTTCCAATTATCTGATCTTCAGAGTGGTCCAATCTTACATACCGGGGTGTTTTTACTTGTTGATGTTCCTTAGTAACTGTTGAATCCTCAGATGATGCCGGTGTAACTAGATCAACATTCTATACTAGTGTACTCATAGTAGGTTCATTTGTGATTATATCTATTGCCGGTTCAGAGTCCATGTACCTTGAATTTCCTCTAAATTGTTCATCAATCTTCACATTTGCACTCTCAACAATTTTTTACAATCTCTTGTTAAAACATCTATATGCCTTTCTCTTAGATGAATAACCAAGAAATATTCCTTCATCACTTCTAGGATCAAATTTGCCAATATAGTCATCTCTTCTAATATAGCATTTACTTCCAAATATTCTAAAATATTTAAGAGAAGGAATATTGTGATACCATAGTTCATGAGGGATCTTACCGGTTTCACCTTTGATGTGAACTCTGTTGAATGTATAAACTATTGTATTGATTGCTTCTCTCCAATATATATGAGGTATTTTTTCTTCTGATATCATACTTCTGGCTACATCCAAGATATTTTTGTTTATCCTTTTCACAACTCCATTCTGATGGGGTGTCTGGGGTGCTAGTAACTGTCTTCTGATCCCATTCACTTCACAGAATGTATTAAATTTCGTAGATGTGAATTCACCTCCTTGATCTGATCTCAAACATTTGATTTTCTTGTTGGTTGCATTCTCTACCATCACCATGAATAGTTTGAATTTTCCAAATGCTTCAGATTTCTCGCTAAGAAAAGTAGCCCATCACATTCTAGAATAGTCATCAATGATTATCATAAAATGCCTATCTCCTTGTATACTTCTAGTTCTTGTTGGACCACATAAATCAGTATGAATCAAATCAAGAACATTGCTAGATTTCTCTGGACTACTCTTGAAAGTTTCTCTAGCTTTCTTTCCAAATTGACATTCCTTACATACCGGATTGTGAGGTTTAACAATCTTAGGTAAATCTCTTACTGCCTTAGTTGTACTGTTTTCACAATGCAATCAAAATCTACATGACAAAGTCTCTTATGTCATAACCAACTTTCATCAATATGTGCAATCAAACATGCTTTCTCATTGTTATTCAAATGAAAGATATTACCTCTAGTCTGATTACTGGTTGCAATTTCCAAACTAGTTTTGTTTAAGATTTTGCATTTACCATTCTTAAATTGTAACTGAAATCCTTTCTCAACTAATTGACCAACACTCAAAAGATTATGCTTCAAACCTTCAACATAGTAAACCTTATCAGTATTGTGCTTACCATCAAAATATATAGTTCCTTTTCCTTTGATCATACAAGCTTTATCATCTCCAAATCTCACTAGATCTCCATTGTAATCCTGAAAGGTTAAGAATTTACTCTTATCACCAATCATGTGATGTGAACATCTTGAATCAATAATCCATTCATCCTTATCTTTAATTTTAGTTATCAGAGCCTTCTCTACCGGTTGTATAGTAGGTGCTAGTTGATCTTCTATTATAGCAACAAAAGCCCATCCATTGTCTATCGGATCCTCATCAGAATCATCAGTGACTCTTTCATTAGCATAATAACAAGATTTGTCTCTATTCTTCTTAAACTTGTATCTTTCATAATTAGGGTTAGGCTTATATGTTCTTTTAGCTTCTTCTCTTGATCTTGCATGTCTATCAGGACATTTAGAAGCCATATGACCAATCTTATTACAGTTAAAACATTTAAAAGGTGCTTTACCTTCATACTTACTTTGAACTGCACCTTTAGGTATTTTCCTTGCAAATAGTGCTTCAAGCTCTTCTAGTTATTCATTCTCCTTCCTGATTTCTTCAAGTAATCTTGCATAAAAGGCTTTCCAATTAGATTTCTCAGATGATGATGATGATGTTGCAGATGATGATGATGGCTTGAAAGCTAGATCTATCTTAATAGTAGCAACAGGACCAAATTCCTCAAGTTCAAAAGCTGAAAGTTTTCCAACCAAAGTGTCTCTAGATACTGATGCATTAGGCATTGTTCTCAATTCATTTATAGCAGTAAATTTCATTTTATATACCAGTGGGAAAGCACTTAAAACTTTAGAAACAATCTCATTTTCACTTAAGGTTCCTCCACAACATTGTATACCCAAAACAATTTCATTAGCTCTTTCCATAAAAGAAAAAATCCTTTCATCTTCTTCCATTTTTAGAATTTCATACCTGACCCAGAAGCATTCAAGTTTTGCAATTTTGACTATGGAATCTCCTTCATTCAATATTTCCAATTTGACCCAAATAGCTTTAGTAGTTGATGTGCCTGATAATCCCATGACTTACTGATCTGACAATGCACTCAAAAGTGCTTCTCTTTCTTTGCAATCATTTTCCTCATCTTTAGCCAAATTTGGTGGATTAGGTTGACCTTGAGTAGGAGCAGTATAACCATTCTTTGTAACATCCCATATGTCCTTTCCAATAAAATTCAAATGTATCTCCATCCCGATCTTCCATATGCCATAGTTAGTTCCATCAAGTTTCGGACTGTCCTTCCTGAAATAATTAGTAGACATTGGATCTCCTCAAGCTATTAAACTTCTGCAAAAAGAGGACTAGGCTCTGATACCAATTATTAGGTCCCAGAGACAATTGAGAGGGGGGGGGGGGGGGGGGGTGAATCAGTTGTCCAATAAATTCAACCAAAATTAACTTAACGAAAACTTAATGCTTAATATCGGTAAACCAAACTTTATGTCGGTAGACAATTTTATCAATTAATTGCAATACTGGTAAAGATTAATGCATAAAACAAAAAGACAATAACATCCACAACACATAACACAAATATTTGTACGTGGAAACCCTATAAGGGGAAAAACCATGGTTGGAAGCCTTACCCACAATTAAATGATACTACTGCAAATAGTATGTGTGTACAATATGGAGTCTGGACATGCAGAAAGGCTAGCTACCTAAAGCTCACTGCTCAATCACAAAATGGGAGTCACACTGACTACAATTGGATGGTTAAATCCAATGATAATGTACTGCTTAAGATAGCATCTTCATATGCTAGATTCAGTATTGGTTAAGTTCTTGTTATCTTCTCAAACTTCAACCTTCAAATGATGTCTGCATGTATAGTTCTGCTTATTTTCACATATACCCTATGACAATCCTTTTTCCAATTACATATCAATCTCACAAATGAGATCTTACATTTATACCATAACCTAAGACCAATTGAATAGGTCGGCTCAGTAAAAGATATTACAATAAAATCAATTATAAATAAATCAATAAGAGATGCGTCATGTTGGCTCAGTGCATTTACAATAATAATAAATCATCTCCATAACGTGTCGAGCTGATCTAGAATAAATATGCTTGCTGGTGCATAAACTAGACATATTTGTTGGTAATAGCAAATATGCAAACCCAAATAGATCAATAACCAAATCGCCAAAACCAAGTGATCAAATAATTTCTTTGACATAACCAAGTAGTCTTCAAGTCATTCCAAGTTCCTGTGAACAATATAACCTGTCGGTGAACCGAATACTGGTGATTGTGCACAAGTCACTGACTTGTCGGTGAACATAACCAAAGATCTCCAAGTGCTGATAAGTGTTGACAAGTGTTGACAAGTGTTGACATCAATGACAAAACCATATCAACATATCCAAAATACCAACAATATTCCCCTTTAGCATTGATGGCAACACAAGATGGAAAACCCATAAAAGTGCCAAAACAAAAATGCCAAAAACCAAAAACCAAAAACCAACAATCTCCCAAAGAGATCATTAACCAGAAATCAAAATACATAATGTCTCTCCCAAAAGATAATGTGTTTTTCCATAATATCTCTCCCTCTTTGACATCAAATGCCAAAGCAATACAAAAACCAGATACAAATTACCAACTCAATATAACATACCAACTACTCCCCCTTAGAAGTAGCTCTCCTCATCAAAGCCGGAATAAAATACTTTTTTGTTAATTCTGTCGGTTGATGAAAAATATCAAGTGTCTAAGTCTCTACCGGTGGGTGTAGAACTCCAATCTTCTCTCTGAGATATTCAAAAGTCTCCTTAGGCAAAGGCTTTGTTAAAATATCTGCAATCTTCTCTTTAGTATTCATATAAACCAATTTCACTTCTTTTGCTTCAACATTCTCTTTCAGAAAATTGAATTTGATGGAAACATGTTTAGTCTTTGAGTGAAATACCAGGTTCTTTGATATATCAATTGTTGTTATAGTATCATAGTAAATAGTTATAGGTTCCTTGCATTTTACCTTTATATCCTTCAACATTTGTTTAATCCATAATACTTGTGTACAATTAGTTGTTGCTGCAACATATTCTGATTCTACTGTTGATAGTGATGTACAACTTTGTTTCTTGCTCAACCATGAAATTAGTCTGCTACAAAGAAAAAATGCTCCACCAATGGTTCTTTTTTCATCATCAACATCTCCTGCCCAATTAGCATCTGTTTATCCACATAAATCAAAATTTTCATCTCTAGAATACCATAAACCAAGATTTGTAGTGCCTTGTAGGTACCAAAAAATCCTTTTTACTATTGATTCATGATTTCCTTTAGGATTACTCTAAAATCTTGAGACAATACATACTGCATTCATAATATCACGTATTTTTTGTGTCAAATACAGTAAACCTCCTATCATAGACTTGTATCTAGTCAGATTAACAGGTGTTGATTCATCCTTCAAAGATAGTTTATTAGTTGTAGTGATAGGTGTGCTTACTGGTTTAGAGTTTTCCATGCAAAATTTCTTTAGTAATTCCTTCAAGTGCCTAGATTGACATAGGAATATACCTTTATCAGTCTGTGAAATCTGCAATCCTAAAAAGAATTGTATCTCTCCAATCATAGACATTTCACATTCTTGCTGCATTTTATTAGAAAAGTCTTTACACAATCCATCTTCACCTCCAAAGATTATATCATCAACAAAAACTTCAATAACCAAGATTTCATTATTAGTTACTTTGTAGTACAGATTGTTGTCAGCATTACCTTTAGTGTAACCAAGCTTCAAAAGATATTTGTCCAATCTAGCATACCAAGCTCTAGGAGCTTGCTTTAGTCCATATAAAGCTTTCCTTAACCTACAAACCATATCTTTGTTATCTGTCAAAGAAAATCCATCAGGTTGTTCAATATAAACTTCTTCTTCAAGATCTCCATTAAGAAATGCACATTTAACATCCATTTGATATACTTTATAGTTCTTGTGTGCTGCAAAAGCCAATAAAAGTCTAACTGCCTCAATTCTAGCTACCAGTGCAAAGGTTTCATTGTAATCAATTCCTTCTTTATGTGAATATCCCTTACACACTAATCTTGGTTTGTTTCTGATTACCTTTCCATCTTCATTAAGTTTATTTCTAAAAACCCATTTAGTTCCAATTACATTTTTGTCTTTAGGCCGGGGAACTAATGACCAAGTGTTATTCCTTTCAATTTGTTCCAATTCATCTTCCATAACTTTAATCCAATATTTATCTTCACATGCCTCATTAATTGATGTAGGTTCAATTTGAGAAATAAGACATACCTCTTCATTTTCCAATCTTCCTCTAGTCATAACTCCTTGAAAATTGTTTCCTATTATCTAATCTTTAGAGTGGTTCAATCTTTCATACCAGGGTGTTTTTACTTGTTGTTGTTCCTCAGTAGCTATTACATCCTCAGATGATGTCGGTGTAACTGGATCAACATTATGTATTGATGTACTCATAGTAGGTTCATTTGTGATTATCTCTATTGTCGGTTCAGAGTCCATGTACCTTGAATTTCCTCTAAACTGTTCATCAATCTTCACATTTGCACTCTTAACAATTTCTTCAATCTCTTGTTAAAACATCTATATGCCTTGCTCTTAGATGAATAACCAAGAAATATTCCTTTATCACTTCTAGGATCAAATTTTCCAATATACTCATCTCTTCTAATATAGCATTTACTTCCAAATATTCTGAAATATTTAAGAGTAGGAATATTGCCAAACCATAGTTCATGAGCGGTCTTACCGGTTTCACCTTTTATGTGAACTTTGTTGAATGTATAAACTGTTGTATTGACCGCTTCTCTCCAATATGTATGAGGCAGATTTGGTTTTGATATCATACTTCTCGCTATATCCAAGATAGTTCTGTTTTTTCCTTTCCACAACTCCATTCTACTAGGGTGTCCGGGGTGCTAATAATTTTCTGATCCCATTCACTTCATAGAATGTATTAAATTCTTTAGATGTGAATTCACCTCCTTGATCTGATCTCAAACATTTGATTTTCTTGTCAGTTTCATTCTCTACCATCACCTTGAATAGTTTGAATTTCCCAAATGCTTCAGATTTCTCCCTGAGAAAAGTAACCCAACACATTCTAGAATAGTCATCGATGATTAGCATAAAACACCTATCTGCTTGTATACTTCTAGTTCTTGCTGGACCACATAAATCAGTATGAATTAAATCAAGAACATTGTTAGATTTCTCTAGAATACTCTTGAAAAATTCTCTAACTTTCTTTCCAAATTCACATTCCTTACATACCAGATTGTGAGGTTTAACAATCTTAGGTAAATCTCTTACTGCCTTAGTTGTACTGATTTTCACAATGCAATCAAAATTTACATGAAAAAGTCTCTTATGCCATGACCAACTTTAATCAATATGTGCAATCAAACATGCTTTCTCATTGTTATTTAAATGATAGATATTACCTCTAGTCTAATTACCTATTGCAATTTCCAAACCAGATTTGTTTAAGATTTTGCATTTACTATTCTTGAATTGTAACTGAAATCCTTTCTCAACTAATTGACCAACACTCAAAAGGTTATGCTTCAAACCTTCAACATAGTAAACATTATCAGTATTGTGCTTACCATCAAAAGATATAGTTCCTTTTCCTTTGATCATACAAGCTTTATCATCTCCAAATCTCACTATACCTCCATTGTATTCCTGAAAGGTTAAGAATTTACTATTATCACCAGTCATGTGATATGAACATCCTAAATCAATAATCCATTCATCCTTATCTTTAATTTTAGCTGCCAAGGCCTTCTCTACGGGTTGTACAGTAGGTGTTGGTTAATCTTTTGTTATAGCAACAAAAACCCATCCATTTTCTGTCAGATCCTCATCAGAATCATCAGTGACTCCTTCATCAGCATAATAACAAGATTTGTCTCTATTCTTCTTAAACTTGTATCTTTGATAATCAGGGTTAGGCTTATATGTTCTTTTAGCTTCTTCTCTTAATCTTGAATGTCTATCAGGACATCTATAAGCGATATGACTAATCTTATTACAGTTAAAACATTTAAAGGTTCTTTACCTTCATACTTACTTCCAACTGGACCTTTAGGCACTTTCCTTGCAAATGGTGCTTCAAGCTCTTCTAGTTCTTCATTCTCCTTCCTGATTTCTTCAAGTACTCTTGCATAAAATTCTTTCCAATCAGATTTATCAGATGATGATGATGATGATGATGATGATGTTGCAGATGATGATGATGTCTTGAAAGCTAGATTTGTCTTAATAGTAGCAACAAGACCAAATTCCTCAAGTTCAAAAGCTGAAAGTTTTCCAACCAAAGTGTCTCTAGATACTGATGCATTAGGCATTGTTCTCAATTTATTTATAGTAGTAACTTTAATTTTATATGTTGATGGAAAATCTCTTAAAACTTTAGAAATAATCTCATCTTCACTTAAGGTTCCTCCACAACAATGTATACCCAAAACAATTTCATTAGCTCTTTCCATAAAACTAGAAATCCTTTCATCTTCTTCCATTTTCAGATTTTCATACCTGACCTAGAAGCATTCAAGTTTTGCAATTTTGATTGTTGAATCTCCTTCATTCAATGTTTCCAATTTGTCCTAAATAGATTTAGTAGTTGATCTGTCTGATAATCCCATGACTTGCTGATCTGACAATACGCTCAAAAGTGCTTCTCTTTCTTTGCAATCATTTTCCTCGTCTTTAGCCAAGTTTGGTGGATTAGGTTGACCTTGAGTAGGAGCACTATAACCATTCTTTGTAACATCCAATATGTCCTTTCCAATGCAATTCAAATGTGTCTCCATCCTGATCTTCCATATGCCATAGTTAGTTCCATCAAGTTTCGGACTACCCTTCTTGAAATAATTAGTAGACATTGGATCTCCTCAAGCTGTTAAACTTCTGCAAAAAGAGGACTAGGCTCTGATACCAATTGTTAGGTCCCGGAGACAACTGGGGGGGGTGGTGGGTGAATCAATTTTCCAATAAATTCAACCAAAATTAACTTAACCAAAACTTAATTCTTGATGTCGGTAAATCAAACTTTATATCGGTAGACAATTTTATCAGTTAATTGCGGTACTGGTAAATATTAATGCATGAAATAGAAAGACAATAACATCCATAACACATAATTTGTACATGGAAACCCTGTAAGGGGAAAAACCACGGTGGGAAGTTTTACCCACAATCAAATGATACTACTGCAGATAGTATCTATGTACAATATGGAGTCTGCACATGCAGAAAGGCCAGCTGCCTAGAGCTCACTATTCAATCACAAAATGGGAGTCACACTGACTACAATTGGATGGTTAAATCCAATGATAATATACTGCTTAAGATAGCATCTTCATATGTTGGATTCAGTACCGGTTAAGTTCTAATTATCTTCTCAAAAACCTTCAAATGATTTTTGCATGTATAGCTCTATTTATTTTTGCATATACCCTATGACAATCCTTTTTCCAATCGCATATCAATCTCACCAATGAGATCTTACATTTATACCATAACCTAAGACCAATTGAATAGGTTGGCTCAGTAAAAGATATTACAATAAAATCCATTACAAATAAATCAATAAGCGAAGCATCATGTCGGCTCAATGCATTTACAATAATAATAAATTATCTCCATAATGTGTCGTGCTGATCTGGAATAAATATGCTTGTCGGTGCATAACCTGGACCTATTTGCCAGTAACAACAAATATGCAAACCCGAATAGATCAATAACCAAATCACCAAAACCAAGTGATCAAATAATGTCTTTGACATAACTAGGTAGTTGTCAAGTCATTCCAAGTTCCCATGAACAATATAACCTTTCGGTGAACCGAATACTGGTAACTGTGCATAAGTCACTGATTTGCCAGTGAACATAACCAAAGATCTCCAAGTGCTGATAAGTGTTGACAAGTGTTGACATCAATGACAAAACCATATCAACATATCCAAAATACCAACATCAAGTTCTTCCTTAGTTGCATCAAGCACTCTTGCCATCTCTAAGTAACTCATATCCCCCATATTGGCTTTAGGGTTTTCTTCCAAGCTGTTAAGCTTCAAGAAAGTTAGGCTCTAATACCAATTGATAGACTTACAAAGCACTGAAAGGGGGAGTGAATTAGTGATAGAAAAAACAATACCACATTAAATATAGACTAGTAAAAATAGTTAACTAGTTTACTTCAAACTATGCATGCAATCCAAAGTGATATAAAAGTGTCCACAACAATTAAAACATCTATCATACACACAAGTGTTTATACGTGGAGAACCCAAATTGGAAATACCATGGCAAGATGGGACTCACAAGTTAACTATCTACAATAATAGGTAACTGGTCGGTTAAGGTCTACAAAGTGCTCTGCTAGGAGCAAATTCCTTTAAAGATCCTAAAGCCATGTTAGCAGATATACCTTATTAAAGGTAGTACCCTATTAGGAGTAACCTCAGTAGAGGATTTCAAACCCAAAATAATGGATCAACTAGTTAGAGGATTTGTACAAAGAAGATTGTTAGAGCTTACCCGGTTAGGGGATTTAACTGTTGTAGTGATTAGGAAACAACAAGGTGGATAATCTAGAAGTAGTACATCTTGCTTGTACAGATCCTCTTCTTCTCACTTAATATTGTATCATCGACATACTCTACAATTCACATAAACTCAAACTCATAACATCACTTGTATCTTGCATCATAAAAATAGTTCATCATAATTTCATTTTATAGACATTAGATTTCATGTCGGCTCAGGAACCTCATCACAATTTCCTAGGTTTAGTGTATATGGATATTCTTTCATAACACACCACATATTACTGCCAAATCTATCGGTAACTCATCACACAATCAGTGAAATTGGTTGGAACACTGATATCGGTTAAGAGTTAACCTCTTCCAACTCATAGACTGATTGTCCACCATTTGCCTCCTTGTTGATCTCAGCAGTATCCTCAAACTGGTGTTAGTGAAAATGACCAAAATCAATTTCCAATCCTGCATATACAGGTTGTCTACATATACTGGTTTGGAATACAGAGACTTAGGATTGGTATAGGTTTGTCTTGACTAAGATGATTATAACAAAGTGAACATATGTGTGAGTGAGTGTGTGCCATCAATGAAAACACATAAAGTCATCCATTACAAAAATCATCATCAAGCTAGCACAATGATTTGAATCATGATGAGTGTTGTGTTCAGCATGGAAATGTGTCTTTCAGTGAGCATGACTGGTTTTTGTCACACAATGATTTGTATTTTCAGATGTTTGATAATGGTGAGTGCACTCATGATTTTTAGTTTGGTAGTTGGGTGAGATATGCCAACATGTTGAGTCAGTAATAACCCAACTATATCATCAGGTTGGTCTTAATGTAGTCCGAGAAAAATAATGTTTATAACAGAGATAAGAATTGGCAGATTTTTTCAGGTGGCCTTGGGCCATCATATGTGATTTGATCCTCACACCACAATAGTTTGGGGGTAGAGAAGACCCTTTTTTACTCTAAGCCCAATGGAGTAAGCACGCGGTTTTCTCCCTAGAGATTTGGGATCTTGCCATGGCCACAAGGGGAATGCATCCTCGAGCTATAGCCACTATTGAAATTCAAAAAATTTGTCAATTTTGAAGTCCCGGGATCAAAATTTTGCATTTTTTCTGTCACTTAGCTTAGCAGGTCACTAGTAAGGAGGAGAATATCATTTAGCACAATGAGCATTAGAGTCACCAGTACATAAGTTAGTGTTTACTTGTGTTGAAGACATGTATTGGAGACCAGTATTGGATAGCAACCTGTAAGTGGTATGTTGGTAGTGCATTGTTGCCAACTAGAAAGTGAGCTAGTGCAAAAGTTCCAACTAGTATGTTGTTGGCTGTGTGAATGCAGAACAACAGGATTCCCACTGGATAGAGATGCAGTCACCATGTGAAGAGATGACTGACATGTTGGCATTGTGTTGTCATTGATGTCAACCAGTATAGAAGGAAAACCGATTTAGGAGTATTGTTGACATACGATCATTGATGTCAACTAGTGTTGCAGGTCACCGGTAAGGAAGAGAATGTCATTCAGGAATGACCACTAGAGTCACCAGTATACAAGTTAGTTCCTAATTTGTGTGGGAGATATGAATAGGTTACTAGTATAGTCTATCACCGGTAAGGAGAGCATGTCAACTGGTAAGTGATGTGTTAACATGGAGAAGAGAAATCAACCAAGTGAGTGGTTGTCAACCAGTAAGCTTATTCAACCAGTGTACAAGTAGGATGAGCAAGGTGCTTGAGATGTTGTTTGTGATGAAGAGGTGAAATGTTACCTAAATCACATCAATATAGGAGGAATAGGATGTATTGGTCACTGGTATGTTGTATGGATGAAGAATAACAAGACTCCTACTGGATAGAAATGCAGTCACCATGAGAAGTGTTGACTGATAGTGAATGTACCCACATCAGATCTACTAGAGAATAACTAATATGCCTCAAGTGCATGAAATCAAGAATATGCACTCAACTGACAGAGAAGGCATGTTGAGTTGTAGGTACATACATTGAAGGAGATGGGTTTGTCACTTTGACAAACCAGTTGAGATATGGTTTGGGCTGATGAAGAAGAAGGCAAGACTAACCAACTGTAGACATACGACAATGATTGGATTGAAGATGGAGTCAGTTGAAGGATGATGACATAGGTGTCATCAAGGTATTTACCAGTATGTATGTCCACTGGTAATATGGACAAAGTGCAGATGCAGAAGACTCCCATATGATAAATATGTGCATACAGGAAGGTTAGCAAGAGTGCTGACCGGTAGAGTATTCCACTGGAAGAGGAGAAGAGTGCAAGGTTGATGATAGACCAATTAAGGGTTTAACTGGCAGAAGAACTCGGTAGTGGAGTTGGTCAATGATCTTGTCTGGACCGACATAGATGACTTTGCTAAAGTGTATATCGACAAGGATGCCATGTGGAGGTGATGTGGCACACATGCATAGGTCGGTGTGTTGAGTCAGTGAAGTGTCAGGCAGTGAGGTAGATGCTGATAGGTTGACATTTATGTCAACTGCATGATTCACAGGATGTGCAATAGAGGTTCATGGCTCGAGATAAATAGACAACAGAGATATAGTACATATTGTTTGAGCAAATTGAGGAAGGTGAAGGAAACCACAAAACCAATCATGGTGATCGACTAAGAAATTTGTCGACAAGTCAAAAGTAGATTGCCAAAGATAGAAGGCGTGATCAGGAAGGGACAATAATGGCAGGATTGATTGATGAGTTACAGTTCATCAATCCAGGTGATCAGACTAGATGAGATTTGATTGGATTTGGTTTGTCTCGAAGTTTATGAGAAAACCCTAACCGCCTGAATTTGAATTGGCTTTTGGTGGGAAAACCGTATTATAAATATGCAAGCCAAAATCATTGAAGATTTTTGCTGAAGGAGAGAGTATTGTTGAATGTGAAAAAAAATCAGTCAAGTTCTCATCAAGAAGAAGAAGAGGAGAATGAGTGTGACAAAGAATAGAGTTGAAGTGTTCAACCGGCAATAGAAGTGCAGAACCGACAATGACCATACCAACAGAGAAGGATTGTAGAAGACTACAAAGAGGCAAGCATTAAACTGACAGAGTGTAGTACCATCAGAGAAGGAGAAGAGGTTGAACTGACAAGAATGCAACAAAGAGTAAGGTTGCAGCAGTGAGAGGGTGATCAGAGTACCGACAATGAACTGGATAGCAGATCCAACAGAGAGATTTGAATAAGAGTTACAAAATCCATTTATAACAAGTCTATTAACTTGTAAATGAATATGTTTTATATTCACCAAGTTAGAGCTGGGTGAAGGGGTTGTAGCTCCTTGGGTTGGTGCCCTAAATCAGGGATTGGTGCTCCTTGGATTGGATCCCTAAAATTAGGGGTTGGTTCTCCTTAGGTTGGTACCCTAAAAATTGTAATCAAAGTTTCATTGTGAGGGTGAATTGGAGCAGTAGACTCCAACAACATTTCTTAGTGAGGTTTTCCCCATCTTGGATTTTCCTCGTATAGGCTGGTGTTATGAGATGTCCCTTTGTGTATGATTGCATTTGTGTTGGAATCCCCTCTAACTGGTAAGTCTGAATTGCGTTAGATCTAATAACTGCTATACTCACATAGGACAATTAAAGGGAAAAGTTTGAGAACCACTAATTCACCCCCCCTCTTAGTGGTACATTGTTTCTAGCAATTGGTATCAGAGCATAGGTTCCCATTCAACCAAGCTTTCTCTAGCTTGGGTAGATTTTGTCTTAAGGACACAATGGTTTATTTAGTGTTAATCCATGCTCCAATCTTTGATGGTTGAAACTATTCCATTTGGAGTTGTGGAATGGAAGTCTACCTATCCTCCTTAGGGTTTGATGTGTGGATGTTTGTTGTAAATGGTTGCCCTAGTAAAGTTAGTCCTCCCACTGATCTTGAAGCAGAAAGAAGATCTAGGTCCAATGAAGCAGCAATGAAGGGTATATTTAGTGGACTGTCCAGTGATGTTTCTTCCCGGGTGGACAAGTGCAGATCTGCAAAAATCTTATGGGAGAGATTGAAGAAGCTCTATGGAAATGAGCCCACTACTGTAGAACTGACCTATGATGATAGGATGAGAAATACATCTCATGTATCTGCAAATGATGAAGGTAGATCTGTTAGCAGCCACAGTAATGATGATGAAGGAACCCACCTCTTCATGGCTCAAGAATCAAAAGATGAGAGGCACACATCTAAGAATGATCATGCAGATCACTCCTACCAACAAGATGTGTTTGGCAGTGATAGTGAAGGTGAAGAAGAAGAGGAAGCAGAAGTTGATCTTGAAATTGAGCTTGTGAATGCACTTGAAGAACTCAGTAGAGTAAGAAAGAAATACAATCTATTCAATAATTCTTCTATAAAGAAGCAGAATCGGTTAATCAAATTCCTTGAAGAGTCTTAGAAATGCATCTCAGAGTTAAAGACTCAAGAAGAAGACACCAAGGAGTGTCAGTGTAAAGATCTAGCATGTGAGCTAGAGGTAAAAGATAAAGAATATCAATAGCTGCTTGGAGAAATGGAGGTTCTCAGAAATGACCTTCAGAAGTGTCAGGATGAGCTCAAGGTAAGAATCCGGTTTGATGGCAGTAGTGATGTCTTGGACAAAATGTTGAAAAAGGAAAAGCATGCAAAGGACACTGAATTTTTAGGAACAAGTGCAGGTGAATGGTCCACCAGAAAGGATGTCCCCCACAATGAAATACTATTTGTCTCCTCAAATGGAGAGAACAAGGGATAGACCTTTACTATCCAGAATTCTCTCCAAAAGAAGGTTGATCTAACCACAACCGGTGAATACTTGCAGACAAGAATGAAGACCAGTGCTGCAAGAAGGAGGAATACTACAGATCCCAAAGGAAAAGGGAAGATGAGAGAAGAGAGCTTCACCAGAAGCAAGAACATGAGAAGATAACATATAAGAATTCCTACCGGTAGAAGACAAGGAAATGCTACCACCCACAAGACAAAGCAAGTGTGGGAAAATAAGAGATCAGATGGAAGAGATACAAAGAATGGACAATCAAGGATCCATCCCCGAAGAAGTAGAAATGGAGATGTCAAATCGGTAAGATCTCCACATACATGGCAGAACAAATTTATAAGTCATATCCCATTCTTTACTAGTTATATTTTTGCATGCAATGGATATGGACATAAGGTAGGAGAATGTAGAAAGGGATCTAGAAGGAACTATCTAAGATCCAATAGAAAGCATGCACATGAGAAAAATGTATCAAAGAGTAGATACATTCATAACTCCTCTCCCAGTTATGCAAATAGTGTGTGTTATAACTATAATAGATCTAGCCATAGAAGTTATCAATGGAGGAAGAAGGACTCACAGTTCTATGGAAACCAATGGAACAATCATGCTTAGTATTGTAGCAGTTATAGAAGATATGAGCAGCAAAGACTTGCATGGAGCCAAAGGAGAAATGTCCCTACAGGATCAAGAAGTTCACCGGTTCTGGTAGCCAGTTACAATAACATGACCAGACGGAGATGGTCTAATTGGTATGTTAAGAGATTCCCTAATCATAAAGTTGGGATGGACTGTTATGGGATTCTATAGCACTACTTTCGGTTGTGATGCTGAGTTTGAAAATGAAAGGACCCATCAGCAGAAAAAGGTAAGACCTGCTCCCACAACTGAAAATGGGAAGAAGAATGAGACCAAGAAGGTGCGGAGAAAGAAAACCATGGACTGACACTGTGCATTCAATGCATAGGTGATATCTCCTAAGGCTTAAAGGAGATGCAGGACCTTAGGGGGAGTAGCATACTGAACTTATCATTCACCCTCTAAGTGAAGAAGGACACATAGAAGAGCAAGTCATTGTCGGTATAAAGGATGGAAATGAGAAGATAAGTGTGTGTAGTGGTTGTCTTGGCTACACACCTACAGATCAAAGTTGGATCACTATTCCATGTGTCAATAGATGGAGATTAACCATTGTAATCAGATGCAAAGTGACACAAAATATTAAGAGTTAGAGGAAAATGCTCTGGTAGTGATGATGGACCGGTACAGGAAGCTGGTATGTGCAGGATGTTACCGATATGATGCTAACATATACTTATAGGTTATGTAAGACAATGAGGTTGGAGATCATTGCATTAGCTCTAGAAACATGGAATGAGGAGGTTATGTCTCAGGTGGTGTTGATAAAAACCTAAATGACATATGTTGGCTCAGTTGTTGGTCATGCAGGCATACATGTTTTTGGGATAACCGGTTTGAATCATGGCATAAAGATGACATTGTATGGTATTGCGAAGATCCAAGATCATGTCATAGGTTGTAGTAGATATGATAAAGCTGAAAGATCATCAGATAATCACATATGCACAATTCAATCAGTATACAAAGTGGATTAGAGCCCCAATTTTGGACCTAACCGACATTTTGGATCTGAGATGTATGACTCAGGGAGAGTTCAAGTGCTTATGAAGTTGAGCTGACATGCTTGAACTTGTGAGTGTACTGATTGTACATGATAAAAATTGTTGTAGGGATACCCAAGGGAATTTCATATTTAGGGGTATCTACTTTTCACTCGGTTGGTTGTATTCATAGTAAAATCATACTTGATTCTAAAAAAATTTGGAATCAAATGGGAGTTGATGTAGTCTGACTAGAAGGTAAGCAGTATTCACTGACATATCCTTCTACAAATTGAGCACTTTAACAAATGGTATCACATTTGCATACTCAATTGGTGTCAGTTGGTGGCTGGGTCATCCATCTCAAGTGTTGCTCCTTGAGAAGATGTAACAAGTGGTATCAAAAGAGGAGATGCATCCGACAAAGATAAAAGAGGAGAAAGATTTATGTCAATTACCAGTAAATACAAGGTGGGAGACCCTGACAATACCCTTTACCATTGTTGTCAAAGGGGGAGAAAGATTATGTAGTATACCGCATACTACATGTGTGTAAATCCATGGATTATACAAAGGGGGAGAGTTGGATCACACGTAGGGTAAGAGAGATTATGTAGTATGTCAGATACTACATGAGTTGACATCAATGCCAAAGGGGGAGATTATTAGGATTGTGTTGTCATTGATGTCAAATGGTATAGAAGGAAAACCGGTATGGGAGTATTGTTGACATACAGTCATTGATGTCAACTAGTGTTGTAGATCACCGATAAAGAAGAGAATATCATTCAGGAATGACCACTGGAGTCACCAGTACACAGGTTAGTGCCTAACTTGTGTGGGAGATATGAACAGGTTACCGGTACAGTCTATCAACGGTAAGGAGAGCATGTCAGTGTACAAGTAGGATGAGCAAGGTGCTTGAGCTATTGTTTGTGATCAAGAGGCAGAAAGTTACCTAAATCACATCAACATAGGAGGAGAAGGATGCATTGATCACCGGTATGATGTATGGATGAAGAACAATAGGAATCCCACTGGATAGAGATGCAATCACCATGAGAAGTGTTGACTGATAGTGAATGTGCCCACACCAGATCTACCAATAAATCACTAAGATGCCTCAAGTGCATGAAATCAAGAATATGCATTGGACCGACAGAGAAGGCATGTTGAGTTGTTGGTACAGAGATTGAAGGAGATGGGTTTTTCACTTTGACAAACTGGTTGAGATATGGTTTGGGATGATGAAGAAGAAGGCAAGATTAAGCAATTGCAGACAAAGGACAATGGATGGATTGAAGATGGATTCAGTTGAAGGATGATGACATAGGTGTCATCAAGGTGTTTACCGGTCTGTATGTCCACCAGTAATATAGACAAAGTGTAGATGTAGAAGACTCCCATCTGATAAATATGTGCATACAGGAAGGTTAGCAAGAGTGTTGATCAGGAGAGTGTTCCTTTGGAAGAGAAGTAGAGTGCAAGGTTGATGACAGACTAGTCAAGGGTTTAACCGGCAAGGTTAGGAAACCAACAGAAGAACCTGGTAATGGAGTTGGTCATTGATCTTGTCTGGACCGACATAGATGACTTTGTAGAAGTGGATACTGACAAGGATGCCACGTGGAGGTGATGTGGAATGTATGCACAAGTCAGTGTGTTGAGTCGGTGAAGTGTCAAGTAGCGAGGTAGATGGTGATAGGTCGACATTTATGTTGACTGCATGATTCATGGGATGTGCAATAGAGGTTTCCGGCTTGAGGTAAATGGATAGTAGAGATCTAGCACAAATTGTTTGAGTAGATCGAAGAAGGTAAAGGAAAATGCAAAACCAATCCTGGTGATAGACCAAGAAATCTGTTGATAGGTCAAAAGCAGATTGTCAAAGATAAAAGGTGTGATCAAGAAGGCACAACAATGGCGGGATTGATTGATGAGTTACACTTCATCAATCCAGGTGATCAGATTGGATGAGATGTGATTGGATTTGGTTTGTCTCCAAGTTGATGAGAAAACCCTAACCACCTGAATTTGAATTGGCTTTTGGTGGGAAAACCAGGTTATAAATAATCAAGACAAAATCATGGAAGATTGTTGTTGAAGGAGAGAGTATTGTTACATGTGAAAAGAAATCAGTCAAGTGCCCATCAAGAAGAAGAAGAAGAAGAGCCTAAGTGTGATGAAGAATAGGGTTGAAGTGTTCAACTGGCAACAAAAGTGCAGAACCTGTAGTGACCATACCCAGAGAGAAGGAGTGCAAAACATTGTAGAGAAGGCAGACATAGATTTGGTAGAGTGTAGTATTAGAAGAGAATGAGAAGAGGATGAACTAGCAAGAATGGACCAGAGAGTAAGGTTGCATCTCCTTGGGTTAGATTGCATTTGTGTTGGTGTCCCCTTACTTAGGGCAGGGGTTGTATCTCCTTGGGTTAGACTGAGTTGGAGATCAGTGTAGGGGTTGTATCTCCTTGGGTTGGTGCCCTAAATCAGAGGTTGATGCTCCTTAGGTTGGTGCTCTAAAATCAGGGGTTGGTGTTGCTTAGGTTGGTGCCCTAAACATTGTAATCAGAGTTTCATTGTGAGGCTAGATTGGAGCAATAGACTCCAACAAAATTTCTCATCGAGGTTTTTCCCATCTTGGGTTTTCCTCATATATGCTATTGTTATGAGATGTCCCTTTGTGTATGATTGCATTTGTGTTGGTCTCCCCTCTAATCGGTAAGTTTGAATTGGGTTAGATCTGATAACTGGTATACTCACATAGGATAGTTAAAGGGAAAAGTTTGAGAACCACTAATTCACCCCCCTCTCAGTGGTACATTGTTTCTAACATGATATTGAATTTTCCCACACCAGATCACATGTGTCTGTTTGAAGATATATGCTGCACAAATAGGGAAGCCACATGAGTGCATTGTAGGATGCAGATGACAAGGATTCACTACCACTAGTTAGTGGAGCTTATCTCCTATTATTTAAAGTGTGCATCATAGTTATGGGAGATAAGATAGAATAATTAAAGGCAGATGTTTGAAGGCTCACACCGAATCCACTAGTGAAACACTAAGATGCTTCAAGTGCATGAAATCAGGGATATGCACTGAACCGATAGAGAAGGCGTATTGAGTTGTCGGGAAAGATGAAGAGTGATGAGTTTGTCACTTTGAAAAACCAGTTGAGATATTGTCTAGACTAATAATGAAGAAGGAAATATTGAGAAACTCTAGACAGAGAGTGCAATCGGCATCCAAATGCCTCAAATGGAATCAATTGAAGGTTGATGACATGGTGTCATCAAGGTGTTTACAAGTAATTATATCCACCGGTAATGCAACAATGTGCAGATGCAAAATCTCCCATCACATGAAGATTTGCATAAGGTAGGTTAGCAAGAGTACTCACTAGTTGAGTATTCCACCAGAAGAGAACTAGAGTGCAAGGTTGATGGCAAACCGGTTAAGGGTTTAATTGGCAGGGTTAGCCAACCAACAAAAGAAGTCGATAATGGAGTTGGTCGGTAATCTTGTCTAGACTGACATAACCAACCTAGAAAGGTTGGATGTCGACACAGAGGCCACATGGAGGTGAAGTGGCATGCATGCATAGGTTGGCATGTTGAGTCGATGAAGTTTCAAGCAGCAAGGTAGGTGGTGACAGGTCGACATTTATGTCGACTGTAAGATTCACGAGATGCACTGCAAATATTTGCGGCTCAAGGTCAAGAGCACAATAGAGATCTAGCTTAGACTGATTGAGGAGATCAAGGCAGGTGAAGGAAACCACAAAACCAATCTTGGTGATCGACCAAGAAATCAGCTGACAAGTCAAAAGCAGATTACCTGAAATAGAAGTCTTGATCAGGAAGGCATGACAAGTTATAGTTCATCAATCTAGGCAATCAAATCAGATGAGATCTATTTGGATTTGGTTTGCCTCGAGATCAATGAGGAAACCCTAACTACCTGAAATTTGAATTGGCTTTTGGCGGGAAAACTAGGTTATAAATATGCAAGCCGAAATCATTAAAGGTTGCCGCTGGATGAAAGAGTATTGCTGGTAAAGGAGTGAAATCAGTCAAGTTATCATCAAGAAGGGGAAGAAGAGACTGAGTGTGAGGAAGAATAGGGTTGAAGTGTTCAACCGCCATCAGTGAAGCTACCAATAGTCAGTGATTGAGTTTGATAAAGGAGAGAACTGACAAATTTCAAACCAGCAAAGAAGAAGTGCAAAAGACTATAGAGAAGGCAAACATAGAACCGACAGAAGATAGTACTGGTGGAGATCAGCAGAGTAGTTGAGAGAAGAGAAAATTGGCAGAGAGAAGAATGGGTAGAGTGTTGAACTAGAAGAGAGTAGAATCAATGGAGAGAGAATTGACAGTGAGCTAGATAGAAGATCCAGTAGAGAGATTTGCATAAGAGTTACAAAATCCATTTGTAACAAGGCTATTAACTTGTAAATGATTGTATTTTGTAATCACTAAGTTGAATCTTGGTGCAGGGGTTGTAGCTCCTTGGTTTGGTGCTCCTTGGGTTGGTGCCCTAAACATTGTAATCAGAGATTCATTGTGAGGTTGGATTGCAACAATACACTCCAACAACATTTCTCACTAAGGTTTTTCCCATCTTCATTTTTCCTCGTATATGCTGGTGTTATGAGATGTCCATTTATGTGTGAGTGTATTTGTGATTAGTCTCCCCTCTAATGGGTAAGTCTGTATTCAATTAGATCTGTTAATTGGTATGCTCACATAGGATAGCTAAAGGAAAAAGTTTGAGAACCACTGATTCACCCCCCTCTCAGTGGTACATTGTGTCTAACAATTGGTATCAGAGCTCTAGGTTTTTGGTTGATAAGCTTTCTCTAGCTTGGGTAGATTCTGGCTATTTGGACACAATGGTCTGTTTAGTATCAATCCTAGCTCTATTATTTGATGGGTCAAATTATATCATATGGATTCGTAGAATGGAAGTATACTTCTCCTCCGTAGGGTTTGATGTATGGATGTTGGTTGTCAATGGTCTCCCTGGTCATGTCAGTCCTCCCACCGGTCCTAAAGAAAAAAGAACATGCAGGTGCAATGAAGGCCATATTTTGTGGACTTACCAGTGATGTCTCTTCACAAGTGGACAGATGCAAATCGACAAAAAGCCTATGGGATAGATTGAAGAAGTTCTATGAAAATGAGCCCACAACTGCAAAACCAGTTTGTGAAAGCAATACAGACAATATAATAAACACATATGTTTATGATAGAGATAGATTGGTCAGTAGCTGCAGTAGTGATGATGATGAAACTCATCTCACTTCAAGGTACACAAAATGAAAAGTGAACTACACGCATCAAAAGGTGACAAGGCAGAAAAATATTACCAACAAGATCTATTTGGGAGTGATGAAGAAGATGAAGAAGAAGTTGATATAGAAGGTGGGTTTCTAAGTCCCCTTGATGAACTGAAAAAATGTTAGAAATGAATTTCAAAATTATAATAAGTCAGTTCATAAAGAATGTAGCTAGTTGAGAACCTGCCTTGAAGAATCAAACCAAAAGGTTAGTTTATTGACCACTTGAATAGAAGAGGCAAAAGGAATGGCTAGTGATTTAAAATTAGTCTTGGAAGCCAAAGAGAAAAGATGTGAGGAGCTGCAAGAAGAACTGGAGATAAAAGAAAAATAATCTCACAAGCTAAAAGAAGATATGGATAATCCAAGGTAATAATATAGGATATTCAAGAATGTTGCAATTGTGGAGCAGAACCGGTTGATCAGATGCCTTGAAGAATCTGAGAAATTTGTCTCAGAATTAAAGACTCGACAAGAAGACACCAAGGTGTGTAGGTGTAATGATCTAGCATCTAAGCTAGAAGTCAAGGAATCAGTAGCTGGTAGGAGAAATAGAGATTCTCTTAAATGAACTTGATAAATGTCATAATGAGCTCAAGATAAGAATATGATTTGATGGTAGTAGTGATTCCTTGGACAAAATGTTGAAAAAATAAAAGCATGCCAAGGATACCAGTGGATTAGGAAGTGGTGCCAGTGAATCCTCCACCAACAAGAATTTCCCCCACAATGACATTTTATTTGTCTCATCTAATGGAGATAACAAAGGGTAGATCTTCATAGTTAGAGAAGTTCCCCAGAAGAAGGTTGATCTAACCACAACTGATGAAGACATGCAGACAAGGAAGAAGACTGGTGCTGCAAGACCCAGGTAAAATGCTGGTCCCAAAGAAAAAGGGAAGATGGGAGAAGGCAGCTTCACCAAAAGCAAGAACATGAAAAAACAACAAAGAAGACCTCCTACTAGTAGAGGAAAAGGAAATGCTACTGCCCACAAGACAAAGAAAGTGTGGGAAAAGAAGGGACCAGATGGAAGAAATACAAATAATGGACAACCTAAGGTCCATCCCCAGAGAAGAAGACATGGAGATACTAAACCCGTAAGATCTCCTCATGCATGGCATAATAAGTTTGTAAGTTATAAGTCTTCCTTCTTCAGACACTGCTTTGCATGTAATAGATTTGGTCATAGAGAAGAAGAATGTATAAAGGGATCTAGAATGAATAATCTAAGATCTCATAAGAATCATGCATATGAGAAAAATGTGTCAAGGAGTAGAAACATGCATAATTCCTTTCCCGGTTATGCAAATAGTGTACGTTTTAATTGCAATAGTTTTTCTCGTAGAGAGTTTGAATGTAAGAAGAAGAACTTGCAGTCATATGGAAGTCGGTATAGCAGCTATGCTCAACATGGAAGTGGATACAGAGCATATGGAAGTCAGAGACCTACATGGAACCAAAGGAGAAATATCCCTGCAAAACCAAGAGGTCCGCCGATTTTGGTTGCCAGTCACAACAACATGACCAGAAGAAGGTCTAACTGGTATGTTAGAAGGTTCCTCAATCATGAGATTGGCATGCATGTTGAGTGCTACAATAGCACTTCTTTCGGTTATGTTGCAGGATCCGGAAATGTACAAACCCATCAGTAGAGGAAGAAGGCACCTGCTCCCAAAACTGAAATTGGGAAGAAGAATGAGGTTAAGCAGGAATGGAGGAAGAAGCAAGAAGATGCAACAATGGACCGACACTGTGCATTCAATGCATAGGAAATATCTCCTAAGGCTAAAAGGAGATGCAAGTCCTTAGGGGGAGTAGTACACTGACCTCATCATTCACCCCCTTAGTGAAGAAGGACACATGAAAGAACATGTTGCTACTAGTATGAAGGAAGAAAATGAGAAGATAAGTGTGTGTAGTGGTTACCTTGGCTACACACCTACAGATGAGAGATGGATCACTACGGTATGTGTCACTGGTAGGCAAATTTGCAATAGGGATCAAATACAAATTGACACAATAAGACAAGAGTATGAGGAAGGTGCTTCGGTAGTGATGATGGACTAGTATAAGAACCACTATGGGTAGGATATTACCAGTATGAATGCTAACAGGTAATCACAAGTTATGTAAGACAATAAGGTTCGAGATCATTGCATTTTCCCTAGTAACATGTAATGAGGATTTTATGTCTCAGGTGGTACTGATGAAAACATGAATGACATATGATGGCCTAGTTATTAATCTTGTATGCATGTGTCTTTTTGGGCTAACTGGTTTGATTGATGGTATGATAGTGACGTGGTATGGTATTGTGTACATCTAAGATCATATCTATAGTTGTGATGGATGCCATGAAGCTGAAAAATCATTATTTGATCACATATGCACAACTCAACCGGTATATGGTATAGATTGGAGCTCTGGTGTAAGTCCTAATCAGTTTAGAAGACTTGAGATTTATGGCTCAGGGGGAGTTCAGAGCCATATTTCCTGATGGGTATCAGACAAACTGAACTCAGTGGTAGATGCTGGACAATACTAGTATGTTGGTGACTTTGGAAAAGTACCTATTCAACTTGTTTATTCATCAAGTCACAATCAGTCTGCCCATAAGAGGAATGGATCAGGACAGGAATATGCACATCAAGTATTGTCATAGGCTTCTTGTGAAGTCAGTCAAATTTTTGCTAATTGTAGTCATAGTGTAGATCACCCAGAGAAATGAATAGGAGTCTAGACTACCGGTAGACCTATCTGCAAAAGAGGGGAAATTGCCTGCATAGGGGGAGAATACATCAAATTAGTACCTGATTGCTTTCAACAGATTGGTATCAAAAAAACTCCCACAGAGTATGAATATACCATTGATATCTGATTGGTATCAGATTTTTATCGGTACCTACATCTAAAATTGGTATCAAATGAGAGAGATACAGTTTGACTGGCAAGTGAGCAGTATTCACTTACATATCTTTCCACAATTCAGTGCTTCAATTATTGGTATCAATTTTTGTATGCTCAATTGGTTTTAGTTAGTGTATATTCCCTCCATTTAAAATTATTCTTGTTGAGAGGTTGCAGAGCATAGTAGTCAAAAGGGAAGAAGAAACAAATTGAAAAAGGGGGAGAGAGATCCTGTAGTATACCGGATGTCAAGACCCTTTGCCATTATTGTCAAAGGGGGAGAAAGAGACTGTGGTATGTTGCATATCACATGTGTTGACATCAACGCAAAAGGGGGAGATTGTTGGCATTGTGTTGTCATTGATGTGAACCGGGACTAGATGGAAACCAGTATGGGAGATTGATGAGTTGTGTTGTCACTCATGCAAACCAGCAATGGTGTTATTGATGTCACTTATCTTAGCAGGTCACTAGTAAGAAAGAGAATATCTTCCAACACAATGACCATCGGAATCACTGATACACAAGTTAGTGTTGACTTGTATTGTAGACATGTATTGGAGACCGGTATTGGATAACAACCAGTAAGTGGTATGTTGGCAGTGCATTGTTGCCAACTAGCAAGTAAGCTAGTGCAGAAGTGCCAACCAATATGTTGTTGGCTGTGTTGATGTAGAATAGTAAAACTCCCACCAGATAGAAATGAAGTCACCATGTGAAGAGATGACTGTCAGTGAATGTTACCTCATCAAATCACATGTCCCTATTTAAAGATATGTTGCACAAATAGGAAAGCCACATGAGTGCATTGCAGGACGTAGATGACAAGGATTCGCTACCACTGGTAAGTGGAGATTATCTCCTATTATGCAAAGTGTGCATCATAGTTTTGCGAGTTAAGACAAAAGAATTAAAGGTATATGTTTGAAGTCTATCACAGAATCCATCAGTGAAACACTAAGATGCCTCAAGTGCATGAAATCAAGGATATGCACTGGACCGACAAAGAAGGCATGTTGAGTTGTCAGGACAGATGAAGAGTGATGAGTTTGTCACTTTGACAAACCGGTTAAGATATTATCTAGAATGATGATGAAGAAGGGAAGACTAAGCAACTATAGACAAAGAGTGCAACCGACATACAAATGCCTTAGATGGAATCAGTTGAAGGTTGATGAGATGGTGTCATCAAGGTGTTTACCAGTAAGTATGTCCAACAATAATGCAATAATGTGCATATGCAAAATAATCCCATCTGATGAAGATGTGTGTAAGGTAGGTTAGCAAGAGTGCTGACAAGTTGAGTATTCCATCGGAAGAGAACTAGAGTGAAAGGTTGATGACAGATCGGTTAAGGGTTTAACCGACAGGGTTAGAAAACCGGCAAAAAAACCCGGTAATGGAGTTGGTCGATGATCTTGTCTAGAACAACATAACCAAACTAGCAAAGGTGGATGTCGACACAGAGGCCACATGGAGGTGAAGTGGCATGTATGCACAAGTTGGCATGTTGAGTCAGTGAAGTTTCAAGCGGTGAGGTAGGTGGTGACAGGTCGACATTTATGTCGATTGTGAGATTCACGGGATGCACTGCAGAGGTTTGCAGCTCGAGGTCAGGAAGACAATAGAGATCCAGCTCAGAGTGATTGACGAGATCGAGGTAGGTGAAGGAAACCACAAAACCAATCTTGGTGATCGACCAAGAAATCAACTAATAGGTCAAAAGCAAATTGCCAAAAATAGAAGGCGTGATCAGGAAGGCACAACATGTTACAGTTCATCAATATAGGCAATCAAATAATATGAGATCTAATTGGATTTGGTTTTCCTTGAGGTCGATGAGGAAACCCTAACCGCATGAAATTTCAATTCGCTTTTGGCGGGAAAACCAGGTTATAAATATGCAAGCCAAAATCATTAAAGGTTGTCCCTGGATGAAAGAGTATTGTTGGTAAAGGAGTGAAATCAATCAAGTGATCATCAAGAAGAAGAAGAAGAGACTAAGTGTGAGGAAGAACAGGGTTGAAGTGTTCAACCGACATCAATGAGGGTACCGACAATTAGCCATTGAGTCTGACAAAGCAGAGAATCGACAGAGAAGAAGTGTAGAAGACTGCAGAGAAGGCAGACATAGAACTAGCAGAAGATAGTACCAGTGGAGAGAAGCAAATTAGCTGAGAGAAGATAAAACTGGCAGAGAGAAGAACTGACAATATACTGAACTAGTAGAGAGTAGAACCAGTAGAGAGAGAACCGACGGTGAACTGGATAGAAGATCCAGTAGAGAGATTTGCAGAAGAGTTAAAAAATCCATTTGTAACAAGGCTATTAACTTGTAAATGATTATATTTGATAATCACAGAGCTGGAGCTCAGTGCAGGGGTTGTAGATCCTTGGGGTGGTGCCCTGAATCAAGGGTTGGTGCTACTTGGGTTGGTGCCCTAAATTAGGAGTTGGTGCTCCTTGGGTTGGTGCCCTAAATATTGTAATCAGAGATACATTGTGAGGTTGGATTGGAGCAGTAGACTCCAACAACATTTATCATCAAGGTTTTTCCCATCTTGGGTTTTCCTCATATATGTTGGTGTTATGAGATTTCCTTTTATGTGTGAGTGCATGTTTTATTAGTCTCCCTTCTAACTAGTAAGTCTGAATTTAGATAGATATGTTAACCGACATACTCACATAGGATAGTTAAAGGGAAAAGTTTGAGAACCACTGATTCACCCCCCTCTCAGTTGTACATTGTGTCTAGCAATATAAAAATTTAAGTTTAAGTGGCATTGAAGGGTATCCACATCCCTTCCCCATCAATTTTAAGGATCAGGTTCCTTTTTTTCATGCACAAGAATTTGAATCAGCACTCCACCATGTTCAGTCATTTAGTGAGTTCATTAAAGACTTTTAGTTTTGCAAAGAATATATAGTCATGAAACTCTTTGTGAGATCATTGAAGGATGGTGCAGAGGACTGTCATGAGAGTCTAGAAACACAAAGTGTGTTCTCATGGGACTAGTTCAAGAGGTTGCTTTTGGAAAGATTCAACTATGATATAGTTAGTTATGAGCAGCCTCCTAGTCCTTAGAATACTCCAGTGTATGGGGATGCAATGCATGTGTATGAGCATCAAATGTGAAGTGTTGAATATGGATTTCAAGACATAAGTGTCCCCCTATCCCAGCTTATACTTTTAAGTAGTATGAGCAATTGTATCAACCCTAAATAGCGTAAGAAAAAGGATTCTATATTGAGAGCCCAATGGTGTATGTAAGCGCTCAACTAGACATGAAGAAACAAGAGGGTGAGCAACCTTATGCGTTGCTATCAAGATTCTTGAAGGCTTTACAAAATATTCTTATGAGATTCATGCTTCAGGAATCTAAATGGGTAGACTTGTTTTTGCAAGTTTACGAACCTAGTGTTGTTCATTAGACAAGGAGTTCAAAATTGGCTAATATGGATCAGATGGTTACATGGATTGACATGTTTGAAGATTTAAAATCTAGGATGTAGCTAGATAATGAAAGATTGCATGCTTAAATTGGGAAGGTTGAGAATGAATGTCATAAGGGTGCATAAGTTGATAATGATGTTCCTTGCATTGTTGAGAATCAATCAGATGATCAGCATGAAGAAGACAATATGTGTGAACAACAGATGTTTGAAGATCATGAACCTGAAAATGAATGCCATTGCAGCCTAAATGAAGTTGAAAAAGAACACCATGAGGGACAACATTCTTTTTTCAGATGGTGACTACAATTTTGAGAAGGTTGTTGGAGATGCAATCTCCCATAACATGACACACATTTTCTCTTATGAATCCGGTGAGCTTTTAGTTGAAGAGGATAGTAGTATGGGACACAAGTGAGCAAGATGACACATGTTCTATCAGCAGTGAAGGCATCTCAAACTTGCTAGTAACAGAGTACCTGAGATATGCACATGGGGAGAAGGATGAATCTATGCACCTTGTTGTTTTGTTCTTTGACAATGAAGATATCTCATATGATGCATTAAGCAAGACACCTACTTTCAATCTCCATCCCATATTTGAACATATATATATAGACACACACACACACACACACACACACACACACATATAGATATAGATATTAAAAAATATGATAAATTAATATTTATTAAGTATTCTAAATTGCTATTGAATAGTTCGATATTGCAAGCAAATATAAATTTTAAAAAAAAACATTATGTATATTTTTTAAAAATGATGTATTTGTTGAGCATAAAACTTGCTCTAAATTGAAATTACAATAAATCATAACAGAAATGTTAAGAAATATTGAGAAATTTTGTTAAATGTAGAATATTTGAATAATGAAAACAAATATTACCAGAATAGAAATGGTGACATTACAAAACCAAGCTTAAAATACCCACAAAAATTGTCAAACCCTTGTCCTAATGAGATCCCGCTCTCATATTTTCCTTCTCTCTTAATTTTTCTTAGTAGTAAGTTTATGCATGGTAGGTCCCCAATCACATAAGTTCTTCATTATTAACTTTTGTGAGATTATTGTTAATATTTAAAATACAGAAACCTTGAGTAAGTTAAATTTAATATTCATAAGTGAGAAAATAAAGTAAGAATTATCATATAATAAACAATAGTTCAAATGTACTATGATACTATTGTGTTAAGATAAAAATGTTATAATAACACTATTATATTAATATTTATTTAAGGTTTATTCATTAGTTAAAATAAATTTAGATTTAATCATTGAAAAGAAAAATAATTATTGACAATTTTTTTATGTTTAGTTATATTTTTATCCTTAATTGTTTAGTTTTAAATAATCATACTTTAATAAGTTTAATTTTAAATATTAAATATATAGATTTAAAGTAAAAAAATTTAAATACGAACATTTTGGTCATATTCTTAGCTATTGTTTTAGTGATGGGTGAGTAGAAAGTGGTGGCAAAGGATTTGTGTAGGCGGATCTTCAATGGCGCTTTCCAGGGAGATCTTGACTGCATCTTGCATTGTATTGATGGGGATCTCACCATTCCATACACCATCCATTACTATGTGGTGAGGCATGTTGAGGAGGTCCCCAAATTTCTAGCCCTTATGGTTTGGGATGCTAAAAGCTTTGATATTTAAAAGTTCATCATTCGTAGGAATTTGGATTTACTAAAAAGGCTAATGGGATTTTCAATAGATGGGTTTTTGGTAGAGGTCATTGGAGATGCTAGGAATGAAGTTGTGGATTGGGTCCTACAATATAAACATGAATAAGGTCTCGATGGTCTTGAAAGTGAGGATTCAAGTGAGGAGCAAATGGACATAGAAGTAGAGGAGCAAGAAAACCTTCAAACAGTAGTCATGAGTGCACCTCAGGGGTTGAGCTTGGGTGAGGTAGGTCCTTCGTCTTCCCTTGTTGGTTGAAACAAATGCAAGTTCTTGAAGGAGTTGAATGTGGTTCTATCTTTTTGTTTGTTTTTGGAAGGGTATCATTGTGTGAATATATTTGATGTAATCATGTAGTTCAAATAGGTTTTTGAAGATATATTCTTGTTTTGGAAAGGTTTGGAGCCATTCTCAGCCTATTTTATTGTATGTAATCATTTTTTATCAATATAAAATTCTTAACTTAAGCCTATTAACGATAAAACAAGTTTTTGTTTTTTTAAAATTGAAACTGAATCGATTTTCTATTTTCATAAAATTTAAAATATCGAATAATAAATTATTTTAAACCTAAAAATTAAATGTTTGATAAATAAAAATACCTATATTTTAGGGATGGCACCACAACACAATGATAAAGTTGCGTGCCTCCTTGAGGAGAGCTCAAGAGTTCGATTCACAGCATGTGGACATGTTGCCTCGAACATGCTTCTCTTGGTCCCATGTCATGAGAATGCTATCAGTGACAGTGTACGGAAGGTGCGATGGTGGAGATGGACGGGTAGTGCCAAAACTGTAGTTTGCAGTGACACGAAGCACTATGCAGAAGGGACCATACATAGCAACAATGATACCCGAAGATGGTTTGATAAAAAATCAGGCCTAGCACAATGGAGCGATAAGAAGGATGTGCTGACATGGAGAGGTGGAGTAATAAGGAATCTAGACAGATACGAAGAACTAGAGATATAAGGAGTATGGATAAATAACGAGAGAACGGAGATATAGAGAGTTTAGATTTTAAATGGTTGGTCAAACATCTTCAAAGGGATGAGGAGAAGAATAGATAGAAGGACATAAGGAAATACAAGGGTGTAATGTCAAACATATTTGAGGATGAGGCCTCTCAATAATGTGGTCTTATTGGTTCATAGCTCCAGTCAAAAGAAATTTGGTTTCGGCCCTTTATCAATCAGAAAAAAAAATCTATATTTTAGTTTTATGCAAAGACATTAATAAATTCAATTTAAAAAATTATAAAAACATTTACTTTAAATTTATCTATGCCACACATCAAAAATTCTAGTCTTCTTAAAAAAAAATCTCACCTCATGACAAAATATTTTGTCCAATCACAACAAAGATAAAATTTTTTTTGACATATCTATAAAAAAAAATGTTTACTTTTCATTATCAAATATTTTTGAACTTTGGAAAGCATTCTTGTTTACTCATAATAGGTCCTTTGGAAATTTCCTTTCTTTGATAGTTGTTGACTCATGACCTTTCTTATTGAAAAATTTCTTCAAATGATTCATTTGCTATTAATTCTTGTATTGTAATTCTTGTATTGTGCTCTCTAGCACTTCTAATTGTTACCACAATTTTATTTTTCTTTTCATCTTCTATCATGGCACTTTTTATCAAAACTTTACTCTTCCTCGGGAAGTCTCCTGAATATTAGTTTTCTTTTGTTGGATAATTTTCCCATGTACTCTCTACATCAGTTGTCTATTCTCTTTGGCATCTATATATATTTAGAGGTGTTTGAATCTTATTGGTGTGAACATGGCTATTATGTAGCTAGTTCATCTGTAGATCCTAATAATAATGTCCATGTGTTAGGTTTACTTGGAGATTTAGGAATCTTTCTTGAAGTTTTTAGTTGTAATGTTATATTGTCTTAGTTTAAGTTGTCTCATAACATATAATTAAGAAACTTGTGATAATCTTATCTAGTTGTATCTTTCCCCCTTGTCAATAGTAAAAAGGCTAGAATGATCAGTCTAAGATTAATTGGCAAAATATAAACATATCTATTTTTTAAACTTATGATTTAGGAGCTTAGAATTCAATAATGTGTTTTCTTAAACTTGACCTTATATGTGCATTAGTTTACTTTTAAACTAAGTAATCCACCCAATTAAATATTGTGGTTATTTTCTTAGAAAAAAATGGTTGTATTTCTTTGTAGTGATATGTTGGGTATTGCATTTTTTCTTTCTATTGTTGCTCCTTATGATCTAAAGGTTGAGAAAATAGCTGTGAAAACTACTTTCCTTCATGGTGATTTGGAGAAGAATATTTATATGACACAACCAGAGTACTATGTGGTAAAAGGTAAAAGTAATTAGTTTTATAAATTCAAGAAATCTTTGTATGGCCTCAAATAGAGTCCTAGTATGTGGAACCAAAAATTTGATACATATGTTTTGAATTTGAGATTCGGGTGTTCTATATTATATCGCTATGTTTAATATAAATATGATGGTAATCATTCTTGTACATTGCATTATATGTTGATGATATGTTATTCATTAGTAAAGGGAAATGAATGATTTCAAAACTAAAGTCTTAATTTGCTGCTAAATTTGAAATGAAAGATATAGGTGTAGAGAATCATATTTTGGGATGCATATTAGAAAAGATAGAGTCAGCCGAAAGTTATGACTAGGCTAGAGTAAATATGTGAATTTAGTTCTATAGAAGTTCAACATGTACGATTGTAGACCATTATGTGTTTCTTTTAGAGCTAAAATAAAATTATATGTTACAAATTGTCCTACATCTCCATCAAAGATGGAAGACATGTGTAGAATGTTTTATCAGAGTATAGTTGGAAGTTTGATGCATGCTATGGTTTGCACTAGACTAGAGATTTCCAAAGTAGTGGGAGTTATGTACATATACATGTCTAATCTTGGTAGAATTCATTGGTATGTAGTTAAAAGAGTCTTTAGGTATGTGAATGGTACCTTAGAGTATTATTTATGTTATCATCACAATTTGATAGGAGACAATATTTCCCTTGATATTCATTGTTATGCGGATTTTGACTCGGCATGTGATGTTGATAGCAAAAGGTCCACCAGTGCTAGTCCTTCTGTATTTTTCTTTGTGATTAATGATCTTCCTTCTATATTGAATGAAAATATTTTATTATGAAATAGTGTGGTGATATTGTGTGTGTGGTGATGTGTTGGTGGTGTTTTTGTTTGTGAGTGATTTTAATTCAATTATATTTAGAAATAAAATGATATTTTATTTTTCTAAAGCTTATGTGGTTCTTTGTGTTTAATTTTAAGTTTTTATAAGTCAAAGTAGCCCTAGGTGTTACAGATATGGTTAAATGGGTTTTTAGACATTACAAATATATTATAAAAGTTTTTAAGGCCTTTTAAACACCCATTTTCTTGAAGTGGTAAAAATTTGAAGTTGGTTGAGGTAGTTGTGGGGTGGTTTTTTCCCTCTTTTAAATTTTTTGTCTTTTGAGAATAAGTGGGGTTATTATTCTTTCTCTTCTTGGGTATTTTATCTTGCTTAATGAAATTTTTTATTGAAGTCTTGGATTTTGAGCATAACCTTGTGGAAGAAGTGAGACACAAATTTTAAAAGAAAGAAAGTTGTTTGAATATTCTTCAATATTTCAATTTGTGGAAATAGGGTTTCACTTAGATAAGTTTTCAAACCTTTGTCTAGAATTTTATATTATAGATCTTGTATGATTATTTTCTTGATTTTTAATATATTTATATTCTCATTGTAAAATATTTTAAATTTTTTATCTATGTTTTGTGTTGATTCTTGTTGTGAGGAGTTTGTGGAATGTGTTTGTGTGTTTGTCTTTGTGAATTACAAGAAGGTATGCTTTCAGTTTGTTAGTTTCCATGGAAATAATGTGATGTACACAAAACTATAAATGTGATATGCATTGTTTTGTTTTAGCATGATAATCTATGATTTGAGTATATTTTATGACATCCATGTGTGTGAATTGGAATGGCTATGTGGACTCCTTTGCTTGGGGTGGGTTTTAAATTAATCCTACGTTTAGGAGGAGATCCTTTCGATCTATATGGTTTTACTTTGTGACCTTATTTTCCTATAAATTTTGAGTAACATTCTCATATAAATAAGAAAAGAGGTATGTTGATTACATGTATACATTTTACAATTATCATCATATAGATAACATATCAACCATGTAACTTTGACTGATTTGTAATTTTATCCATAAATATTAAATCTACTTTATGGATTTTTGAATGCATGATATCTAATTGATTTCAACATCTCTATTGTTCGTATCCTTTTCATAACCATGAAACTCCACTCCTTGAGATCTCCTACTAAATACAAGTCACTTATCTTGTCAATGATGATATATTTTGCATGCATTTCATTGAAGAATCTTATTAATAGATATGGTTGGGTTGTTCATTGTTTTGTGAAAATATCCAACTAGATTGGAGAAGTAGAGATGTAATAAAATGACATTACCTAGTAATTCAATAAATATTGTAATATAAAGTTAGATAAACATAAGCATCTACCTCGTGTGGTAGAGTTATGTGCTAATTACTTTTTACTGTAAAAGAGTTAGCATCAAAATAGGATAGGCTTTATAGCCTACTAGTGCTCACTGAGTATTTATTAATTAGTGAGTATAATATTAGGAGGGTGTGAAAAATTATGAACAAATTAATAGAATGATCATATAGTGATCTATGAAGTATTAGATGATAAATGATTTTGAGTGTGCACTTAACTAATTGTCTCAATATTATAATTTGCAAATGATCATATAGTATAAGTTATATTATTATAACTTATATTTGAATAGATATATAAAATTTGAAAAAATATTCTTCTAACACCTCTCCTTGGGCATCCCAATCCACGCCTATAGGGGGACTAAGAATAGATTGAAAAAATATTCTCTCGACTGATCTAATTGCTTCTATATCGTCTAAAGTTGTCCCATCAGGGGTTTGAATCTTAGCTACTCTATTATAATATCTTCTAATATTGGTTGTAATATGGAAAAAAATGGAGTTTCTATCTCCATCCCTCAACCACTTAACTCTTGAGTTTGAATGCTATAATATTTCCTCCATCCATAGGTATCTATAGAAGTCCTCAAGGAGGCTAAAATCCTTGACACAACGCTTGGAGGAGAAGCCCCAGTCAACAATGTCTGCTTCAGTTCTATACAATTCAAGCTCCACCTTTCCTTTTTCTTAAAAATATTCCCGAAGGAATTATTATTCCAATTTCGACCTAGCTCTTAACTACCTTAAGATTATTATTTTAGATAAACCTGTAGCATCCCTTAACATTGATATTCCACTAGCTCTCCAGTTTCTGCTCAAACTTAGTGACTTAGGAACACATCATTTCTATCTTGAATGGGATAAATATAGGCTTATGAGCACTTTGCACTGAGAAATAAATCAACCAATGATCAAAATTGCCAAATGAAAGGATCAACAATAAGCATCATTTTGAGACATATAGATGATTCTACATATCCAATCTATCACCAACAATATTAAGCCCATACACATTCGTGACCATAAATCTATCATTGTTTTCACTGAGTTGCATCTGATACTAATACGGATATCCTTGGAATCAATCACCATCCCCCCAATAGTGGCTCTGCCAATCCCCCAATCAAACCAAAGTATCTAACCACCACCCCTTCACCATTTTTGCAAAATTATAGAACAATATTAAAGAAGAGATTTTTATCCATCTTTGTTTCATGTATTAATAAAAGATCTGGATAGTCTACTTCAATGAGTCATTTGATAAAATGACACTTCTCCAAGCTATTAAGGCCCTATACATTCTAGCCAAGGATCTTCTTGATTTCCTGGAATCGGGGAGGTACTCACCTCCATTGGAAACAAATTACCTCATATAGGCCTAAGAGTCATTCTTCATCTCCTCCAAAGCCTTCACTTTGGCCTTGATAGCTTCCCCCTTCATATCTCTAGGATTGTTCCCTCCCAAATCCACCTAAACGTCATTCTTCCCTCTAAATTTATCAGTTCTCCTAATGGAAATAGACCACTCATTCTCTTTTTTAGATCCATCTCCACCTTCTACTACAGATTCTTAGTCAAAGGAGAACCCTTGTCAAACAATGAACCAAATTCAACCAATTATTTAATAATCTTGGAGATTACCTTTGCCTCCCTTTTCTACACCTTCTCTTGGGGTAGTCCATCTTCTAAAACATTCATTACATACCCACAGGGCTCTAGCCCTTCTTAGGCACATCCAAGACCTTGAATGATCTTTTACTCCTTGCCTATTTCACATCACCATCCTTCTTTTCGTGATCTAAATTGTCCTTCTCCATTGACCATTATTTATAGAATTTCTTTGACCACTTATCTCCTTTGTCATGTACTTCTTGAGTTTTCCAATCTTATTTTGTAGCCATGTGACTAATCTAGCCACACCCAAATTCATCTAAAGGGGATGCATTCATAGTCCAACTATTGTATCCTTTCCCCTAAAATAAAATTCAAATAGATGTTGTGCTTAAGTGACTTGGTCAAATCCATGCTAACACAAATGTATACATGTGCCATCAGGATGTTATTATCAAGAGGATTTAAAGACTGCCAAAAAACCCCCAAAGAATTACTAATAATCTTGTAAACCTCCTTTGTTCTAAGCTCCATAGATAGCTTCTACATGCATGTTTGGACTCTATGGAAGTTCTATTTTATTCAAAATAGGGGTCAAAGTTGGGAGCCCAATCCTTGGCATATATCTTGTGTTCCCTAAGAACCACATACCCTCCTTCAGAACCTTCTCTCTATCAATAAACATTTGAAACACAAACTAGATTGTTAGATAGTTCAAATAACTGGAAGACAACTAAGAGGGGAAGGGGAGTGAATCACTTGTCACCAGATTACCAAAACCTTAAGAAATTAAAACTTTAATACTAGAACACATAAGATCAATACCAGAATACATAAACCAATTACGGAAATAGCAGATATACCAATTAAGCAAAAGCAACAATTAAAGGAAAAAATACCATCCACATGACACCAAGATTTGTACGTGGAAAACCCAGTAAAAGGGAAACCACGATGTGAAGCCTACCCACAGCCAGATAATACTTTTGCAGCATGTGATTACAAATTGAGGGGCCTACACTTGCAGGAAGGCCAACAGTCTAAAGCACACTTCTCATTACAAAATGAGTCTCACTGATTGCATAAAAATCCAGGCTACAATCTGGAAGGAAGAATTAATTGCAATGATAGCATCTCCTATGCCTAAATACAGTTCCAGTTAAGCTAAATACCTAAGGACTTAATCCTCTTATATAAACCCAACTCGATCATCAATGATTGACCGAATCCTCTACATGAATTATTATTTCATTATTCGCTTGCATGCGTTATCCACCATCCATCTAATGATATACAATGAGATCATACACATATATGTATATATATAAACCGTTGACCATAAACAATAAGGGCGGCCACCAGACAATAAACCAATTATATAATTATAAAACATGTCGGCTTGAGATCAAACAAATAATAGCCAACCCATAAGAAATCTCGGAAACACATCAAGAAGACCAATCAACACATTACATTAAGCCGGTCCATAACCTAGATACTGTCAGACCCAATTTAGGTCCACACATGTTAAATAAAAGATCCCAATCAATTAAGTCTCAAACGCGATCACCATCAACATCCTAAATCCATACTAGAAGCTGCACCAACACCACTTATGCATAATATCAAAAGATCTTCAACAAAGCTCTATCAATGAAACACTCACTGGATCAACAAACCAGGATTACCAGCATATAAGATAGCATCCAATAACTAGATCAATACCAACTGAAAGAACATGAATCTGAATAGCACAAATAGCAGATCTAAGCCAATTTCATAAACCAAATCATATCGAAGTATACCAGATCATCATGATCTAACCAACTAGAAACCAAACATCCTACTGAGACCAAAAGGATATTGGTAAAGCATTCAAAACAGCTAGTGTTAACATCAATGACAAAACATCAATGCAACACATAATCAATTCCTTCAAATGGCCAACAATCTCCCCCTTTGGCATTGATGAAAACACTAGATGTGAAAAACATCCAAGTGCCAAGAAATGGCAAACAAATATTCCTTTCAAGAATATAGAAATGAAGTTCTGATCCACACTCTCCTTGTAGATGATATCACAATTAAGTTCTGTAAATTTATACCCCTAATGTATATATCTCCTTAAGTTTTTCACATGAATATCTCTCCCCCTTTGATATCAATGTCAGAGATTTGATATAAATATCAAAGAAAAATCATAAACCATTGAATCTCAAGACTAACTACTCCCCCTGAGTAGTAGCATCACCATATCAATCCGGAATGAATAATAGTTCTGATAATGCATACCGGACTGATGCCAAATAGCATCAATCAGTTTTCTCTTGGAGGGGCAGAAACCCCTAATCTATCTTTGAGGTACTCAAATGATTCTTTAGGAAAAGGTTTAGTGAAGATATCCATAATTTCCTCTTTAGTGTTCACGTAAACCAATCTAACTTCATTTTCTTCCACCTTCTCCTTCAAAAATTTATACTTGATAGATATGTGCTTTGTCTTAGAGAGAAATACCAGATTCTTTGATATGTCAATAGCAACAGAGTTATCACAGTGAATAACTACCCGTCCATTGTAATGCACTTTTATGTCCTTTAACATTTGCTTAAGTAGTGTCATAAAATTGCGACCCATGCAATTTTAACCACATTTTGGGTCCTCACTTTGGCGACATCATCTCCTTCCCTTATCGGGACCTATTTCTGCATTTCCAACCCTTCACTCTTTCTCTTTCATGTCTTGTGTTTGCTTTAGACCCTGTTTGGGCCCCAAAATAGGGCAGGACAAGCGCGTGGCACCCCTATCTGCCCTAGGATAGTGGCATAGTGCCCCTCTCCCCTTAGGATAGGGGTGTGGTGCCCCTGTCCCCACCTCTTAGGGTGGTCCTATGTTCGGTCAGCCCAATCTCCTATGCATTTCTTGTCTTCGGGGTTTGTTATTCCTCTTTGTTGACCTTCGGTGGTTGAAAATTAATCCTTGAGGCATGTCTAAAAGGAAAATCAATACCCTCATTCATGGATGGATGGATAATGAAAAGACAAATAGAGAGCATAAGGAGAAGATACAAGATTTCAAGGTCATCATCAAGCATTCAAGCATTCAAGTCTTCTTCATTCATCCATTGGAGAAAAATTATAACATTCGTTTGCAAGCATGTGTGTGTGTTAGGTTTTTGTCATGTTACATGCCATTTCATACAACATTTGTGGTTACATTCAAGAAGCAAAGAAATCATCATCAACAAGTTGCAGATCTACAAGGTATACATCATCATTGTTTGCATTCAAGCATTTGCAATTACTTTCTTTCTAGGTTTATTCCTCAACCGGGGTTTGACTGAGGCAAACCCCTATCCACAACCCCACTTTCTTCTCTTTTATGTGTGTAGGTTGTAGGTGTGCAACTGTAATTGCAGGTTTGAGCTTCATTTGCAGATATGAAAGAACCCTTTTCATTTCACGAATTTTGTGGTGGACCATGTACATTCCTGCCACGATCTCGATGACTTTTCTCCAAATTTGCAGGACAGATCCACGTCAGTCTAATTAGTTTAGATCCGAAGTTACATCGCTATCCCGAACTGGTAGCTCCTCATTTCACTAATTTCCTCTCTCTTTTCCACATAGTCAACAAGTCAACTTTCTCATTTACAAAAGAGGGTAAATCACACTTCAACCACTTGCAATCCACTCATAATTCATATCTTTGTTTTCCTTAGATTTGGATCTAGCGGATTCAACCCCTCTTTTGAATGTAAAGTTCTTCCTAAGTAAAAATTATCCTAGTGGCCTCCTTTCTCTCTCCTAGGTGGGGAGTCACTAGGATCCAATTTTCCACTTTACATTTTGGTGAACCTGACATCTTACACATTAATTCTGATTTCTCATTCTTAGATATGAGTAATTGCAATTTTAATTTCAAATTTTCATTTTCAAGTTTGATCTATTTGCAAATTTTAGAGGTTAATTGCATAAAACCTTAATTTTTTATTTTGAGCAAATTAAGCTTGTTAAGTGCAAAATTGTAATTGCTTGCTACAGATCTGATTTCTATTTCAAAATTGCAACTAACATATGTCTCTTTATTTTGAAAAATCAGTGATTAAATCATAAAAGCCTAATTTTTAAGATCTTTTCATTTTTGACCTTTGACTGTAAGTTTGGCCAATCTAGACATCTCAAAATCGGCTATTTTTTTGGATTCTGCATTAAAATCATAATCTCTTATCATCCCTGAAAATTTCAAAAAAAAGTTGGCTAGACTGTGTGCATTCCCGCCACGATCCTTGGTTTTTTTCCCGAAATTTTGGGAGACGGAATTGACTGTATTTTTTTGCTCAAATCCATAAAATCAATGTACTTTATCAATTTTAACACTCTCTAAGGTCAAACAAAAATTCAAAATTCATCAAATTCACATCTTAAAATTAATTTTCATAGAAAGCTCCTAATTTTAGATCTTCTTTTCCAGCAAATTCAGATCACTTAAGAGACTTTTAATGGCAATTAATAAATTGGATTTACTTGCTCTCTCGCATATGATTACATTAATTTTTGCATATATTTATCATGTGTTGGATAAGAGTTTCTTCCATTTCTCGTTGCTTCTCTTTCTTCATAACAATTGGTCATATTGTGTTGTTAGGATTTCCAAATTATTTTCTTTTTAGTTAGATCTCAAAGCTTTCATGTATCATTTATGTTGCATTATGGTGATTTTGTTACCAACATGCATTTCCTATGTTAATAATCTTAAAGCTTTTGTAGATTCTAAACCTAGAGATCCTAATCTTTGTACCTCTCCTAGGATATCTTGTGTGAAAGAAATGATATCTAATGCTTTACCCAATGATCTTTCTACAAGAGAGCAAGCATTGGAAAGTAATATGTATCCATATTCTTCTTCTACACACACCCTTGATCAAGGGGGGAAATATGAAAGCATCAACATTCTTACATCTTTAGATCCTCCTTATTCTCCCCAGACCTATCTTCAACATCAAAGTTTATGTAGAGAGGATGATGTCATGAATTTTATCCATGACCTTTCTTCTTGCATAGAAATTACTTAAAGTGAGCTTTTAGATGATGAAGATGTTCCTCCTGAATCCTATAAAAAGGATAAGCTTTATAAAGGCAAAGAGATTCTCATTCCACGTGATACTCCTCCTTCATCTACAAATCCTTTTCTACCTCCTTACACATCAGATTTCAATGAAATTCATGATCTCGTTCCTCCATCTAGTCAATTGCAAAATTCTTATAATCGTTGCTTTCATATAATTACAAAACAAGGTTTTAAAGGACAAGGAATTTGGAAATTTGAGCATGGAATTCGTGTCCCTATGAACCCTCCTACACAAACTACTAAAAGAGGCCTAAGAAGTGGTACCCCTCTTTCTATGGACGATTTTCTTAGACTTCAAAACTTTAAAGATTACCTTCAAAAACAACAAATCAAGAGAGCCCACAAGAATGCTTCTTCTTCAAAGCATCCTTTTTGTTCATTTCATCAAACTCGTGGCCATAATGTTGATGATTGCCTTGATTTTCAAAAATCTATTCAAGATGGTATAGATAGTGGCAACATTAGAATTGTGGATAATGAAACTCCTTGTTCTAACAAACCCTCTTCTTCATGGGAAGACGATATTTACCATCCTGACATATTAGCTACAAGAATCTATTGGAGGTTCAAATATGACAAGAACATTTCCTTTCCTCAAAATAAAAACAAAAATCTTAAGCAAGTGAAAGGTATTGAATATTACATTTTTCATGATTTATATCCACATTCTATAGGAAAATGTTATACATTTAATAAATTTGTTCAACTACAATATGATCTTGCAAACATTTGTATCACAGAAGATCTATCTATATTTCTTGGTAAAAACATTGTGCCTTAGCACTTCTTTTCCCTTCACCCTATGGAATAATTAGCCAATTTACCAGGAGCTCTTTATCATTAGTGGTGGTATTATTTCACTTTCATACTTTGGGGCAGAAACATGAAGTCCATTTTTCTTCTTCTTTCTATACATTTATCTCTATCTTTGTGCATTATTCATTATTAGATCTCTTTTCTTGCATAGGGTTATTCTCATGTGAACATATAATTGTTCTTTGGTTTTCCTCTTTGCTTGGAGAGGGGCATCTTTAATGAGTACTATTTCCTTCATTCTCTTGGAAATCTTACCTCTTCTATGGTTTTGATTATTCACAAGTATGATATGCCCCTTAGCAAGGAATGATCTCTTGGGAGGTATGTATCCTTTCCTTGAGAGGATTTGTTCCACTAGGACGACATATCACTTGAAACTAATCACCATCAGAAAGTATGTAATATTTCTCCTTGTTCTCCTCACTTGGGGGGCAAGGATTTTCACTCCTTTCCCTTTCATTATTTCCCTTGTATCATTATTTCCTTTAGGGGCTGGATTTTTCATATGTGATTATCATTTATTACAATGGTATGATTTTATGACTAATACCCCTTGGGGAATGTATGATGATTTTTCTCTCTTCTTTTCGAAGATTATCACTTCTTGAGATGTGTATTTTACATTTACTAATGTCTTTTCTTGCATGCATTCATGTAAGTTCATTGTACATTTTCTTATGTTTAAATTTGTCTCTAATAGATTGTGTAAGATCTTCTCATTGCCCCTTATCTTGGGGGGAAATGATCCTTCTCTCTCTATTTCTCTAAGGATCCACTTTACCCTATTAAGTGGATTGTGTGAGTTCTATTACTTGATGTCATTCCTTGTGCAAAATTGTTGGTTATTGGCTTACGGATTCTCTCTTATACAAGAAGTGTTAATCCTTGACTATGACCTCTATTACACTCGGTAATGTACATCTATGATAAATCCAACCATCCCTTTGGGGGCTAAAAATGAGTCATCCCTCATCAAGAATCCATTTCACCTAGAAATAGGAGGAATGATTGCATTCTTGTTCTTTCATTTTCTTGTTCTAGAAGATGTTATATTTGTCTAAGACAACACTTCTTGGGGGTCGATGTATTTTTGAACAAAGATCTCTTCTCCAAGTATCACCTTTACACTTACAGCAAGATGTCTCTTTTCAACTATCTTATCCTTACTTGAAGAGTATTCCCTCTCTTGCTTGGATTTATGACATTGTTACATAGTGGATATCTTCTTTGTGGTGAAGGTAGGTATCCTTGTTCTTATTTCCTTAAGATATCAACATTAACCTATGTTGACATCTTAAGGGGGCTAACCCACACTTCACCTTTGTACTATACGTCTCTCATGCATTGAACAGTGGGACATTCTTGGAACTAGAGGGAAACCTCTTAGAGAAAGATGTCATCATTTTTTGTACAGTAGGTCATTCTCGGAACCAGAGCATGGTCTCTTAGAGTGAGATCTCTTCACTTCTTCTTGTCTTGTACAGTGAGACATTCTTGGAACCAAGGGGAAACCTCTTAGAGAAAGATGTCATCACTTTTCTCTTGTAAAGTGGATCATTCTTGGAACCAGAGCAAGATGATGCCACTTTTCTCTTATGCAGGGTGATTATTCTCGGAACCAGGGCATGGTCTCTTAGAGTGAGATATCACACCTTTATTGACACTTGTACTATACATTCTATATAGGTTGTAGCGTACTCGGGAATAGACTCCTATGAGGTGCTTAGAAGCTCACTTGAAGAGACGTGCATGAGGTTGAGTGGGACTAACAGTGTTCTCACTCTCTTTACATGGATCACCTAGGCAAGCTCTAGGGGTGAGATTTTCCATGTCCTTCTCTCCATGGATCACCTAGTTTTAGGGGTGAGACATCCTTGGTTTCTTTCTTCTCTGCCTTTCATCTCATGGATAGCCAAAGCATGTATTAATGTTATCTCTCTTCTTCCTCTCATGAACTCATAGTTTTACTATTGATAGTTCATGGATGATGTCAACATTTCTCTTTTATGTGATCGCTCGTGTTTATGTGATGGTATTGGTCTTTGTGTCTTGATTAGTTGTTGAGACATCTAAGCTCGAGATCTCTTTGGCTAGTTAGTTTTTCATCTTGATTCTTGTTCTTGTCTGTGTCTTTTTGTGCTTTGTCTCTATTTTGTGTGTCTTGTGCCTTTTTGTTTTGTGTGCTCTTGCATATGTTGGCGTGAGTTAAGACCCTTAGATTGGGGTTTTTTTTTGCTCCTCAATATTAGTGATGTCTTATACTCCTTGTGGTTCTTTCTCTGCATCTCTCATCTTCATTTCTTCTACTTTACCAATAGCAGTGGTGTAAGCCATACTCCCACTAAAGTGGGGGCTAAATGTAGTGTCATAAAATTGTGACCCATGCAATTTTAACCATATTTTGGGTCCTCACTTTGGCGACAACATCTCCTTCCCTTACCAGGACCTATTTATGCATTTCCAACCCTTCACTCTTTCTCTTTCATGTCTTGTGTCTGCTTTAGACCTTATCTGGGTCCCAAAATAGGGCAACACAGGGGTGTGGTGCCCCTGTCCCCATCTCTTAGGGTGGTCCTATGTTCGATAGGCCCGATCTCCTATGCATTTCTTGTCTTTGGGGCTTGTTATTCCTCTTTGTCGGCCTTTGGTGGTTGAAAGTTAATCCTTGAGGCATTTATAAAAGGAAATTAAATACCCTCATTCATGGACAGATGGATAATGAAAAGATAGATAGAGAGCATAAGGACAAGATACAAGATTTCAAGGACATCAAAAAGCATTCAAGAATTAAAGTCTTCTTCATTCATCCATTGGAGAAAAATTACAAAACTCATTTTCAAGCATGTGTGTGTGTTAGGCTTTTGTCGTGTTACATGCCATTTCATACAACATCTGTGGTTACATTCAAGAAGCAAAGCAATCCTCATCAAGAAGTTGCAGATCTACAAGGTATACATCTCCATTGTTTACATTCAAGCATTTGCAATTACTTTCTTTCTAGGTTGATCCAGTCGGAGCTCTATCTGGAGTTCCTTGTGGTGTCTTACATGTTGGAGATGTTAGATCGTTTTATCATTGCAAACTGGAGGATCTTTGTATTACTGTTATTTTTTTATCAGTATAAAGCATTGTGTGATAAGAACAGAGTGATAAAAGAACAGTTCAAAAGGGTTACTGAGAAAGGGTTTCACCATGCCCTGAATTTCATTAATGATTTTGATCATGAACTTGTGAGATATGTGCTTAGTAGAATTCATGACCAGTTTATGTGGCTTGACTAACCACATTAAATTTCTAAGAAATCTATTCACACAATCACCATATTTTGTGCCACCATTGAGGTTCCTGTATTCAGATCCATTCCTAAGAATGATGTAGAAAATTTAATAGGTTCTAAATGGGATGGAAGAGCAATGACGGTGAATAATATCAATGATCTAGAAGTAAAGTATGCTTCTATGGTTATCGGTTACCAGATCTATTACTCTAGCAAGATGAACAACATCCTTTTTGTTTCTATTCACACTGCCCACCGGATGATAAAAGAGGATGTTGATTATGACTTGTCGGAGGCATTGAGAAGTCAACTCATGTTGAACCTAGAATCCATTAAGAAGGATAAGAGGTTAAGGTTTAAGTTTGGACAACTAATTATTGGTCTATTCTTTTACTTTCAAAATTATTCCATCGATATTAGTGATATCCAATGGATAGATGGCACTCCAGCATTGGTGCAAATGAAGAATAGCATAAGAATGCTTGGTAATGGTTTTGACAAGATTATATGGAGATATTTTAGAGACTTTCAGAATAAAATGCATGCGAGGGAAAGGATACCGATAGAGGTTGTCAACTAATATGAAAACATAATTTTATTTATGGTTGATACATATACTTGCATGATGGAGGTAGTTGTGCCCCAGACTACATGGGTTATGCCCATGGGATATGAAGTGGACAAGGATCTTCTGATTGTATATACTGACCATTTGCTTGCCCAACCTGTAGATACAACAACATAACATTTTGGGACTTACAAAGATAAATCCCTTCAAGTGTATTAAGGACTTAACATACTAGTTATTGCAAAGAAAGTTAGAAAAGAAGTTGAAGCATTTGCAGAGCAAACAGGATTCACAAAGGAAGCCATTTTCAAAAAAAGAGAAAAGCATGCTACTTAACAGGCTGGAACATCAAGTGCACCAACCAATACCCCCACCAGTGTAAAGACAAGAGCTGGAAAGGAGAAAGCTGCAGAGAAAGAAAAACTAGTAGTTGTTAAGAAGGAGAAACCATCAAAGATTCAGTTCCAAAGAAAAGGTAATATCGTTGAACCACCTACTGCACCGGTTAAGACTAGTAAAAGGAAAACGCAACAAGCACATAAACTGGCAGATGTTGATGAAGAAGAGACTGAGTTCGAAGGAGAAAAGAAAGCCCTAAGGGCCAACGACAAAAGGTCAAAGGGTGTTGGTACTCCAACTGTGAAATCTCCAAAGAAACCGATAATCAAGCTCACACCTCTTGAAAATTTAATAATAAACATTAAAGAGTATGGTGTATTGACTGGTGTGAAAAAACTATATGATAAGTTTATTGAGGATGAACAAAGGGATATTGAAGATGTAATACATATGATGAATAAATACAGCAAGGCCCTAATTGAATTGCAAGAGAATTTATTATAAATTCATTGTATAATATAATTGATGCTAGATGGAAGGCTACCATGAAACAAGATAGAGGATACATTGAATATTTTCTGAAAAACTTGCAACCTGAAGCTACTAAAGAAGAGCTAGATGAAATTTTTGCTAAGGCAAAATCATCTTTTAGGTCGAAGAAAAGGTTGACAAGAATGTTAATTGGTGAGACCCAATCAATCCATGAGGAGACATCAAATTTTGAAGAAGGTACCGGGTCTGATTCTGGATGAAGAGGAATAAGTTAAGGAAGATGAACCTGAAATGTTTAAGGCCAAAGATCTTCTACAAGGTGTTAAAATAACTGATTTTAAGCCCGATGAATTATGTTGGATAATCAATCGGTGAACACACAAACTGAACCTATGAATATTTGTGATGATGATGATGATATCAATAATAATGATGATATTGATGCTACTAACAATGTAAATGTACAGGATGTTGATGTTCAAATGTCTGAGCAACATGAACAAGAACAGGGACATGATGAAAAAAAAGATGCAGAAGAAAATAAAGATGAGGAGCCACCGGTAGTTACTCAAACTGTTGATACACAACCCCCATTGGTATGGGAAAATGAAAAAGGATAAGGAAATTGAAAATAAAGAGGAAAAGAAGACAAAAGAAAAGGAAAAGGAAGAGGAGAAAAATGAAGACAAATATGAAACAGAGGAGAAGAAGTTAGAAAAGTCTGAACCTAAAGTGACACCTTTGCCACTTGATTCTAAAAAGAAAGTTGTTGATGATGAAGATGATGACGATGCTATAAGAATAAAAGGACCACTAGACATGGAAAATTGAAGCTCAACTGATTTGATGGAGATTGCAATTGCCATGCAATCTCGAGCCAAGAAGAAGAGGATGAAAGAACATCAGAAGGAGGCAGAGACAATAAGAAATGTTGTTGAGATTTTGTCAAGTCTCCTATCGGAGACTAATACAGATAATTTTGCCACTCCTATTGACAAGATTGGTCAACTTGTTAATGATGTCAGAGAATAGATGAAATCTCTTGCGGATGCATCTTATATTAGTGTTGAGAAGGATTACAAGAAGAAAAGAACTGAGCAATTAATAACTGAAATTGATAAAGGGAAAGTTGCTCTTACTATCAATAAGGACTATTTGAAAGAACGACTTGAGACCGGAGGTAAAATACTTTCAACTGTTTCTAAATTTTCATTGTTTTTTGCTGATTTGAAGGAGAAGGAGGAGGAAGCTGAGCAAGAATTTTAAGTTCTTAGTGAGTGATTCAAGCCCCTCAATGACTCTACTATTCAACATAAGCTAAAATATTATGAAAATGAATAGGTTAAGAGGATCAGATCACTACGAGAATTACAGACACAACTGATACTGAAGGTGGAAATCTTGCAGAGAGCTTATAAAGAAATTGAAGCCATCCTTGCAACACCAAAGATGAGTACCATAGATGCCATGGAGGATTTTGTTGGGTAGATAATGACACATGTCGAGATAATTGGCACTATTTTGGAGACTTGGCATAATGATTTGACGCAATATACAGCACATTTTAGTGATGTTTTTTTTAAGATTGCATTGTAAAAACATTTTGAACTCCTATATCTATATATATGCTATGCATTTTTTATGCAATTTTGATGTAAAATGTATTTATCTTTCATGTATTTACTTCTTTGTTTGGCATTGTTGTCAAAGGGGGAATAATAGTTGAAGAGTCAATCAATTTTTTGTATGTGAAAGCAAAGGGAGGATTAGTAGAGAGTCAAAATTTTGTAGTTGCATGTAACTGCTAAGGGGGAGTATTTGTCATGAAGTCAATTTTTATTTTCGAACACTTAGTTGACATTTTTTTTTCCTAAGTGTTGCCATCAATGCCAAAGGGGGAGAATATTGGCATTTGAATGAACCGATAAATGATTGAATGGTGAATGTGATGAAGAGATTGAGATTCATGTTTGATGACTAAGTCTTGTGGTGTCATTGATGGAAACAAGGTTTTTGTAGTCATCTAAGTCTTGTAAGACAACCAGTAAGGTATAACCGGTATAAAAGACAGTTTACCAGTGAATTGGCAAATAGGTTCTTAACCGGTAAACAAAGATAGAGTTGCATTCATGCAACCGATATAGGCAATTGATGAAGACTTGAATGATGCAATTTAACAGGAGTTATGGAGGCATGTATTTGGAGCTATGTTCATGATTGCATTGGCAGATTCAACCGAACAAGCGAGATTTTATGTACAGATCAAGTATTCTGATGAACACTTAAATCTGTAAACCGACACAGGTTTTGTTTTGTTTTTAGTTTGTTATGTCGGTGGCTGCCATAAGTTCGGCATGCAATGTTAGTTTGTCTAGATTCATTGAACCTAGGAAATTGTTCCAAGGTTGTAGCCGACTAAGTTGATGTCCATAAAAATGTGATGATTTATAAGATAGACATGTGTATGTTGATGAGATCGAAGGTGAATAAGGCAAAGTTGATTATGTGGTGATTAGTGAGGCTCTATATTGATGTTTTGTTGAAGTTTTGAGGATTTGAAGCGGATCTTATCAGACATAGAGGTGTTATATGAAGATCATTTAAATTGTTGTTATCCTAATAGTTATAGTAGCAAAATCCCTTAACCGAGTAGGTCCTAATAGGCCTTACATTGTAAATCCCTTAACCAGGTAGCTCTATATCAGAGTGTTAAATCCTCTTGCGAGGTTAATCCTAACAGGCCAAAGCTCCTAACAGGTCTCATCATTTAAATCTCTCAACTGGGTGACTCCTAACCAGGTCTTCTCCTAACAGGGCATATTTATAAGACCTTAACCAATCAAGATTTTTATTCTACAGATAGTGAATCTTGTGGGTATTAACTCCCACTGTGGCTTTTCCCTTTTGAGTTTCCACATATAAATCCCTTGTGTTATGTGGAATTTATTTTATTGGGCATTAGCTTATGTGGTCATATTCCTCTTATGTTTGTTAAGTTTTGCTTTGTTTAGGTTGGTGATTAGATTTATATTGTTTTTGCTTGCACTGATTCAACCAACCCCCCCTCTCAGTGCCTTATAAGTTTATCAAGCTTTATAGTTTCTTTTTCTGAGGCTTCTTGTCTTGCTTTGTATCTATTATTTGTGGTTAATAAATTTTTACCCCCTTTTAAAATATATATATATATACACACACACACACATATACATACAAAGACACACATATATATAAAGTAAGTTGAGAGATATGGAGGCTTTAATTTAGTTATCTTGTTTAAATAATTTATCTATTTGAATTAAATTAAAAAGTCAAAGCCTCACTCTAGACTTGTTTTATGCTTACTTTATATATAATTTACTATATATGCTAGTAGATAATTTCATAACTATCTCACACAAATTTTACAATAAAATAATTAATTGATTCTTATGTATTTGTTTACTATCAATTATGGCTTTCAAATTTATATAGCCACTCTATTAACATATCACTTAATCATCAATATTTAAAAGTATTTATTATAAAAACAAATTCAACTTCAACTACACTACAAGGATATATCAAGTTTAAAATCAGCCAATTAATCTACCATGAAGGATTTTTAGTGACAAATCATTCACTCACCAATACTTACAAATATTTGTGATAAGTGAAAAAATTAATTTCAACTATATTACTTATAAATCAAATTTGAAATCTCCATTGATCCAATAAAATTGTAATACATATGACATGTAAGAATCTATTATCTCAAACTATTATTTGATCTACACTTGAATTAATATGACATAACTCATCTATCAATTAACCAAAAAATACTATTATTACAAACTACAAAAATAAATACTTGACATTCCGTTATATTATAAATAACTAAATATAAAATAAAATAAAAATACATCATATACAATTTTTAACATTACAAATAAAAATATGTTTTTATAAAACTTAAAAAATTTAAATCACATTCATAACCTCTTGTCCAAGTGGAAACATATTTGAAATTTATTATTACTTTTAACAAGTCTTTTTAAACTAAAAAGCTAATCGACATGTATGTTAAGTAAACCACTCATTTTGTAATTATTACTTACACAAAATTAAACATCACTAAATATCTAAGATGAAACCCTAGAATTTTTTATAATAACCTACCGTCACAAATTTTTTTATTAATGGAGCATAATTTTTTTTTGATGCCGACACTCATGGAATAGAAGGTTTTCACCAGACCCCGTATATATAATGCTTTCCTCACAAACAAGGCAATCCATATTGATCTCGGTGAGCGAATTTTTTATTTGATTCATTCTGTTTCTTCAAATTATTGGCGGCAAAATTTAGTGCAAAATCTACAGTAGTACGCGTTTCCTTCAAATTCTATCCCTTTCTTTTATTTGTCAATCTGTTCTTCAGATTACTGTTCTTCACTTTCTTTGTGTAGTGGGAATTTGTTTTACTTTTCTCTTTTATTTAGAAGGTATGTTCTTCAATTTTTCTCATGTGGCGCGCTCTTGATCTGTTTTTACAGGACTTTAGAGAAGCGCGGCTTTATAATTATTTCTCTGTAAGCATGGCTCTTGGGAAAATATCATCTCTTTTTGGTTCTCAGAAGAAAGGGAAAAACAAAAATAAAACACCAACTTCCACAAAGGTTCATCCTATTAATAAAACACCAACTTCCACAAAGGTTCATCCTATTCATGCAGGTGAGTACTGAATTATGCTATTTATTATTTTTATCAGTAAAGGCAGAGTCGAATTCATATACTCATTTTGGATAATTACAGTGTATACATACATGAGTGAGGAAGGATCATAAACCTAATGTATGCTAATGAAACTATTCTTTACATTTTCTGGAAGAGAATAAAATTTCAAAGCAAAGCAAAATACCCTATACATTATCTTCATTCATTCCAAAAAAACTATCATAGTTTATGGCATCGAAGATCAAAATTATCTTTCAAATATAAGTTTTAGTAGAGGATTTTTAACAACAAGTTTAGCAGAGATTATCTGACATATCTTATAGCCAAAAAACATTCACCAAAAACCAGTAGCCAGCTATAGGCATCGAAATGTCAACAAACGGAACCAAAATAATAAAACCTATCTTTCAATTTTCCTCAAGAGGCTTGGCAGGGGGAGTCAGAGTTCTGCCTCTTCCTGGGCTGCAACTAGACCCACGACCCACTCTTCTGGCACCTCCTCTCCTACCCTGTTCAGTGTGGTGTTCCTCTTCTTCAACTTTTGGTGGTAGGATTCCGTTTAACCTTGCAAATAAGAGGAGTTCCTCTTTCCTACCCAGAACTTCTGGATTTTTTAGGTATCTAAGTCCCATCCTAGCAAATGCTCTGTGTTTGTCCAGGTCCTTTCCTTTTAGGTCTAGCAGAAAAGGATAATACTTAATTAGCTCCCCAGAAATGTTGTACAGAATTCTATCACTTGGCCAAGGGGCTCTGAGTGAAGTAAAAGTCACTTCAATCTTAAATCTGTTATGCTATTTTATTAAGCAGTTTTTCAGTATTTCTTTTTAGGATTTACATCATTCATAACTTTGTTTTGTTAAGAGAGTGCGAACTTATGACAGATATTTTTTATCTAATGGAGGAAATTTTATTCTTATGAAGTTTGAATCTTGACGATATACATACCATCACTCTGATCAATTACATTCAATTAATTGAATTACAACAATTTAATTGTGTTTGATATTTTTTCAAGTAAACAAGAAGATAAGAATTAAAAACAGATTTGGGACTTTTCTTTTTTCTTAAATATAGGATAGCATTGGCAACTGAATTAGAATGCTTCTGGTGGAAATCTTTGTGAGAGTTTATGTCCTTGGTTTTTGGAGACAGTCATTGATGCAACTCTTTTAATTTGACAGAGTTGAAGAAGAAGAAAGTAACTGAAGCAGACTCCCAAGAACCAAGTGCAGCAGAAGACTACACCGTTAGCCAAAGTGATGGAAGACAGAATTCAATAAACATCAACACTACTGAGTTTGGGAGAAATTATGCTCACAAATTAGAAAATGAGAGGCAAGATTTTTTTATAAATAGGGAGAAGTGGAGTCTTCGAGAGCAGATTGCAGAGAAAGATAAGAAGATCCATGAATTGGAAAATGAGAGGCAGGAGTTTTTTATAAATAGGGAGAAATGGAGTCTTCGAGAGCAGATTGCAGAGAAAGATAAAAAGATTATTGAACTGGAAATAAGGATTGCAGAGTTGCAGAAGAAGCACAGAGAGGAAATGAAGTCACTTGAAGAGGAAAAAAGATCGGTTATCAAAGAACTTGGCAGAACAATTGGACATTACAAAGATAGGCTGCGAGACAAGAAATGGTTTCGACGTCCCCAGTAGCTTTTCAAATGATTAGATGAAATAGTCAGTCACCCATTTTGTTTAGGTTTTTGCAGAGATTTCATATTTGTTTCAGATGATGCGAGATAATGCATGGTTTTGTATATTACCATCAATATTGATGGTACATCAGAACTTTAAGAATGTCAGTGTAAAATTTTAATATTTTCTAAATTTTAATATTATTTAGATAAAAAAATATGTTATATTATTCTTATTTTCATGTTACGATTCTGTATAAGTGATCATACATGTCTTTGGTGATACTTTGATTGTTAGATTCAATTCATACTCCTTAATGTCTTATCATGTGCTTTGACAAATCACTTTAGTATAGTCGTGAGTTGATCATGTTTTACTCACTATTTTTATTCTCCTCCTTGTAATGGACCTTCCTTAGTGAATCCTATAGATTTCTCTATGCATCATTGATCTTTAATTGAAAGTTAGTGGACTGTTTGATGTTTTCCTATGTCACATCGTTAACGAATTATGAAATAGATTCTTTTGCACCTTAAAAAAATTATAACACATGATTTAGACAATATGATACCACTAATGTGTCATTAGTTGATAATACATCTTTTATATTTGCTTCTACAGTATTGCAAGTGATATATGCATGCACATATTGATATGGGTTATGTAGAAAATGATATTTTCTCTCATGTTAACTACTTTATTTGTAAGATGGGTCATCTAATATTATAGGTTAGTAGTTTGAGAAAATAGTTTAATTGAAACATAATATCAAACTAATATTGCACATTTTCTTGGAGATGTCCTAGACCAAGTTAAATTGTGTACCTCTCTTTTTTAAACTATGATTATGTGATTTGTGGCACTTTCTATAATACTTCCAAGTTATGTGCTCTCCTATGTTAATTATTTACTTGCTAATAATATGTTCCCTTCAATTTTAAGGGATATGCTTTATTGAGAGTCCTCTTTTATAACAATTTATTTATAGCACTTTTTTTTATTTAGAAACTTATGACAATGAGTGATCATCATAAACAAATCAAAATGAATAAATTTATAAAATTCATTACATTAGATAAAATATTAGAGCACAATCTTTTACTTTACCTTTGCACATCCAAAGACATACCTATGCTTGTACCACATAGAGTTTAAAAAAATGCAATTATCGTCATATAGATGGACTTCCTATAGATAGATGCATCAAACTTAAATACTGAAACTAAGATCTCTTAGATATAAAGATGATACAACTTGAGAATAATCATACTCAATTTTATGATGAGGATCCTTATAATGTTAATAGATCTTAGCACACCATATTATAGATACACATGATGTGTAATGACTTTACTAGTTATATAATCTCATCCATCCTTCTTATTGATGCCATATGTTATGCATTTTGTTCCTTATTGTCTTTTTTCAATTTTTTTTCCATTTTACAAATTACCCTATGGATGATGCAAATAATTTTTTGTTTACACAAGTGACTTTCGATGTGTTGTGTTTCTACATTTCATTTCTTGTGTTGTCCATCATCTCTACCTTCCCTTTTATTTACGCCATGCATTTTGTGTTCTTACTTTCTTCTTCACTCGTGTACCTTATATGTGTTGGATATTGTTGTTGCTATGATATGTTGTTGACATTCATGTCAACATATTCATGTGTTTTGATGTTGCAGAAAATTGTTTTGGTGATCTAGTGTTTGCAGTTGGTTTATCTTTATTATTGTTGTAGTTGATCAAATATGAGATTGTGCTTAATTTGTTTAATCTAGTGAAAACTGATTCACCTCCCCCACCCACTCTCAGTTTTCCTTCATTGTTGTTGCCAACAATTGGTATCAGAGTTAGATCCTCTGGAAGAAGCTTGATCACTTGAGGACATCTGGGATGGCAACCTATGTGTTCAAGAAAGAGAGTCCTAGATTTCATGGAAATAACTATACTGTATGGAATGATCAGATGGAAGTTCATTTGAAGTGCATTGGAGAAGATTATTAGAAAATTATAAAGAATGTTTACAATATTCCTCAGAATGGTATGGTTATTGCTATTGAAATCAAGGATGTTGAACATAACATAAGAGCTAAGGAAGCATTGTTGAATGCTTTGATCGATTCAGAGATGACTAATTTGATAGGTCTGCAGACTACACATGAAATCTGGAAAAACTTAGAGACCTTTGTATGAAGGAGATGCACAAGTTAAACTTGCTAAGTTGTAGAGTTTGAAAGGAAAGTATGAGTCATTGAGGATGGGAGAAGATGAGAACATAACATCCTTTATGGCTAAAGTGAATGAACTTGTTATGAACATTAGATGTGCTGGTGGAACTCTTGAAGAAGATGAGATTGTTCCTAAGGTGTTGAGATCCTTGCCTTCTACTTACAAAGCTAAAGTTGTTGATATTGATGAAATCTGAAGTATGACTACTGTGACAAGAGGCATGTTGGTTGGAAAGTTAGCTGAAATTGAGTTGAGAGAATCTGGAGAATCACATGGTAAATTCGAGATTGCATTTAAGTATGATGGGAAGTTACCTTTGAAATATTTCTCTTGTAATAAGATAGGACATTTTGCTTCTAGGTGTCTTAAAAGAATGTCTAAGTTTGATAAGCACGAAAGGGATGATAGATTTGATAAGCATGATAGATATGATAAGTATGATACGCCCTATAAGCCTAACCGAAAGTACAAATATAAGAAGAGATGTTATTATTATTTTGATGAAGGTGTGATAGATGACGAATCTAAGAATGGGAATTTTGAAGATGAATTTTTATTAATTGCTATCAAGGAAGATGATCTGTTACTAGTGAATTCTACAAGTTGCATTGTTGAGGAGAAAGCTTTGGCTGCTAAGATTGAAGAGAAAGATGAATGGGTAATTGACATCAGTTGTTCACTTCATATGACAGGCAATAAAAGAAAAATTTTGAATATGGAGAGGTATGATGGTGGTATAGTAAGATTTGGAGATGATAAATCTTGTGTGATTTGTGGTAGAGGTTCTATTTCCTTTGATGGTAAGCATAATATTGATGATGTCTTATATGTTGAAGGTTGGAAGCATAATATTTTGAGTGTTGCACAGATGGTTCACAAGGGATATGATTTGCAATTCAAGAACAGTAAATGCAAGATTCTGAATGCCTTCGGTATATAGATTGCATCAGGAACTAAGACTAAAGGTGATATCTTTAACTTGAATGCTAGTGAGAAAATTTGTTTGATTGCTTAGATTGATGAAAGTTGGTTGTGGCATAGAGAAGGATGTGTCATGTTAATTTTGACTTCATGATAAGGATAAGTTCTACTCAAACTGTTAGAGATCTTCCTAAGATTGTGAAGCCTTCTAATCCGGTATGTAAATAGTGTTAGTTGGGAAAGCAAACAAGAACTTAATTTAAGAGTAAGTTGTAAACATCTAATGGATTATTAGATCTTGTGCATACTGACTTGTGTGGTCCTACAAGAGTGAGAAGCATGCGGGGTGACAAGTATTTCATGTTATTTATTGATGACTACTCTAGAATGATGTGGGTTAGTTTTCTAAGGGAGAAATCAGAAAAACTAAATAAATTCAAGATATTCAAAGCAAAGGTGGAGACTGAGATAGAGTTGGAGTTGAAGTGTCTGAGATCTGACAGAGGAGGATAATTTACATCTGGTGATTTTGATTCATTTTGTGAGAGGAATGGAATTAGAAGACAACTATCTACTCCTAGAACCCCTCAGTAGAATGGAGTTATTGAAAGAAAGAACAAAACTATTTTGGATGTTGCTAGGACTATGTTGATTGAAGGAAATATCGCACAAACCTTTTGGAGAGAATTTGTTACCACTGTTCTTCACACATTCAATCGGGTGCATATAAAAGGTGATTCTGGTAAGACTCTTTATGATCTATGGTTTGGTCATGTTCCTACAGTTAGATATTTCAAATTTTTTGGAAGAAAATGTTATATCAAAAGAGATGAGGATATAGGCAAGTTTGATGCCAGATGTGATGAAGGAATCTTCTTGGGTTATTCTACTAATATCAAGGCCTACCAGTGTTACAATAAGACGTTGAAAAAGATAGTAGAAAGTGCAAATGTGAAGGTTGATGAATATCATGGGAAGTATATCAGAGCATGCGGCTATGAGATTGATGATCAAGATATTGTTTCTAAGCCCATACAGACTGAGATCCTAAAGAAAAATGCTCTAATAGAGACAACTACTCTAGATATTGTTGTTGTCGGTGAAGAAGTTCAAGAGAATCAGAATAATCAAAAGACTCTGAGGTATGTGAAATTGAATCATTCAGAGAATCATATTATTGGTGATAAAATAAAAGGTGTTATGAGTAGGAGAAGGATTGTTGTTGAAGAGATATGCTTGATTTCCAAGATTGAACCTAAAGATGTTGTTGAAGCTTGTAAGGATGAGAATTGGATAAAAGCTATGGAAGAATATTTGAATCAGATTGAGAAGAATAATACATGGCAACTTGTTCCAAGACCTAAAGACAAGAATGTGATTGATACAAAATGGGTGTTTCGAAATAAATTGAATGAATCTGGTGAAGTTGTAAGCAACAAAGCAATATTGGTATGTAAAGGATGCTCTCAGATGGAAGGGATTGATAAAGAGGATACTTTTTCTCCAGTAGCTAGAATTGAAGTTGTTAGATTGCTGCTTACAATAATTTCAAGGTATATCAAATGGATGTCAAGTCGGCCTTTTTGAATGGAGATTTGGAAGAGGGAGTTTAAATTGAGTAACTAGAAGGATTTTCATTATCAGATGAAGGAGACAAGGCATGAAGATTGAAGAAAGTATTGTATGTACTGAAGCAAGACCCTAGAGTCTGGTATGCTAAATTAGACAAATATTTGATGAAGTTGGGATTTTGTAAAGGTACTGCTGACAGTAATTTATACTTTAAGTATGATAATGATAACATTTTGATTGTTTAAGTGTTTGCATGGATGACATTATTTTTGGAGGAGATGATTTGAGTATGAAGTTTTTTGATGATATGAAAAAGGAATTTGAGATGTCTATGATATGTGAGATAAATTTCTTCTTAGGATTACAAACTATTAAAGGCATTTTCATTTCTGAATCTAAGTATGTAAAGGAACTATTTAATAAATTTGGGTTAGATGATTCTAAACCTGTTGGAACTCCTATGGTGATTGGATGCAAGTTGTCTAAGTAAGATGAATCTTTGAAAGTTAATTAGACCTTGTATAGATCTATAGTTGGTGGATTGTTGTACCTAACTCAGACTAGACCAAATATTATGCATGTTGTTTGTCTTTGTGCCAGATTTCAAGTTGGTCCTAAAGAGAGTCATGTTACTACCGAGGAAGATTTTCAGATACTTGAAGGGGACTTTTGATTATGGTTTGTGGTATCTGAAAGATGATTTTATGTTATGTTCTTCTAGTGGTGTTAATTGGGCAGGTGATGTTGATGACTAGAAGAACACTATTGGTGGATCTTTCTTTATGGGGAAGAATTTGGTTTCATGGGCGAGTAAGAAACAAGATGCTATATCTCTATCTACTATTGAAGCTGAATACATTGTTACTACTAGCAATTATACTTAGGTGGTATGGATGAAGTAGATGAAGGACATTAGAGTTGTATATGATGAGCCTGTTGTTATATACTGTGACAATTCAAGTGCTATTAATATTTCCTATAATCCGGTACTGCATTCTAAAACAAAGCATATATCAATTAAGTATCATTTCTAGAGGGAAAAACTCAATGATGAAGAAGTCAAATTGGAATATGTATCTAAAAAGGATCAGATTGCATATATTTTTACCAAGCCTTTACCTATTGATAGATTTGTGTATTTGAGAGACAAGTTAGGGATATCTGGCCCTCCTGGTGAGAATTAGATGCATTGAGATGCATCAATCTGGTGGACTTTATAGTCTTATCTTCTTAGTCGGGTTGATGAGTTGGTGTTGCTACTTAGCTAGGGTAGTCAGTGTGTTGTTCAGATTTGTGATTTTATCCTAAGGGGGAGAAATTGTCCTTCTTAGAGGGATATATGCATGATTTGTTTATGTCTTTGACATTGTTGTCAAAGGGGGAGAGAAGCATGTGAAAATTGCCTTATCTTTGGATTTTTGTATGCATGATCTTAGGGGGAGATTGTTGGAGTTTGCTGGTGTTGATTTATTCCTTTACATTGATTGTTTGTCACATTCATATGTTTCCATCAATCTGAAAGGGGGAGATTGTTGGATATTGTTCATGCTAGGATAAGTTGTCATTGATGTCAACATATTCCTGTATTTTGATGTTGCAGAGAAATTTTTTGGTGATCTGGTGTTTGCAGTTGGTTTATCTTTATTATTGTTGCAGTTGATCAGATATGAGATTGTGCTTAATTCGTTTAATCCGGTGAAAACTAATTCACCCCCCCCCCCCCTCAATTTTCCTTCATTGTTGTTGCCAACAATATGTCATTTTATTTTTTCCTAATGCGTCTCCTATTATCACGTTACCTTATATATTATGATTAATTATTTATTTCCTAACTTGGGGGATATTCTGTATGCCATTTTTATCTTTGATACTTTAATTTTTTTTGTCATATTTTTCATTTTCATGTTAATTTTCATTCTCTACTTTACATGTGTAGTACATCCTTTTACTGTTTTTCAAGCTCCATGTTTGAACTGTAGGTGTTCACTTGATCTTCATTTAAATTTTTTTATGAGTGCTACAATCATGTGATGTCTTATTTATGTCACAATTATTTTTGCAATAATTTTTATATCATGATATATTTCTATTATCATGTTAGACATAACATATGGCCTTGTGTTTGTTGCTTTGTTCTTAATAATTTAAATTTTTAAATCATGATATATGACTATTTATCATATTCTTATCATGTTTGTTGATTCATGCTTAAAAATTTACACATCAGATTACATTATTTACATATTATTTTATTATCATGTATCATACTTGCATCTACATACCTATATTTTAATTTGATCACATATTTAAGGTTTGTGTATTTCATTACCTTTCCTTTATGGTCATCATCATCTTATTATCTTTTCCACATTAGTTGTAGAAATCACTTTTTACAAATATTGTTGAATAATCTAGAATATCGAGAGGGGGGGTGAATCAATATTCTCCTTTAAAAATATTAAAACTGAACTTTTGAAATTTAACTTATTATTCATTAACTTTAGCCCAAACAAAATGCATGCAACAGAACTGAAATGAAAGAAATGTACAACCATAAGAGAGACACTAGATTTTTATACGTGGAAAAACCATATGGGATAAACCACAGAGAGGGTAAACTTTGAAAAAAATATAAGTAGTTATATGAAGATTACAAGGCTTGTTGTTGGAGGGCTCACTACCTAGAATAAAACTTACTTTGGGAAGGCTCATTGCCAAGAAATAGAGACAAAAATAAACTGGGAAAATTGCATCTACACATGCATGGGATCAGTTGGACTAATAAGCTTAGATATCCAAACAATTGCTTGTAGTAGACCTTGTCAAGAATCTTTGCAACTCTAATTCAATGTTCCTTCTCCAAGCAGTATAACACTAATTCTACCTTTCTCATTCAACATGAACTGTCACTCACACTCTCACTCACACTTGCACTTCCACACACTCATCCACTCATCACCATGCTACAATGAGATCAAATCATAACATGCACATACATAAACACAAACACATTACTCGTATATGCACCAAGTTGGCCTTAAGAACACTTTCCCTCATAAAACCAATGGTCAGATTACATGTTACAATCACCAAAACAAAACAAGAATAAGGGCATTCAAGATCCACTAGACCCAAAATGAACATATCCTCTAACTTCTGAAAGCATGTTTCCAAAGCACAAAAATATGATCCAACCTGATATGAATAAATTAAGATCATGAACAATGTATCTCCAAAATATCATCACGAAAAACCAAAATTTAGAGGAATACAGAGTACCGCAATCACTGTCGAACATCATCAATGTTGAATACACTTCTGAAGCACAAATTTCGGAGCACCAAAACAATTTCTACAACCAACACTAAAACTTAGACAACATGAGAAACATATCCTCATTCTAGCAACACACATTTCTAGAGCAACACATTTGTAATATCTGCAATGACTACAACAACTAAAACATATCTACAACTCAACATATAGACAATGTTCTCCATCTTTATGCATACATACCTATCTTCCACTGTTTTACATCATACATACATATTGTTTCTCTGCAACACTTATATATACTAACTTTCTATATCCAGACCATTATGGGTCATCGAGTTAGATATCAATGACAACCAAACATAATTTCTAACAATATCCCCCTTTTCATTGATGGCAAAACACTTATAACTAATATTCTCCCCCTTAGAAACATATACTCAGCTCTCCATATCTCTCCATATTTCTCTCCCTAAGAAAATGTCAATATTTCTCCCCATTTGACATCAATGACAAAGGGTAACAACAAAAAGGTTACAACAAAACTATATTTCCTGAAAAGAAAAAAATGTTTCAATTATGCTTCACATGAAAAATTCTCTTATACCTCTCTTTAAGTTCCTAACGAAAGATATTCCAGGAATTCACTGTCATCCTGAGGTTTACACAAAAACTGTCATTCTCCACCAACAAATTAATAGCATCAGATAAGGAATCGGGTGCGGAAGGATTCTAAACACACTTTTTAGCTTCAACAAGGAGGTCAGAGAAATGTTCCAATTTAGCTTCCTCCTTCACTTTCCAGAAAATGTTCACCGCGTCTTCTTTCTGCCTTAGAATAAATTAAAGTTTTGATTACAAAGAATTTATTCTTTTTCTCTATTCACAATCTTTATCATTGAAAATCTCAAATGTCTTACCAAGAGAGTTCAACTCAAACTCAATAGAGTCAATATTAGCTCTGAAATTCTCAATAGAAACAAGTCACCAAAGACAATACTTGTATACTCTGGCCACATCTTTAATACAATCTCTCATATTTTTTATGTTTTCAGATAATCTTCTCTACACACTGACACACCTTTTCTTAATAGCTTCCTTAACTTCATCTTTTCCAATAATTTCTTTAGGTAACTTTTTCAAACAATCTTTAAGTAGCTCCACAAAAACATCAGATAAAATATCTACCAGATTATTCAAATCAATTCTCTTCCGGGGAAAATAATAAACTAATACTTCTTCAATTTTATCCTGCTAATATGATGGATGTAAAAGCCACAAATCACCAATATTCTTCATACCATCTTCTTCTTCAAGCATACTCAAAATGTTTTCAATTCTTCAAGGTTCGTCTTCATACATACTATCTTCTTGTTTGTCAATTTTAGCCTTCTTTCCTTTTGCTTCTCTAGGAGGCTCCAGATCATCAAGATTAATTAATTCTTTCTTCTCATCACTTCTTTTCATCTTCTTAGATTCTAGAGGGGAAACTGCAATTGATCTCTTCAACCTTCTTCTATCGAAGGAATGACTCTCCTCAAAAGGACTGACTACACAAGGAACCAAATCTAAACACCACAACTTCCAAAGATTTATGAAATGATCTTTGCATGGATTTTCTTCACCTGCTAGACAACTCAGATACCTGTAACTTTGCATCCCAACTAGGATATTTGACTTACACACAACATTCTCCTTCAAAGGTAAAGATCTCAAGAAATAAAGCATCAAACACGCAATCAAAGAACCAAAATGTAAAGGATATCCATTATGTTTGACATAGTGATATTCTTAGTTAATTGCATCAATAACAACTCACACAAATCAAAATCATTGTGTTCTTTCACCATCTGATGTGCAACATACACAGCTATAACAAATGTAGAACCTTCTTTATTTCAAAAATAAATCTTGTAAGAAATTCCATAAGCAACATACCTCACTAGTGGATCAATGATTGTATCAATTAGCAATGCTCTCTGATCTCCTGCAACGCCATTTAGGGTTTCAACTTCTTTATTCTTGATTGATTTCTTCATCAAAAAAGTTCCAACACCACAAATACCAAAAATCATTGATATAGCTTCCTTTGAAATTTGATAAGGTTTTTCCAACATCATGAAACCATTATGAACATGACTCAAAACAAACTTGATTGAATCCTTATCGGAAAACCACAGAAACTCACTCTAGATATATAAACCTTTATGCCCTGATACTTTTAGATTTTTCATATCTGAAAGAATTTTCAAAATTCTTGATTTTTTTATGATCAAATTCATCTAATTAAACTTTTGTTGATTTTCCAAAATTTCCACCAATAGATTCTCATATTGTTGTCATCTTGGATTCCCTAAGGATGAATGAAATAAATACCTTTTTTCACTAACCCTTCTTGATGTTAGATACTTGATCAGTCCCAAAGACACTGAAAGGGGGGGTGAATCTGTGTCTAATCGATTTATGAAATATTTAAACTTTTTTGCAACTTTACAAACCAAATTAATGTATCGGTTTAAGCTCTATCAAATACCTCTACCATAAACCTTTCTTCGCTCTTCTCTACTCTTATTCTCTCATCAAAATTATTACATAAAAATGTATATATAGATATTCGCTCTCATAATCATTACCTAATTACATATCCTTCCTTTGCTTACATACCATACATTTTTTTTTTCTTACTACAAAATGACCTATAAGATCTCATACATATATGATTCTTTACAATAAATCATGTCGGCTATACAATATAATTACAATACAATATAATCCACATAAACAAAACTTTATCTTATGTTGTCCTGGGTGCCAGTATGATTCATAGCCGATGTGAACTGGATTCCGGTGTAAATGAACCTTATGTAGCTGTTGGTGTCGGTATGCAAAGTCTGTTGCTGGTGTAACCTGTGAACCATATTACCAGTTGGTTGCCATCAATGACAACATCAACAATTCTCATCCGAGTGTATAATGCCAACAATCTCCCCCTTTAGCATTGATGGCAACACTCATGAGAAAAATCCAAAAACTGATATCCAAAAATGAAGTCCAAAATTGATCCAAAAATAGGAGTGCTCCCACTAAGCAAATCATTTCTTTTGTACATTTTTCTCCATACTACTACTCCCCCTTTGACATCAATGACAAAGGATGTCAAAAAGAATTAAAGAATTTAAAATTCTACCTCATAGCCTATATCCGGTTATGTACAATTTGAAATATATCCGCCAAAATCAGATTAAGACTTTGCATCAATTTGGTGTTGTCAGAGATAATGGTTTCAGTCTATTGGATCATACCGGCCAGATAATGCATCTGTTGCTCCGGTGATCTTTCTCCTTGAATTTTTGCCTTAGACAGCTCAATCCACTGAGTTATAAGGTTGTCCAATCTAGGACTAAGTTTATTTTTCAGCTCACGTGCCTTCATTCTTATCCTTGCTTTTTATTTTTCTAGTTTTTCAATCTTTTCCTCAAAAATTGTCATTTCTTGATCAAAAATTGAGTTAATTTCCGAAGAACCTATCATGTTGTCTGCTATATCATCAATATTATCTGAAATTTTCTTGAATTTGTCTTTGTATTCATTTGCAGTGACCAACTTATTTTCCAAACTGCTAACTTGTCTCAAAAGTTCCTCTTTGTCATGTTGCATGTGAATCAATTTTGTTTTAAGAATATCATTTTCATAGCTAAGCCTTTGAGCTTCATCTGATCTTTCATTTAGTCTTCTGGCCAAATCTTCTTCATTCCTCTTTCTATCTTCAATATCCTTATATAGTCTCATGGTTAAATCTTGCATCTCATTCTTCATGTTACTGTTCTCTTGTCTCAATTTGTCTGCAATATCTCTAAGAGTTTCTTTTTCTTCATCATCTTGATTTTGCAATTGCACATGTAGTTATTTTCTCTTATTCTTTGCTATAACCAGGTTATCTTGAAGTGCTTTGATAAATTCCTAACCAGCTCTAAGTTCATCTTCCAATTTGATATTCTTCAATTTTCTGCATCAAAATCTTCAAGAGCTCCTTTCAACTATTGTCTCAAGCTTTCCATTGATATCGGTTTCAGAATCTTCCTCAAGTTGTTAGGCTTCTACAAATAGAGGAATAGGCTCTGATACCAACTGTTAGATACTTGATCAGTCCCAAAGACACTGAGAGGGGGGGTGAATCAATGTCTAACCGGTTTATGAAATATTTAAACTTGTTTGCAACTTTACAACCCAAATTAATGTACCAGTTTAATCTATGTCAAATACCTCTGCCATAAACCTTTCTTCGCTTTGCTCTGCTCTTATTCGCTCATCAAAATTATTACATCAAAATGCATATATAGATATTCACTCTCATAATCATTACGTAATTACATATCCTTCCTTCGCTTACATACCATACACATTTTTTTTCTTACTACAAAATGACCTATAAGATCTCATACATTTATGAGTATTTACAATACATCATGTGGGCTATACAATATAATTCACATAAAACAAAATTTATCTTATGTCGGCCTGGGTACCAATATGATTCATAGCCGGTGTGAATTGGATTCCTGTGTAAATGAACTCTATGTAGCTGTCGATGCCAGGATGCAAAGTCTATTGCCAGTATAACCTATGAACCATATTACCAGTTGGTTGTCATCAATGACAACATCAACAATTCTCATCTAAGTGTATAATGCCAACACTTGATTCTTCTTCTAAGCTTCAATTGAGCTCTTCTTCAAATTCTTCAACATGCAATGCCAAAATGATCACAAAAATTCGACGTTTGACTTGCTTGATACGCCTAGGGTTTTCCTGCTAAAACTATCTTATCATAAGTACACAATCTCTTGCACTCTACATATGCAATTTACTCAAGTACTTAAACACCAACACTAATACCAACACTAGCATGTCAATGCCACAACATGCAACATTTTACAAAAAGGGGGAACAAATAGGTTTTTCTTTAAGGTTCCCCCTAAGCCAACGCTACCAAATCAATTTTTGGAGGAAGAAGCACCTATACCAGATTTAGGTATAGAAGATACATTATCTTCTTTCTTTCTCCATACCATAGTAGTCTTCTTCTTAGTTTCATTCGATTTTGCCAAAGCAACCACATGCTTGCATCTATTAGAAAAATGTCCAAACTTGTTGCAATTGTGACACTTGATGTTCCTCTATCTTGAATTCACTAAATTTGTTCTAGATCTACACTGATTAGATTTATGACCAAAACCATAGCATATATGAGAATAAACATGAAAGGGATTATTCATGATGTTCATAAATGATCCATTTACTCCATTCACAAATGATTTATAGCTTCTATATTTACCTTGATTACTACAGTTATTAGCTTTGTGTCCAAAACTCTTACAATCAAAGCATTGAGTATTTCAATTTACTTTATGCATGCAATCTATAGCCTTGTGTCAAAAAATATTACAATAAAAATAATAACCATTGAAATATAAGTACCTTTTAGCATTTGGTTGATGAACCAGTGGTCTATTTGCAGTAATTACTTAATTTTGGACCTTGATTGCATCTTCAAGTTTCTTTTCAGCTTCCACCTTCTCTTCTTTGCTTTTGCCTTTGTCATTCTGATTTGAACATTAATTGGATTGAAAACCTAATCCTTTTTGTCTTTATGATATTTTTGCATTTCTAACAGTTTATCCAATAATTTGTATTTCTTTCAAAGACTTTTTCTTCTCACTTCAATTTCATGATTTCTTATTCCATCTTTCCACATTCTTTGTTCTTCTGATTAATTGTATTCTTCAAATTTTCTTCCACTTTCTTTCTCTCTTAAATTTGCAACTTCAAACTTACAATAGTCTCATTTGCTTATTTCAACTCTTTATTAACTTCTTGATGCCTTTCTTTGAACTTCCTGATCTAATCTCTCAGCTTCTTTACACATTCACTCGCTACCTTGACATTCTCTTTTAGTTCCTCATTATTAGACTCCACACTCTCTATATCTTCAATGGATACTTAAATTCTTCACCCAAATTAAATATTCTCCAGCCATATCTAAAGGATCCATCTAGTCAAATAAGACCTCTCTCAAGTGGTTAAGCTAGCAACAAGGGACCAAACTCTAATACAAATTGTTGAATGGATAGTAATACTGAGGGGTTGGGAGAATTAGTATTTTTTAGAAATATTAAAATTGAACTTCTAAAACTTAATTTATTATCAATTAACTTCAGCCCAAAAGAAATGCATGCAACATAACTGAAATGAAAGAAATGCACAACCATAAGAGAGACACTGGATTTTTATATATGAGAAACCCAAATGGAAAAAACCATGAAGAGGGTTAACTTTTAGGAAAATATAACTAGTTATATGAAGATTACAAGACTCACTGTCAGAGGACTCATTGTTCGAAGGGATCGCTACTTGAAATACAACAGCTTATTATTGGAAGGCTCACTACCAATAAATAGAGACAAAAATGAACTGAGAAAATTGCACATCTACACATGCATGGGATAAGTTCCTGATAAGATCAGATATCCAAACAACTTCTTGTAGTAGACCCTGTTAAGAATCTCTGAAATTCTAATTGAATCTACCTTCTCCAAACACTGTCACACCAATTATGCCTTTCTCCTTTAACATGAACTCTTGCAAACACTCTCAGTCATGCTTGCACTTCCACACACTCATCCACTCATCATCATACCACAACCGAATCAGATCATAACATATATATATACACACACTACCGGTATATGCACTAAGTCGACCTTAAGAACACTTTCCCCAAGAATACTAATGGTCATATTACACGTTACAATCATTGGAACAAAACAAGAACAAGAAGATTCAAGGTTGGCTAGACCCAAAATGAATATATCCTCAAACTTCCACAAGCACACTTCTGAAGCACAAAAACACAATCCAACTTGACATGAAGAAATTAAGATCATGAACAACCTATCTCCAAAATATCATCACCCAAAACTAAATTACAGAGGAAGGCAAAGCACTACAATCACTGTCGAACATCATCAATATTGAATACACTTCCATAGCACAAATTCTAAATCACCAAAACAATTTCTACAAGAAACACCAAAACTCAAACAACTTGAGAAACATAACCTCATTCTAGAAACACACAGTTTCGAAGCAACGCATCTACAACTTGACATATCAACAATGTCCTCCACCTTTATGCATACATACCTATCTTCCACTATTTTGCATCATGTATATGTATCACTACTCTACAATACTTATACATACTAACTTTCTATATTCTGACCAATCCAGATCAATGAGTTTGACATCAATAACAACTAAACATATGTTTGTAACAATTTTCACACTTACATGATCTCTATTTAGCCTTTAGGGTCATCCCTAATTAACACTAGTTGATGACCTTACATTCTCTTTGTATGATGATACATTATTACATGTCTTACATTCATTCATATTAATTATTTTCTTAAAACTTATCTCCTTGTTGTACTTTTCCTTCTTTTACCCATCATAGATAATCAATGTGAAATATATCCTAATGGATCTCCCTTCATGGTTTTCATGTGTTTTTCTCCATCACGCTTCATGTTCTTATCATATATTTGAAGTTGAAATTTCCTAAAAATTCTATTTGTGGGGGAGTATGTTGTTTGAATTCCCAAGCATGTGCAAGTTGTCAAAGTTTTATAATTTCACTTGCCAAAGTACCATTTCCTTCATCCCCACAAAATTCAATATGTAACTCTTTCACTAAGTTCCCTATTAGGATATCAAGTTTGTACTTGTCTTATTTGGGTATCTTCTAACAAGCACTCTCAGCTCCCAGTTCTTGATTTTAACCACCCTTTTCCCTAAGTACTTATTCCTTAGTATATATAATCCCTAATCCATGAAACTATAAAACACAAGCACCCTTCATAACTAGTTTGATATTACAAAATCCATTTAAGTTCTTGCCTTGTCCCCATTATTTGATTCAAAAATAAAAATAGATTAGAAAAAGAGGAAAAAAAAATCATTGGTTTTTACATTCCCATCCTAAGATCCCTTTCACCCATTTCCTTCCCTTTCCCTTATCCTTGTCATAGTTTCATGATCTCCTTTACATGTGTACTCATTTCATTATCCTTCTAAACTTTACAACCCTAACTCCCCAACTCTTGCACTCTCTTTTTGGAGTTCAATTCCATCCTTCCCCTTACTTGAATACCTTTATAAGATACCCCAAAACCCTAGTCCTTGATACTTTTCACCTTGTTATCCATTCAAGATTATGTGTTTGTACATACTTTTATTTTGATGAGTAGTATGTCATATTCCTAATCCTTGACAAGTGGTAAGAACTATGAGGTGTCCTTCATCCCTAACCCCAAAAAGTTAAACACTCTTACATCTTCCATTGTTAATTCTTACCTACCTCCTTGAATGACCCAAAACACCATTAGTGATGTCATTTGGAAATTCAACTACCCAATTAGATTTTTTCAACCTAGAAAAAATTGTGCATCTCAAAATTTGCTTAGCTATGCCTAATTAGATGGATATTTGGGCAATCTGAATGGTTTCCCAATAAACCCCTACACTTTGATATATGACCATATGGATATAAGCCCTTGAATATTGGCTTTAACAACACAGGCATAAACAACATAAGAGGACATAAGAAACACCTGACTAATTTCATTTTGAATTCTTGGATTGTCACTAATAAATTTCACCCAATCAAAGAAACCCTCATACTTTATAATAGCCTAAATCAATGTGAACATCCAAGAAAGACCCACTTACCTCCAGTCCTACTACTTGACTCAAGCAAGTGAATGCCCCATAGATTTCTGGGTGGAAGTCTGACCTTAATATGAGTTTAGGCAATTTAGCTATTACTTTTCCTCTCTTCCTTTTGAACCATTATTCTCTAATTGTTTTCTCAAATGTTGTTTTTAATTTCAAGAAGTTTTCTACTGCTTGATTTTTAGTCATTACCATGGCTGGCTTAGGTTTGGTGATATTGAATACTCTTGTGATACCTTCTGGGGTTAAATCCGCATATACCTTACCGTTCTTGGTAACCATGTGCAATACCAAATTTTTAATTTAGTAAGCACTGTAGACTAGCTCATGTGCTTTTGTAGCTAAAGGAAATCCTGTTGCCTCCACTAGTCCACTCTTGCCAAGATTCTTCATTTCATATATAGCTAGAGGCTCCCTTACCAAGCCAATAAGATCTTCTAGTTTGCAATCTCCCAAGTGGGTGTCTAATATAAACCTGCTTCACAACAACACTTGTGGCAATTTCCATTCAAATTCTCTTTTAAATTTATCTTTCCTAGAACCCATGTGTTCACTTTTTATAATTCCTAATGAGAACATACAATTACTGACAATCTAACTAGTAAATTTGTTTAAATCTTAAATCGGATCATATGATATTGCATATTTGTTACCTATAATACTGCGCGCGTAATTTTAGAACTAGGGTTTCAGATACATACCTACACAGCTCATGGAATCACCTTCATATGTAGAAGATAGTGCAGATTATCATGAAGACTTCCCTCCCTTCATGTACTCTAACACAGTGCTTTCACGTTTGAAATTTTACCGTTGTGTGTTTTTGTTTAGGGTGCATGAAAAGTGGGTGATTTACAACTAAGTATAGAGAAAATCATGCATAGCAGCCTATAAAATTTCCTACAATGGGTGAGAGATTCAAAAAGGACACATTCTATTGAAACTATACTTCCATGTCAGAATTTATCTTTCATTAACGGCATGACATGTGTACCCTTTTCCCTTCGTGGTCATTGTAAACAGCTAACGTTTCCTTAGGATTTTGCGAGCCATTTTTATTTTGTTTCATAGGACCTACTTTGGGCTTCGGGGCTATTGGTGTTTCATTTATCTTTTAGTTCTTAATATCACACAACACCTTCCTTCCCCTGATGTTTGCTAAGGATATTAGCATTAGAGTCATGAGCAATGGAGACTTACTCACCTTTCAATGTCTTTGACTGAAGTAATTCATAAACCAGTTTTTCTTTGATCCCCTCAAATGTGGTCACATTGAGCTATTGGGAATTTATGTCACTGAGGTAACCTATGATTAAAAAAGAATCATTTGGCTACTCTGCTACCCATTGTGTCTATATGGTTTGAAGTATTTACTTCACTCAATCTTGCGAAATGTGGGAATGATATTGTTTCACTTCCTTTTAAAACCCACTTTAACATCGTAATTGTATTTACCTCGGCCGGTATGTAGTTTATTTTTCATTTGTTATCGCCTTATTTTTTATTAGATACAAGTCACATTTTCCACTGCAAAGAATATTTTGAACTCTTTTAAACCATATCAACCACATTTTTACTCCTTTTATTTACTTTTTTTCCAGTTCCATCTTCCAAAAATGATGGGTCCCCATTTTCACAAAATAAATGGGACGTGTTGTGAAACCTCACAAAAACCATACTCTATAACCAATCAGCAAATACCAAATGGTATGTACCAAAAAATCATCAAATATCAACTCCAACAAGTCTTCATCCTAACTAAATTAGAAATAATATTGAGAAGTAAGAAGTCGTGGCATCTTCAAAGTTAATAGAAAGGATTCACCAAATTGAGGAACTTTCTATATTAATTTTGGAAGTATCTCTACTACAATTTCCAATTCCTTCTTATTTACAATGAGAGAGGCATCAACTATATATATTTTACAATTTAAAATAAAAGGTCAGGATTAAATCCTTTTGGGTAAGTGCACCAAGTTGTGGTACTAAAAAGGTGCCACTTTCTATCTTTTCATAAAAATGTGTTATTGGCATGAAATGGTCATCCAAACCTTCGGGTTCGATGCCCAAAGGATTGGTATTCTCCAATGCAAACCATTTGGCGAGCGTTAAATTTGGCACATGCCAAATGTTCTGGATTGTTGACTTGAAGGTTTTGTGAATGTGCAAATTTTTCAATTTGGGTACAAGTTATACCCACCCCTGAAGAAGAACATATCATTAAGCTCTCTCTTAGCTATCCAACCATGTAATTTGTTTCACATTTTGATTTTTTTAAGGTTTTCATGTGTGTCCATTTTTTGTCAAAAACCAATATTTTAGGCATATTGTTTTACACATTCATTGTATTACCGAGAAACTTACATTTTTAGAAACTAGAATCCATTCCACACAAAATATATATATATATATATATTTAATTAAGTTTCAATGATTTTAAGGGGGGACACGCTCAAATTTTTGTTTTTCAGGATGTGTCCACTTAAAATATAAATAAAAAATCATATATTCATTAAAAAATTAGCAAAAAATTCTAACATAAACTAAAAGGTGTTAGATAATTTCTCACTGAAGAGATTTTAAAAATTCTTAAAAAAATTTAACATTTTATGGTGGCCACAACAAACACTATGCTGTGTTTTTTGCATAAAAACAGGACCACTTTTTGTGGCCCCCCTTTTTGAAGCCCTTAATCTTCACCAATTTCAAAACAAATTAATATTTTACAAAGTAGACTCAAAGCACTCTGACTCGTATTCTTGTTGCATTTTCAAATTTGAAGTGTAACTATGTTCAATTTATCGTTGAAGTTGTCATCTTAAGACCCCCTTTTGGTACCACAACTTGGTGCACATACCCTTTTGAGAGCCAAGTTTCAACAACTAAACCCTAATATGGTTTGCATTTAATTATTTTCACCAACCACACAAAAGGACTACACACTTTGCTATGAGGAAAAGACAAAAAGGCAAATTTAGGCATTGCAATTTTTATAAAAATTGACCAATTGCCTATTTTACAACAAATCACTTTTTGCTACATCATATCCAACTGATTTTTCCCTCACCAGATATTCCATCAACTTGAAAATAACAGTATTAAACTGCTCTTGATGCAGCATAGGAATCATATTTGTAACATTTGGCTATGAATGTATCCACCCAAGATCTAGAGGCCTAATGGAAAGCATAAGAAGAAGAGAGAAATGTGACAAGAATAAATTTTATGCACATCAATGATGAAAATATAATCAATTAATGTACATAGGAGACCTCTTGGTTAAATAGGCCAACTTGAAACATAGGAATGCATAAGGTTATTACAAATTTCGTATCTTATGACATGCTAAACAAAGTGAAAAACCCTTTGTTAAATAGGTTGAGGTGAAACATAAGAGTGCATAAGATTATGACAAGCGTTGTATCTTATGACATGATAAAAAAAAAAGAGAAAAATTATCACTGACCTAAGGTAGAAATTTGATAGTTTGATATGTCCACTAAAGGTAGATCACCCACCTAAGGTATAAAAGTGATAACATGATAAAAACACTAAAGGTGGAAGCTCCGTGTGAGATGGAAAGTAATAATGTGATAATACTACTAAAAGTGGAAATATTATTATGTGGTCCCTAAGTAAGCTTAAGTGGCATGTAATTGGAACCTAGGACAAGGTACAACACCTTAATTACACCAACACCCCCTCCCTTTTAAAGTGAAAATTACAAAGAATGTACACAAAAGAAAACAATGCAAGATGGGTCTCGACTACTAGCTCATGTTAGACACCCATATACAAATGCAATGAAATCTCTCACAAATGGAAAAAGGGAGAAAAACCAATGGGAAAACAACACCTCCCCAAAAGAGAGATGAAAAAACTCTCAAAAAAGAATGAGAAAGGCAAAACCCCATGTGAGGGAAAAGTCCCCCATAAGAAATAAGAAGAGAGACCATGTAGCCCACCCTCAATGTAGAATCTGCACCAATGGTGGAAGCTCCAAACTAAATATAGAAGATGGTACATGATCATTGAACAACATTCCTCCCCTTAGGAAGAAACAAAACCAAAATTGTATGAATTAAGTCTTCCCAATTATAAAATGAATATTAGGAAGAAAACTCAAGATGTGTGGAATATCTGAAAGTTGTTCAAATTTCCCCATGTCAATGCTAAAATTTGTCCCTTCCAAATTAGGTGTACTAGGCCACACTACTAAAAAGTGAAAATCTAAGATCTAGTGAAAATGAATTTAGAACATGATCCAAATTCTCAGGTGTCTCCTCTAAAGATAAAAAGATCTTCTCTAAATGTTGTACATAACTATCCACGATCGCATATAACTTGGAAGAATGATCATGGAGAGAATGAACAAGAGGGTCAAAGAGATCCCATGCAACAATTGAAGAAGAATCATCTCCATCAAAGAGAAGATAAATATAATCAATGGTGTCTCCCAAATCTACAAAATAGGAATCCATAAACAAACTTGCAATGTTTATCAAGTAGTCACCCCAAGCAACTCTATCTAGAAGAGAATGTATATCCTTTTGCACTAAATCACAAGAATCCAAAATTGTAGCAACACAAGCATCATTAGGAGAAAAAATAGATGCAATATCAATAGGGGTAGATGGAGTTCAAGTCTCATGAACTTTATCACTTGTGAGAATACCCAAGTTCTAGTAGCCAAACTTCTCCTCAAGATCAAATTCCACAGTATAAGTGTGATCATCATTTGAATAATCAAAGTCATCAATAGGAACAAAGTATAAAATGGAGTACAACTAAAATGCATGATCCACCACCCCAGAATAAATGAATTCTCTACTCTCGAAATATTTGATGACAACCGAATCAGGAGTGAAGTCCACAATCTTCCTTGTTACACCACGAATCGTTTGATATATGGAAAGGAGATTTTTTGTCAAGTGAGGTACAAACAACACATTATTGAAGGTGCCATCCCCAATACTAGTAGATCCATTCCCAACTACATTCATATATATGTATGATTTCCAATAAAAATGGGTGGCATGTTGCAAGACTCAAATGATGAGAACATAGGTTGCAAAGATGTCATATGATTAGAAGCTTCTGAATCTAGAAGTCATCTCTTTGAATCATGAGATTTAGTTTCATAAAGATCTTATCCTTTGTTCTTGCTTGTTCCAAAAATGTGATTGTTTTCCTTATCAAATTTTATTTATTTGGAAGAAGAAGTTGAATTAAACATTCAAGGAAATTTGATTATATTCTTCTCAAGAAGATGCTTTAATTCATAAATATCCTTCTTATAACAATGGTGTTTTTCATCTCCTACTTTCTTGCAATATGCACAAGTAAGCTTCTCCTTCTTAGATGAATCCCCTTAGGAAAGGAATAAGATTTATATTCCTTGTTTGGCGTGTTATTTTTCTTCTTTTTCTTGTTATTAGGATTCCCTATTTCTTTCTTTATCTTATGCTCTTTTTATTCCTCTTCCTTAAGAGATTTACAAAATAATCAAACTTAGGATCAACATATGATGCCGCCATAGAAATCCTATGGGCGTGAAAGCTAAAAACAAGCACTAAATACTCAGGACCAAGCATGGATAACACATTAATAACCAATTGTAAAACCTCTTTTTGAATATTACATTCTTTTAGTTGTGTTCTTAATTGCTTGATTTTGGAGATGTAGTCTTTGATGTGGTCAAATCTTATAGGATCAATATTCATCAAATCATTATCAATCTGTTATCCCCTAACCTTATCAATTTTACCATACAATTTTTCAAGAGTCTCTCATGTCTCCTTAGGTGTTTTACATGATTCAATATGAAACTACAAATAAAATGAGACTAATGAACATATATATCCAAGTGTCTTCTCTATTTCAATATCCCATCTTGTTAATTCACTAGGATTAGTTGGTTGAAAAATTGTTTCTTGTAGATAGCCAAGATAATCCTTTCCCATGAGATAATTACATATTGATTTCTTTCATGATGCATAATTATTTGATATCAGGAGTTCAATTTGTTATTTTCCCATAATTTGAACACAAAAACGTGTAGAGAAAGCAATCAACTACTACAAAGTTACCCCCTGAATTCAAGTTTGATTACAACGGCCACTTGCAAAATAAAGGCAAAATGGACTTTTGATTTCAGTAATTGCAATTGCCACAATTAGGCTATATTAGACAATAAATATGAAAAATACCAAATTGTGATGTATGCATTAAATAAAAAATGCTAAAAATAAGCCAAATAAGGTCATGCATTGAAAGTGAAATTTGTGTTCACAATGACTACAAACTAATAGAAACATTATGAAATATGGGAAAAATTATGACTTAAAAAAAAATACACTTGAAAAGGAGTCCATATGAACTTAAACAAAGCCTTCAAAGTTTCAAAAGTAGGGATTAAGCAACTTTTTGAAAAATCCATGTATGAAAATTAAAAAAACACCACTAGACAAAGCACAAAATTCTACCCCCCAAAAACAATTACATGCAAAATAGAGCCTAGATGACTTAGATATCACTATTTGAAAATCATCTACGCAATTATGGCACTCATATTATCATGACACCTCCAAACTTCAAATGCTTGTAGGTTTTGCCTCTGATGTTTGATTTGGATGAAACAACAAGAAAAACTAACTTTCTCAAACCTTCTAAACCCATTGGTGACCATGTATTTGACCCAACAATCTATGATTTTTTATTTATAATGGAAAGCCACAAAAACAAAAACAAAAACCTTAAAATTCATAAAAAAATATCTCAAAATGAATAACCAAAGGCAATCTAAAATCTTTGATATCATGTAATAATTGGCTATGAAGTTAGCCACCCAAGATCTAGAGGCCTAATGGAAAGCACAATAATAAGAGAGAATAGAATTGATTGATGTACATAGGAGACCCATTGGTTAAATAGGCCAATGTGAAACATAGAAGTGCATAAGATTATGACAAGTTTTTTAATCTTATGACATTATAAACAAAGTGAAAACTTATTAGCCACCTAAGGTGGAAAAGTGAAAGTGTGATACATTCATTAAAGGTGGGTCACCCACCTAAGGTGGAAAAATATAACATGATGAAACAATTAAAGTTTGAAGTTCCACATGAGGTTGAAAGTGATAATGCGATAATACCACCAAAAGTGGGAATCTTCCTATGTGGCTTGCAATTAGAACCTAAGATAAAGTAAAACACCTTAATTACACCAACAATATTGACTCTATACTTTGTGGTGTCCAACTCATAAGTGAAATACTTGATATTATTATCCCATTCTAATATAGCATCCTTATAATTGTACATCACTGTCAAGAACATAGCAATATCTTCTCGGTTGTCTTAAAAAAATGGTGTCAGTTTTGGGAGAAAAGTTATTTTTCCATTTAGCTTTGAATTCTAGAATTTTCATTTTATCTTTTTTTCTCATATCGTGGCTTCCAAAAAGGCTAAACATTTATCCAAAATATTGTTTCCTACATTCTCAAATTTGGTACAATCATTGTTAATCATGTTAGTGGTGCCTCCTCTAAAGATTAATGCTTGGTACCAATCCTTAGAAATTTAATGTCCTTTTGAAACCTTCTTCTTGATCAAAATATAACTATCCACCTCTAATGAAGAATGTAAATAGGGTAAAATTTTACCATAAGAAGCACGAAAACATGCACATTCAACCATTACTGATATGATTCTCTAAACATATGATTGAGTTGAATGGTGCATTTGAACCAAGTCTTCCAACATATGGTTTCCTCTTTCAAATACATTATCAATCCATTTCTAGGTGGTCATCACCATAGATTTTATTTTTTTATTATTCATTCATTGATTGCTAAGAGAGTACCACGAGTGGTACAAATGATTCATCCTCTTATTTAGTTGGCTTTAATAGGTTCTTGATATATGCCTCTAATTCTTAGGCGTGTGCCTTATACATAGATCTTTCTTCCTGTTCTAATTTAATCATTTTATTATAGTTTCAATAGAGTCTCTCAATTCATGGAATTTTTGGTTCTTTTATGTTGGGCCCAAGTTTATTGATGTCACATTATATTCCTCAAGGGTTATATCATTTCTTGCTTTCTCCACTTGAGGCATCAATACCTAGAGTATTTTTATCTTGGAATTCTTCTTGTCTTTCGGTTTGCTTATTCTTGTCAAGAGCTCCTCCAAGATAGTATAGGTTGGATCTACAAAAAAAATTCCTTCAAATTCTTGTAGACATTTGGTGCCTATGGCTTGCTCCATATGAGAATAATCATATGCATACATCTAATCTTCTTGAGTTTTTTTTAAGTTGATCCTCAAGATTATTTTGCTATTTTTGTTTCTCTTGTTATTTTTATGTTTCTCTTTTTTATTAACAACATTTACCTCAGGGTTCCCAGGTATTTCCTTATGTTGTTCTTCCTCAAAAGGATGTTTGAGTTTCCATTTTCTTGATATGTTTCCATGATAAATGGAGGTTCATTATCAAACTCATTAACAAATGGAATTTCCTTTTCCTTACTCAATTATTTTTCTTCTTCAATTATTACCTCAAAGGTTGATTTTGTTGTCCCTTGAGAAGAGTAAAGCCCCTACTCGTCTAGATCCTTAGCAATTATTTATATATTATCTAGCTTTGGGAATGGCACACTTCTCTAAGAAGCAATTTTTATTTGGTATACAACCTACTTTTTGTATCAAGAGGAACTTGTTCTTCTTAATATTTTTACAAAATTGAGATGTTCACTATTTTAACTGCAATAGTATCTTGTGGCATAGAGGTAATAGTGTCCTTGGTGGGTAGAAGTGGAGGAATGGAAGAATCTACTTGTTCTTTCATAGTAGAAGGGGGGGAGGAGGAGGGTAGAAGTAGGATCTTTAGAAGAATAAGGTGCATCCATAGTGGAGGAAGAAGGAATGTCTTGAGAGGAAGAAGAAGGGGTAGGATCGGTAGAAACAATAAGCTTGGCACTCCTTTCACTTGTCCTCTTGGGACTTGGCCCTTCAACTATTGTAGTATCTCTTTTTCTAGGATTTTTCATGGGCTTTCTTTTAACTACTACCCTTTTCTTATTTTTCTTTATAGTCACCTCTTTAGCCTCTTCATCCTCTTGACCTTCTTCATTTGTATTTTCATCATCATCTAAGGATTGGGAATATAAATCCTCATTAAATCATAATTCAAGGCAACTTCATTTTCCAATAAATTGGAAGTCCAATACTCTTCCCATTTCCTAGTGTATCTCAATATATGTGTCATTAACTCATCTATACTCACCACTGGATCTTCAAACTAATCAACTAGAGCTAGAGGCATATCTTTTACTTGATCATAATCATGATATTGAATGGAACTCCCATCATCCTCAACCTTAATTACAACTAGAAGTGTTTTATAGAGTCTAATCTTATCAACTCTTAATCTGGAAAGGGATCTCTTCCTTACTTGAAATTCATCTAGGCAATATGATGAATAGTGCTCAATGTGATGTTTAAGCCCGAAATCCGTTCCAAATACTTTCCTAGCTACATAATTTGGATCCTAATTCTTTATGTGAAAATATTTCTCAAGCCCATAGAATTCCAATTCATCTTCTGATCTCTTATCTATAAGTGCTAAAGGGAAAACCTCTATTCCTACTCCTTATACTTTTCTTTTAGAATATATTAAAAACGATAAGATATTTTAGACTTATACTTTTCTTTTAGAATATTATAAATAGTGTGCAATTTCATACTTATCTCCAACAGAATGAGTTTATTAGTTAGGTATTGAGTTAATATATATGGCCAACAATCAAACCTACAACTCTAATATGTATACTTAGGAATTTGGATATGCTAGAATCCATACTTTTTTACTAACTTCATAAACTCTTTGGATAGACTTTGATAGTTATATACATGAGAAATGCATAATTTACCATTTGGTAATAAAAATTATTATAAAAATGCATTTGTGGATAACATGTTGGTTGTTCCAATTGATGTTCCAAAAATTTCTAAGAATGACCCTATTTCTATCCATAGACAACTGGACTCAGTGGCCAACGAGCAAGGCTTTGGAAGCATTCTGCACTTTAGGCTCTGCAGGACCAAGGCAAGTATACCTCTGTTCACATCATTTTCAAGTATTTCGTTACAATAAGCAATGATGTTACAATAGATATACTTAATGCAATATGATGAGGGTCTTTATGTGAATGCATTCCTCACTAATACACCCCTTTTGTTCTTTACTTGGCATTGGTATGAAGTGGAAAGAAAAAAAGAAAGGAAAACAAGGCAATGATTTAATAGACCCTTGACCAACCCCTTATCCATTCATGGATTCAAAGAATGAAGTAAGCCTTTATGATGACAGCATAAATAAAAAACTAGTGGTCTCCAAACCATCATTAGTTTACAATAATAAGACCTCCAATGAACATATTGGTAACATTCTTATTGATCCTAGAAGTATTACAAAGATCTTCAGTATTTTCTTGAAAGAAAATTTTAACATGCTCCTTGAGCATGAGCCTCCAAACTAAACACTTATCACAACAAATGTGTGACATGAATCATACAAATCCTTGATTCGTCTGATTCAAAGCTAGGAGATATTACAACATGCCTGAATACTTATTCTTTATACTAGATTGTTTACCATTATCAAAAATCTACTTATAGCACTCTAAAACTGAAATTTCAAAGAAAAACTAAGTCCTAAACTACCCTACACAAAAACATTTACATTGCTCAAACATGGAGCCAAAACGGGAACCTCTTCAAAAATGAGAAGAAGATAGAATTAATACAAGAATGAGAAATCCCTAAAATGATTCTAAGTGTGACATTTGGCTTTATCTCTGATTTTGATTTTCAAACTTAAGCTTGAACTTCCTCTTTCTTCTCTATCTTTGATCTGCATTCTGGAGCTTGCTTGTGACACCTGGTAATCTGGAAAAAGCTCTAGCTCTTTCCTACTTTTTCTCTCTCATCCTTGCACACAAAAATCTAACCTATTTCAGCTCGCACATTTGCTATGACAAATAAAAAAAAATGAATCATGCAATTCTGCCCTTTGTCTGTAGCTTGCATTTTCTCTGTAATCAAAAATAGAAATCCTCTCTGTGGTAGGGATGTCATTCTTTTCACATTTTCCCTAGAATAAAAATATTCACCCATTGGTGAAAACATATTCTTGCAACTCATACATTATTACCACCAATAAAGAAAATTGCAGTCCCTTTACTCTCCCACATGCATGGGACAAGTTTTACTCAATGAATGGTTATATGAAACCATTTCACCTTTTATACCCTCATTTACCTTTTGCATGTTTACATTTGTAAAAAAAATTATTTTTCTTGTTCATCTATTGAACATTCCAAATGAAGGTAACCCTCAGCAAAATATTAACTGCATACTTATAAGTAAAGGCATATTTGCCATTACTCCTCTTGCTTAATTTGTTGCCCTTTGTATAAAATATACATATGAGAATTAATTGAGTGGACAACCAACTTGTGCAACATTTTGAAATAACTCCATTTCTTCTCGTAGAAATACTATTCCTCCTACGTTGATCTCCTTAAAAAGATGTGCACTCTTTGAAGAACATTGTTCAACAATCTACATGCTTCTCTCACGTCATACCAATTCGAATTCATTTATCATTGCATAAATGAACCTCACAATTGCATTTACAAGTAAAAAGTAAAAAGAAGACTTGTTCGCACGCCCTTAATGAATCCCTCTGCAATCTAGCGACACAACTTTAAACAATTGCATAATTATCAATATAACCTATGCGGATATTTGGCACTCACATTCCTTTGCACAACATTGATTTGGTCCACACATATCTAGAAAGTTTAGCAAATCGATCCCTTTTTACATGTTGTGCACATTCAACTTAATTTCCTTGTTATACCAAGTGGGTTCAAGGGAAAGTGAAACCTTTTCATAGCTGGGAACATTTACAATTTTAATTGAACACCACCCCTCCACCCTATACACAAAGGAAGGGAGGATATCGATGAAAACTGAGGGAGTTGGCTTTGTATTTGTTTTCAAAAAACAATATTTCTTTTCAAACTATAGACTCGTTTCAGCTTGTGCTAATACATATGTTGGTCATCATTACTAGCATTGAATCATCATTCGAGGTTGGTATAACCCTAAAGCACCAATATTTCTCATATCACGATTTGATTTCTTCAAACCATCAACATTTTCTAACCTATTAGATCCACCCTTTATTTGACCTATTTTTTACTAGACTTGGCTTTTATTTTATGTTTGATAGACCTATCTAAGCTATACTTGATGATTGGGATGATGATTACTCGTGTGTTTCAGTTACTTTTTATTGATGCTAGACATTATTGGACATATAATTATTTGGATGATTTAAATGATGATGACTCCTTGATTATTGATCATGGGATATATATATATATATATATATATATATATATATATATGATGGATTTCATATGCTTACTATGTGATGGATCATTGATAGATTATATTGATCATGGATTTGATGTCGACTATGATTACGGTAACCTTATCTCATGATTACATTTGATGAGATTCTTATGATATGTGTTTGATTATTGTTTGATTGTCTTTGTGATAGGGACGATTCCACATCACTCATTGTGAGCGAGATGTGTCATCGTGATTCTCTATCACTTGCTTATTCTATGTGTGTGTGTGTGTTGTATTATCGTTTTATAGTTGCAGGATCTTGCAGGTACCATACATCGACTCCACCTGGCTTCACATGTCTAAGCGTGTCTTTAATTCCAATGGCTTATGTGGTTCGGAAATGGAATGAGTTCCCTTCAGATACTCTAGGTCTAAGATTGTCACTAGGTGCCATTTGTCGTATCAGTTGTTAGCTTGGCTCTTTCAGTTTGTGAGTATGGTTGATCTATTTGGCTATGTGGTTATTTTTGTTGTGGTTAACTATTTGATTATTTGATGTGTGATTTAATAGTTAGTAGTATTTATTTTAATTATTTAATTTTAGCTATTTGAGCATTTGATTATTTGATTTATGATTTTTAGAATTATAGTTCTATTTAATTAATAATTTTGTTACAAGGATTATTTAATTAATATTTAATATTTTATTGATTTGATTATTTAACTATTTAGTGCCTGGTTTATTTAATTATGTTCTTCCCTTGTGATTATTTAATTAAATTAATTATAGCCTATGGTGGATTAAATATTATTTCCTAAGTAGATTATAGTTTGTGCATTAATATTTATATAGTGGAATAATAATATACTTGGAATATAAAATAAATTAATCACACTTATATCTTATATTAAATTTTCATTTTCCTCACCTACCCTATTCTCCCATTGGTGGATTTCGAATGGGCAAATGATTTTGAAAACTATAGGGTAGGGGAAAAATATTCCAAAAAGGAGTAATCCTATTGGTGGAGGATTAGAGTTTCTAGAGCTTTTCATGTTTTAATGGAATGCCTATGATTGTTCACAGGTTACATTATTTTGACTTGAATTCTTGGAGGCTTGTTTGGGCTTGGATTTGGAGGGGATTTGGCTTAGAGTGGGATTGTAGAAGCTTGTGGGCTCTCCTTCGACTACAAACCATCACACGGATTGCAAGTTGGAGTCCTCTCCATTGGTTTCTTGTTTTGCTTTCCAAGTTTTGAAACTTGTTTGCTTTGTATTTGATTTGTTTGGGGAAAAAGGATTTGGTTTATGCATTCTATTTAGTCTTGTTAGATTTAGAATGGGAAGCCATGTGATTCTAGATTCTTTTACTTGGTTTATAGTTTTAGAAATGATGCTTCCTATGCATTGTCGTGAATGTTCAATAGGGGGAATGTCTTGCAGATTTTGTATATGTCTTTGTATGCATTATATTAATAGATTTCTATTGCTTATTAAGGATATTTTATCCTGGTAGATGAGTTCTTATGGAGATTGTGAATCTGGGAAAGAGGAGTCTTTGTGAGCTCCCAATCTGGCTCTGTCATAGGGGAGACTCGCGAGATTTTTTTCCTTCTCATTTTCACTCATCCTCTTGTGTATGGATGTTATTTGTTATGTGTAATTTCCTTTTAAATGTATTTAATTCATATATTATCCTTTCTATGTTTTAGATTCAAGGTTGTTGAGTATTATCTTAGTTTTGACTGTGTTGGAGATGTTCTTCCTCCAAAAGTCTGCATTATGTTTTCAATTGGAGTTCCTTGGGTGAATTTTATTATTTTATTTTATTCATATCTTCTTAAATTTTATTTCATGCCGATTCCAATGACTATAAATATGTCATATTTGGCTCATTATTTTTTGAGCAATTTTGATCTCGTACTTTAATAGTTTTCTGCAAAATTTACACTTTGTTACATATGCGCTAAAATAATCATCATATGCGCTGATAGAATAGTCATATGCGCTAAAAGATTAGTCATATGTGCCACTTCAGTGAATGTATGCGCCAATTTGTGTATTTTTAGGGTTTTGTCCAATTTGAGGTCTATTTGATGTTAGTTGGATTTTAGGCCATACCAGAGGCGTTTTTAGGGCATTTACGATGTTGTCTAATATTGATTTATGATTGTTGATGTATTCATATGATTTATTTGTGATTTTTGTATGTGTTTTACACCATTTGAGTTGTTTGTGCTTCCTCCCTTGTTGATGTGCCGAGAGAAAGATTGAGATTCTTGTGATTTTGCGCTAGCAAGTGAATTGGCCTTACTGAGACTATTTGATGACTCATTTCAGATTTGTATGGCTTTTCTTATGGCCCTTGTGATGTTGTTTTGGTCAAGAGGCTCATTGGTTTTGGTTCTCATGTGTGACCTTTCACATATTTCATGCTTATGAGATGAGATTGTTGGTTGCGTATGGATTGTTTATGATTTCATATTCATGTATGTTCTCAGTTTTGATTATGGTTTTGGAGCCTCTTGTGATTATTATTGTTTGGATCCATGTTAGGGGGAGTGGGCTTCCTTTTTATGATCGGGGTCATGAGAGATAGACTTGCATGAGGTTCCTTGTAAGGATGCATGAAGTCTAGACCACCAGGGCTCATTGGGAGTTTACCATGATTTGTAAATAAGTGATAACCTAGTAATTAATGGGTTGGGTAGCTAGATTCATTAATAAAATAATAAATTGATTTGAGCCTCATGAATTAGTCCTAAGGAGAATGTTTTAGGATAAGCATGAGAAGTTCGTGAAGACTGTAAGCTAATCTCCCTTAGTCTCTCATAGGTTGAGATGGTTCCACATGTCCATCACGCTAGTGCCTTATGTTATTATATTTTGAGGATGGCATGTGATGACACTCCACTCCTACATGTGATTCCCTTGATGACTTATGATTATTCCTTATTGGAAGCATTCATGTCTTGTTGAATTGTACCCCTCTGGGAGTTTACTCTTGTTATATTGTGTGAGTTCTTGCATGAGAGTCCTTGTGTGGTTAGTCTCTTTGGTTATAGGTGCCAACTTAGGTTTAGAGTGTGTGTTGGTACCTTGTGTCATCTACTAGCATGGGGGGTGGTTCCTTTGGTTCCACATGGTCAGGTGGTTGGTTCTTTTTAGTCATTGGGATGTTCTCTTGGATTATTCTTGCATAATTGCGGGCTCTTCTTCATGATGGACTATGGATATACCTTGTAGCATATTTATGTTGTATATGATGGAATCATGTAATGTAATATTCTTGTATGTAGTAGTTGGAAACATTGTATTAGGAAGAGCTATTCTCATGATATGATTAATGTACTTGTAATTGTAAGAAGGTTGTAAGTGGAAAATAGGATTATGTCATAAACTGAAATGAAACAATAGAGATATAATTTGTATTATTGTAAGGATGTGATCTATGTATCTTGGTATGAAAATGGATTATGATTGAACTAGAAATGGATTTGCATTGTGGTTTAATTGTGTCATTCTATAGAATGTTTAGAATGTAAAGGAACCTTAGAAGAGGTATATTCGTAAAGTAAGATATGAATATGTTGGAAGATGTTAATTAGGTGTAGTGAAGATGTATCTTGGTATGAAAATGGATTATGATTGAACTAGAAATGGATTTGCATTGTGGTTTAATTGTGTCATTCTATAGAATGTTTAGAATGTAAAGGAACCTTAGAAGAGGTATATTCGCAAAGTAAGATATGAATATGTTGGAAGATGTTAATTAGGTGTAGTGAAGATGAATGATTCATATAGATGCATTAATAGAAAGGAAGTTATGTGTATCATGTAAAGAGTCGTGAGTAAGAAGATGCATTAATAGAAAGGAAGTTATGTGTATCATGTAAAGAGTCGTGAGTAAGAAGATGCATTAAGATTATTGCATTATGCATTTGGAATTAATGATAAGGAAGATGATCATGCTAGTATTAGTTACAATTTAAATATGATTAATCAGATTAGTAAGGATGGATTATATCTATGCATTAGGATTGCATTATCATGAAAAGGAAAAGAGCATGTAGATAGGAAATGGTGGGTTAAAACATATTTGGATTTGGTACATTAAATGAATTTAGGATTATGGGGTTGTCTTGCATTTTAAAAGAAGGAATGTAACATGCTAGTAGAATGGTAAATGGCATGCATATCATGATGGATAGATAATCTAGTAGGTTTCATATCTCTCGGTTAGGAAATTAAATATGATGCATTAAATTAAGATTGAATATTGTTATCATGTGTGTAGGATGTCATTATGGTAGTTAATTAAGTAATGATGTTGAAGTACCCTAGGGAAAGGTTAATGATGTTATGTTATTTTCAATTGTGTATGTTAATGAAATGTGTAATGATGTATGCCCATAATGGTTAAATGGTTAATGAATGTAGTTATATGGAGACATTTTGTGTTACATTAGCTGTTATTAGATGTTAATTAAAAAAAGATCCATTTGCACGTTGGATGTTTAGTTTCTCTAGGGTATTTTGGCGGGCATGAATTTGATGTGTGGAAAACTATCAACGAGCACCAATAATGGCTTGTTCCTTCCTCTCATTTTAGAAATGCATGCTACCATAAATCTAAACATTATGCAATTTTTCCCTTTTCTATGGTGGCTTTTTCAAACAATCATTGTGCATTGCCCATATACCAACAATTCCCAACACCAATGAGGGCAATATTCTAATCTGCATTCTCACTTTTCACTTTAGTGCATTAGATATTTATTCACTAACATGAATAAAGGAACGATCAAAACTCATGATTCACATCTCTAACAAACAATGTAGATTTTGTTGGATAATGTGTAAATATGTGTTTGGATTTGTTGAGTGATGTGTTGTCATTGCTATCAACATATTCCTTTTTGTGGTGAAGTGTTGCAGTCAAATTAAGTGAGTTGGTTTGGCTAGTGTGTTGTAGATGAGTTGTTGTGGATTAAAGAGTTTTGAGATAAGTATCTCTAGCTGATTTAGCTCAAGTTTCAGTGGTTTGCATGGAGATTTGATCAAGTTATGAGATTTGGTATTGCGGTTGGTTTTTTCAGTTGTTTGTTGTTGATCAGTGTTCTAAATTTTTCTCTGCATTACTCTGTGTTGCAATATCTTGGTTTGTGGATTTGGTAGATTGTTTGGGACATTCTGGTGTGTCCTCAATTCAGATGGATCATGATTTGTAGATCTACAAGTGAATCTTTCAGTTTGATAGTCATTACAGTTAGTGTTCTTCAAGTTTGGTATAATGGTGATGAAGATTCTAGTAAGTAGTGCTAGTGTGGTTGTTTATGTGGTAACTCATGATGCTTGTGGATTTTTCTATATTGTGTCTTATTTGTGCTGGTGGTCCGCATTGATTGTTGTGCACATTATTGATGATTCTCCTTGATTGGGTGGTGTTCTTCATGTTCTTCGCTGAAATGATGATTCTAGCATGTTGCGGATATTTGAGGTATAATTCTTGAAGGTGTTTCATATTCGAGGTGTTCGTTTGGGTCAATATTATGTCTTAGCCCATATTTTTTTGGTCTGCGTATAATATTGTAGTGTGTATGGTTATATTTTGTAATTTGTGATGTGTGTTGAGTTAGCCTTGAAAGATAGGTTGATGATATGTATAAATTAATATAATTGTATACTGAGGATGTATCTATGTGTGTGAATAATGTTTTGATCTTTTGGAAGCAGTGAAGAAGTGTGAAGAAGTGTGAAGAACGATGAAAGAGAAGAATATGTGCTTAATAGGAACTGTAACAAAGCATTAGGAGATGTTATTTTCTTAGTTCATGATCTTCTGGATGTAATCCAAATGTTGTTGTAAGACAGTGAGTCTTCCCTAGGTTGTAGCCCTTTGTTGTTTTTGAGCAGTGAGCTCTACGCAGTGTGCCTGAATGCATGTGCATTCCCCATTGTAATATTTCATATACTTCTAACAGGGTATCATCATATTATGGGTAGGTTCCCATTGTGGTTTTTCCCTTGATCGGGTTTTCCACATCAAAAATCTTGGTGTTATGTGTTATTGATGTGATGTTGATTTATGCTTTCGCTGTTATTTATCAGATTTGAATTTATGATTATGGTGTAGTCATGGTTAGGAGGGTCCTCAAGGAGAACAATTTTAACCATGCAACAATTTAACTCAACACAATGTGACGGAGGCAAAGAAGAATTAGTTTTATTATATCAAAGAAATTGGTTACAAATTGTCAGCAACATGCAGGCTCACAACATTCGACTCATAGGTCTGAGTACAAAACATAAGTGTCATGCAACATTTAGCTCAAGCAAGAATGTGAGCTAACTCTGGAGCTCCTAATCCTTATATCTTCCTTCTATTTTCTAAAACTGATCTCTAAATTCTTAATTACATTGATTTATATGATCAAGGATGGTTTGCATCAGCCCAAGATGAAACAAATGCCTATGAACAAGATGAAATGTAAAACAACAAGGTCGGCTTCTACCAAAGAGGTCCCTCCAGAAAATCCAAATGATGAAGTGCAGACCTAAGGGAAGGTCGACCACACACCAAGGAACATTAGAAACAAAAAAATTGAGTTCCGTAAGCAATGAAAAATATTTGCTAGCATCAATAATAGCAAATAGGTCTAGGCGGCTCAAGTACACAAGAAAGAGAACTGTCCCATATTTTGAAAATGATAACTTGTCAAAAAAAGATCCAAACGTCTTGCAGACCAGGGATAAGATTGATGAACATGTCCACAAACCAAATCCATCTCTGCAACATCTAATGGGCAAACAAAAAAAAATGTTGAAAAAAATATTGAAACTGCAAAACAGGAAACAAACTGAAAGGAAAATGTTTTTGGTTGATGCAAGATTGCCAAGAACTAGGGATTCTTTGATACCACTTGGTGCATTCATGGTTAGTAGAGTCCTCAAGGAGAACAATCTAGACCGTGCAGCAATTTAACATAACATAATCAACACAATGTGATGGAGGCAAAGCAGAATTAGTTTTATTATATCATGAAAATTGGTTACAAACTTTCGACAACATGCGGGCTCACAACATTTGGCTCACAGGCCTGAGCACAAAACATGTGTGTTATGCAACATTCGGATCAATAAAGAATGTGAGCCAACTCTGAAACTCCTAATCCTTATATCTTTCTTCTATCTTCTAAAACTAATCTCTAAATGCTTAATTATATTGATTTATATGATCAAGGATGATTTGTGTCGATCCAAGATGAAACAAATGTCGATGAACAAGATGAAATGTAAAACAACAAGATTGGTCTCTACCAAAGAGGTCCCTCTGGAAAACCAAAAGGATGAAGTGCGGACCTAAGGGAAGGTGGGCCACATGCCAAGGAACGTTAGAGACAACAAAATCAAGTTTTGCAAACAACAGAAAAGATCTACAACCATCAATAATAGAAAATAGGTCCAGGCGGCTTTGATACATAGGAAAGAGAATTGTCCCATATTTTGAAAATGATAACTTGCTAGAAAAATATCCAAACATCCCACAGACCAAGGATAAGATTGATGAACATGTCCATGAACCAAATCCAGCTCTGCCACATCCGATGAGAAAACAAAAAGAAATACTGAAAGTGCAAAATAGGAAACAAACTAAAAGAAAAATGTTTTGGGTTGATGCAAGATTGCCAAGAACTAGGGATGCTTCTGCATCAAACATCTGGGGTTGATTGAAAAGTGAGCCTCTCACTTTGTCGAGGCTAAAGGAAAACTCATTGGCAATTGATACTCATTGGATTCATATATTGTCATTGATGGCAACAAGATTCTGTACAAGGCATATACGGGCGGATACCTGCATTGGAGTAATCAGGATCATCACCAGCACTGGCACCGACATCCAACACTTCAGTGAAGCCAACATTAGTTTGGGATTTGAAAGGTTTTATTTTTAAAATCATTTTGTAATTATTGTATAGAGCCAACATTGAATATCTTTTGTAATGTGTTGTAAGCTGACATAAAGCATATTTTTTATAAAGAGTATATAAGTTAGTTTATTAGGTCATTTTGATATATGACAAGGAAGTAGAATAATGTGATTCAAAGGATATGTATGTAGGTCATTGTATGTGAAAGTTATATCATGGGGCTATCCCACATTAATGGTTCCCACTTTTGTTAACGAAGGAAATTGGTGAAAGTGGAGAATTACGTTTGTGGGTGGTTCGAGCAAAGTGGGGTGGTTCGAGTGAGCCCCCTCCTCCAGGTTCGAGCAAACCCGCCATCGAACATAGGTTCGATCGAATCCTAGGTGGGTATGGGGGTTCATTCGAACCCCTTAAAAATTAATATTTTAAGGGGTTCGATCTAACCCCCCTCTCGCCCCTTCACTCGAACCCTATTTACAATTGTTTTTTTCAAACTTCTATAAATTCCAAAAACAACAGTTAAACTATCATTTTCCAACTTGTTTTTTCCTGTCCAGTGGGGGTTAGAGAAAACCCGATGTCAGCATGACATCACCGTGCCCTATCTGTAGTAGCCAGCGCATCTCATATTTCAACTTTCGACCTACATTATTTCAGGTGCACAAAATAACCCTTTTTTTTAATTTAATAATATCTTTTTTATTAAATTTATTCAAAAATTAATAAATAATTTGTTTGTTAATTTATTTTTTTAATTAAATAATTGTATATTTATTGTTTTTCAGCATTTTAGAAAAACATTTGAGAATTTAATGTTTTGATTGAAATTTGTCAATTTGTTTTTAAAATTGCATAACTCTATATGTATTTTTTTTTCAACTTTTTAAAAAAATGTCATGAAAAACTTAGAAAACTAAGGTAGTAAATTAGAACTTAGAAAAACATTAGCGAAAAAAGAAAATTAGAAAAATGTTAAAAATCTAAATATAATAAATTAAAATGTTAGAAAATTAATAAATTTTAATTTAAAAAAATTAGAAAATTTAGATAACAAATTTAAACAAATTAGACAAAATAAATCCTCTACAATGTGACACATTTTCACATCCTATTACACACACAACATGACCCCTTACGACCCCTTAAGATCACATATGCCCTTGATGACACTATATGTTCCCTTAGGACCATAGAGGATCGCATAGTGGACCCTAAGGGGTCACGCGTGGTCCTAAGGGGTCACACATGTGTTAACACACATGTGACCCCTTAGGACCGCATGTGACCCCTTATAAAAGCCTAGTGTATATGACATACCCCTTAGTCCATAACATAGTGTCCTAAGAGGTCATATGTGGTCCTCAGGGGTCACGCACATGTGTGACCCCTTAAGACAAATATGACCCCTTATAACATCCTAGTGTACATATGACATTCCCCTTAGGATCACATATATGTGGTCCTAAGTGGTCACGCATGTATTCTAACACATGTGTGACCCCTTAGAACTGCATATGACCCCTTAGTCCATCACATAGTGTCCTAAGGGGTCATATGTGGTCCTAAGGGGTCATGCATGCATTAACACATGTGTGACCCCTTAGGACCACATATGACCCCTTATAATATCCTAGTGTACATATGACATCCCCCTTAGGATCACATAGTGTCCTAAGGGGTCATATGTGGTCCTAAGGGGTCACACATGTATTATAACACATGCGTGACCCCTTAGAACCGCATATGATGCCTTATAAAATCCTAGTGTGAACGACATACACCTTAGTCCATCACATAGTGTCCTAAGGGATCATATGTGGTCCTAAGGGGTCACACATGTGTTAACACATTCATGACCCCTTAGGACCACATATGAACCCTTATAACATCCTATTGTACATACAACATTCTCCTTAGGATCACATATATATGGTCCTAAGGGGTCACGCATGTGTTCTAACACATGTGTGGCCCCTTAGAACCGCATATGATCCCTTAGTCCATCTCATAGTGTCCTAAGGGGTCATATGTGGTCCTAAGGGGTCATGCATGCATTAACACATGTGTGACCCCTTAGGACCACATATGACCCCTTATAACATCCTAGTGTACATATGATATTCCCCTTAGGATCACATAGTGTCCTAAGGGGTCATATGTGATCCTAAGGGGTCACACATGTGTGACCCCTTAGAACTGCATATGACCCCTTATAAAATCCTAATGTGAATGACATACTCCTCAGTCCATCACATAGTGTCCTAACGGGTCACACATGCGTTAACACATGCCTAACCCCTTAGGACTACATATGAGCCCTTATAACATCCTATTGTACATATGGCATTCCCCTTAGGATCACATAGTGTCCTAAGGGATCATATGTGGTCCTAAGGGGTCACGCATGTGTTCTAACACATGCGTGACCCCTTAGAACCACATATGACCCCTTAGTACATCACATAGTGTCCTAAGGGATCATATATGGTCCTAAGGGGACACACATACATTAACACATGCATGACCCCTTAGGACCACATATGACCCCTTATAACATCCTAGTGTACACATATGACATTCCCCTTAGGATCACATAGTGTCCTAAGGGATCATATGTGGTCCTAAGGGGTCACGTGCATGTGTTAACACATGTGTGACCCCTTTGAACCACATATGACCCCTTATAACATCCTAGTGTACATATGAAATTCCCCTTAGGATCACATAGTGTCCTAAGAGGTAACACATGTGTGACTCCTTAGGACCACATATGACCCCTTAGTCCATCACATAGTGTCCTAAGGGGTCATATGTGGTCCTAAGGGGTCACGCATGCACTAACACATGTGTGAGCCCTTTGGACCACATATGACCCCTTATAACATCCTAGTGTACATATGACATTCCCCTCAGGATCACATATTATAGATTTAATAATTTTATAATCATATGCCCATTACAAAAATACAATGACCTCTATTTTTTTGAGATATGGAGTTCAATATAAAACAACGTCAAAAAATTTAAAGAAGTTACATTTCATTTTGTAGATCAATGCCCATGTTTTAGTTTCAAACAAAAAAAATAATTTTGATAAACACACAAATATTTATACGTTACAATAAAATATAGAACTAATATTTTTGTTAATGACTTATAAAAATTATATATATCATGTTCTTGAATTTTTTATGTATTCAAGATTTAAATATATATATCTCTTTATCTCTCTGAAATATATGTTATCTCTCTCTCTCTCTGAAATATTTGAATTTTTTATGTAAATTCAAATATTTAAATTTTTTATTATATATATATATATATATGAAATATATGTTATCTCTCTCTCTATGTGTCATGAAAATGATCTCTCTCTCTCTACAATTATTTATACGTTACAATAAAATATAGGTCAATTTTTTTTGTTATTGACTTGTAAAACACACACACATACACATGTGTGTGTGTGTGTGTGTGTGTGTGTGTGTGTGTGTGTGTGTGTGTGTATATCATGTTCTTGAATTTTTTATGTATTCAAGATTTAAATATATATATATTTCTAGATATCTCTCTGAAATATATGTTATCTCTATCTCTTTCTGAAATATTTGAATTTTTTATGTATTCAAAGATTTAAATTTTTTATTTTATATATATATATATATATCTAAAATATATGTTATCTCTCTCTCTCATGAAAATGGTCTCTCTCTCTTTGCAATTTAACTAATTTTAATTTTAATGTTTTAAATTGAATACACTTCATGTGTGTGTGTGCTTACGTATTTATTTTAACTTTATGACATACCTAGATAGATGGCGTCCCGGGATATACCTTCACAGGCTCTTGATCAGGATCCACCTGCATAGGCTCCTAATCAGGATCCACCTGCATAGGCTCCTAATCAAGAGCCACACATTGATGATATAGATCCTCCACACTAGGATCCCCCATTGCCCAACATTGCTACCATGTTCTAGTACAGTGATCGTGAGCTATATAGGTTGAGGGTCATATTAGATGACCCCCATACTGATGGCATGTACAAGAGTACATGCACATCCATTTTTGATAGTTTAGTTTCTCATACCTTATTATCACTTGAGGTTATAGAGGATATTTATAGATAGTTGAGGAGTGAGGTGAGGGGTCCTAATTCTTTTGCTGATGTGGTGAGGGTGGTCTCGAAGGAGACCATCAAGGAGAGATGATTTCCATAGTATCAGGAGAAGAGTAAGGTGAGAGGATATCAGGTTAGGAGATGTATCGACCCACATGTTGCATCATTGATTTACCTAGGCTTCTTAGCTACCCATGGTCGTTATCCTAATAATGACCAAATACCATTATACTTTGCACAACGGGTATTTTTTGAAGTTCATTGTCAGATGAAACCAAACTACCTTGATATTCCAGCATATTATGGATAGGGGAGGGGTAGGATTGCTAATAGAGATGCATATTGTAGGCGTGATTGAGCTCCACCTAGACACAGGGACCTTGTTGGCCAAAGATTTCCTGCAGTAGTCCCAACCCTGGCCCCCATAGCGGATCACATTGTGATTGTTTCTCAGAGAGAAGAAATTGATAGAATTGGACAGATTGCATCAGCAGTAGCCACCATATCATCTGACAAGCTGGGCAAATATATGATGAGCCGACCACATTCGAGATCATCCACAGATCATGCATCTTCTAGTCACAGGGTGGCTTCAGATTTAGATGATTAGTATATTACTGCTAGCATCCCCTTCCCATATGAGGTAGTAGCTATAGTCAGAGGTAGTAGACATGTACAGATATCACACTATTTAGTCAAGGACCTACTACATTCTTACCATTTTATTTCATCTCAACTTGGGATGCCATTGGTTGATGTTAGGGAGGAGATTCTTATAGACGGACAAGCTATCATTGCATCGATGCATACCCCAAGGCAGTCACATCATTCTCATCACTCTATGCATGCTTCGGGCATTGACCCACCTATAGATCACTTTGTTGTCGCAGAGGAGGAGATACGAGCTGATTAGGTCCATATCATAGATGAGGGCTTGGATTCATTTGAGGAGCAGCTGCGAGGTTTGAGCCATACTAGTTTTATGGATATGCTACTATAGTCAGACACTTCATCCATGATGCCTAGTCATCTAGTTAGCCCCTTACACTCCTCAGTCATATGTACAGCCAGAGAGAGATATGTAGGCATGAGTGATGTGGTTGATATGATCACAAGACATTCTTAGACTATACAGCCTACTCCTGATACACATGTATGTACATACATGTGTGTTTAAATAAATTCTACTTTTGCAGGGGTCTATTGGACATCCAGACTCTCACCAGGCTCTCCCTTAGATGGTTGCTCTATTCGTGGCTGACATGATGCATGTTGATTTGTTGTACTTTATAGCTCATTTGTTTATCTTTTTATAGACTTTCATATTATATATATTCATGCATGTATGAATTTTAGACTAGATTATACTTTATACAGTTTGTGTTTGATCAGATTATATATTTCATGTATGTATGAAGTTTAGACTAGATTATACTTTATACAATTTGTGTTTGATCAGATTATATATTTCATGCACATGTACATGTTAGATTATGTGTACTTTATATAGTTTATGTTCGGTGGACTGGATTATATATATCATGTGCATGTATGGTTAGATTATACTTTATATATACGTGCATAGTTTATGCATTTGATCCTGGATTAAATATATCGCATCATTTGTATTCAGATAATTATGTATATGATTGAATTCACATGCATGTTAGATTACTTACACACTTTAAATATATATGATTGAATGCACGTTCTCTAAAACTTTCAAATTTATATAGTTCTGTGACTGAATTTACATGTACATATAGATAGATTAAAAAAAGATTGATATGTTTATAATTTAAATTTTAAATTTTAAATTTTACTACATGTAACATGTATACAATAGATATGCATTAATTTAAAAGAATATGTTCAAACAAAAGAGTATATCCACTCCATTGTGCAAGCCATGAACAATATAAAAATCACACTTGTTAATTAATATCAAATGAAGAAACTAAACTTAATACCATGTACTAAATAGTTCACATGGTATGTACTTCTAGGTATGTATACAAGTTAAATAGTTCACAACACATCACTTAGTGGTTCAAAGCACTCTTCAATTATTACACATGTATGTCCTAATTTAATATATCAATTTTACACATGTACATTCTAATTTAAATATGCATTTTTAATTGAATTTATGTGCATGTGCATCTTTAATTAAATAAATAAACATGTCCTAATTTACTTTACATACATTCTTTAAAATTATTTTAACAACTTACACATTACATACATTTAGAATTAGATATCTACTATATAAATGCATTTAGAATTAGATATATACTATATACATCCTAATCAATTGCATACATCGCCCACCTTAACATATTTTCAACTTATCCACATGTCCCAATTTACTTTACATACGTGCACGTAAGTATTATTTAACATACATACAAATTAACTTCATACATCCTAATTTGATATAATTGAAAATTTCATGTATTTAAACGTAAAATATATATGGTCCACACAAGCCATATATATATAGGTCAAATATTTATCCAAGTTTCAAAACAAGTTAAGTTCTAATTTATCAAGTATTAATTCATTTCATGGGTTGAACCACATGTACTTTGGATTACTAAATAGTTCATACCACATCAAGTGGTTCAGAACGCTCTTCAATAACACTTAATATTTTGTCATGATCTTCACTATCTAGCCTCCACTTTTGAGACTGCCCGTGACGTGGAACTGTTTGAAGAATTAGGCCAACAACAATGACCAAGTGGCTATATTGGTATACCTTGTTGTCAATTCGGTATTCAATGAAATGAATTTCATGTTGAGCAATTTTAACTTGTTTGAAATATGTCCCTTGCACTACAATTGAGCCTACATGTACATGTATATAAGAAACGTGAGAAATTAAAAATTTGCATGTAAGCGATCTATGCATACATATGAATCAGTTCAAACCTATGGGAAATGACATTCCATCACTCATTTCATATTTTGTTAACTTCTTTCTCTCTTATGTGCAATGCAATAAATAATAACTAACACCTTCTATATTTCCATCTTCTACAATGACTGCAAAAATATCTCCTGCAATTTGAAACAAGTTAAATAAATTTTAAACATCATTTTTAAGGAAATATTTACATGTACGCAACATTTTTTAAGGAAATATATATATATATGTGTGTGTGTGTGTGTGTGTGTGTGTGTGTGTGTGTGTGTGTGTGTGTGTGTGTGTGTGTGTGTGTGTGTGTGTGTGTGTGTACCTTTTTTAATCAATCCTGAAATTTGATCATAATCACTAGAAATCAAAGGAACGTCTTCAAAGATTTCATCCTTGTATGTGTCAGAAACATCTAGTGGCACCAATTTCCATTCACTAACATATCCAAGCTCTTGGTTTTTGCAATTAACATAGTTTTCCAAAATGCAATCAGAACAAAAACATGAATAATCCCTAGTGTATAATGTCCATGGGCGATTATTTGTACTCATGACATAATGCAAAGACCTTGTCCTCTCCACGCTCTTGCATCCATGCATTGATCTTCTATCCACATCTGCAAAATGTACATGTGTACACAGACATACATGTAGATCAAGATGTTAAATTGAAACCTTTGAACTAGGAACATTTTTTTTTAAATTAAATAAAACACTAAAAGAGAACACATATCGGTTATCTCCCAAAACACTCTATATGGAATGGGTTTGTATGTTCTCAATGATGATTCACCAAGATAATTAGGTTGCTCAAAGTGTTTCTTACATCATTCAACAACATCGTGTAATTTATTTGATGCTTTCTTAGAGCACGTTTGATACAAGCTCCTGAACCATCATGTTCACCCTTTCCATGACCACTCTCAAAAAAACTCCAAACATGTGGTACTTTGTCATTTCGATGATTTCTACATAGTGCATAAAATGGCCTCAAATATTTGAATTGTATTGCACATTCATCAGACCAAACGAAATGTTTAACTATTTTTATGCCTCTCTCTTTCAAATATTCAAAAAACTTCTTAAAGCAATGTTGTACAAAAAGTGTGTCATGCTCCTTATCATCACTGATATAGAAGTGGTACTCTTTTTTAATGACACAATTTTCAAATGTACTATCAACACCATCCAAATCCATCTGTGCATGTTGATAACACACATGCACCAAAATAGTGATTTTATTTGAAAAGTAATACTCTGATTGAATCTCTTTTTGATGTGCAAAAGAGTAATTTTCTGCGAAGTCCACTATGGATAGAATAGTTCCAAGTAGGAAAGCATCTCTTAATATTTTAAATTGTTTTTCTTGCCACTTGGCAAAAAAAACATGGCATATGTATGGTTTTATCAACTTACAAAAATTTTCCATAAATGTTCCAATAGGTATTTCCTCTTCTACATAATCTAACCTTGTAGATTCCTTTCCAAATTTTATTTCAATTTTTTTCTACTTGTAACTCTTGCAATTTACCATCTTCCTCATGTCAGTATCTTCATCTCTCAAAAGCAATTTAGCCAAGTCCCCGCATGTTCCACACATTCCTTTTATGAAATTTATTTGGCCGGTTGCATTATCATCTGATTTATCACATAAGATGGATGTTATGAATTGATTTGTTCATTTAGGAGGAGCATTTTCATAACCATCACTATCTTCTCTATTCTTTCGAAACACCTGATAGTACAAATCAAATTCGATGTGATAACGACAACAACAAGTTTTGAAAACTTTGTTTACCTTCACATAATATGGCCTTAACCATTCAAACATGGTTTGTCCAATCTTTATATGACGGTTTGTTTTAGTAAACAACACAAATAATTCATGTTTTGTTGTGTCTATCCAATGTTTTACATGGAGATCATAATGATCAGGACCAATTCTTTGCTTGATAACATATCTACTGTTTGATGAAGGATGAGTATTATCATTCCAAAAACTTATCACAAAGTTCCTAACAACATATTCAGTTCTATCAGAACGAGGAGCTCTACACATATTTTCCCAATTCCCTTCTGAGGTAGTATCATTCAAACTCTTTCTCCTTTTAACATATTTTGATATTGTCCTTCTACTAAAATCAAACTCAGATGACAGTGAAGAGATTTGTCTTTTTTGAGGCAATCTTTCATTTACTAAAGATGTCAACATCACTCTTCTTGAAATGGTCTTATCTACTCTTCTTGAAATGGTGATTCTTGCCAGACCAGTTGAGAGGATTGATACCTACATAGTGTGTGTACAGAAGGACTAAAGTGGATCTACACTGGCATTGAGTGCTATTACCAGATCATTGTAATACCTGTTGATCTCTAATCACTTCAACAGTTGGAAAATCCCTTAATAGGGTATCTTTAACCAGCTTGTTGTAAATCCTTTAACAGGGTGACTCAAAGCCATTGAGTTCATAAAATCCTCTAACAAGGTAACCTCTAATAGGGTTTAACCCTTAACCGGGTATTCTAGCCATCCCTTAACTGGGTGATCCCTAACAGGATCGGTTCCTAACAGAACCTGATGTAACAATCTTTAACTGGACTAGGCTTTTAACAGAGTGGACTTCTAAATAGTTCAAAATAGCTTGTGGGTATTCATCCCCACCGTGGTTTTTCCCAGTTGGGTTTCCATGTGAAAAATATGTGTGTCATATGTGATGTCTTTTTCATGTGATGCTTTGTTATTTTCTAGTAAGCGGTGAATCATGTTGATCTAGCAAGTTATTATATCTCTAATAATAGATTATTTGTTTTTGCATAAGGACAAAGTGAAAATGGGGGAGTAGGTTGTATGAAAAAGCTAAGAAGATTGGTCAGTTCATGTCTTTCATAGTTGCACTGTGTTTAACTGGTAGTAGTCTGGTTTGGACCGATGTTCAGGTTTGCCAATAGTTTACAGTCTGCAATCAAACTAGTTCAAAAGAAGATATTGTGTTTGTACTAATTCACCCCCCCCCCTCTTAGTACCGGTTTATTACTCACTATTCATCATTGAAGTTATCAATTGGTATCAGAGCATCCTCCAAGTCCTCTATTTTGTAAGCTTAACCGCTTGAGGGAAAGATCCTATTGTAATGATGAAGAGGGAAGGTCCAAAGTTCAACAGAGATAATTTCAAAATATGGAAGGATAGAATGAAGATATACATCAAAAGCATGGGTGCTCAACATTGGAGCTATGTTGAGAATGCTTATGTTATCCCTACCGATACTCTCACTGATGATCAAAAGAGAGAGATCCAGGAGAATGGGAAACTCATGGAAGCCCTAATCAGCAGCTTATCTGACATTGAGTTTATCGACGTCCAGGATAAAGATAATCCCAAAGAAGTATGGGATACTCTTGAGAATATCTATGGCGGTGATGAGCATGTAAAACAAGCTAAGGAAGAAAGCCTTAGAGGGAAGTTTGAAGACATGCGGATGGTTGAAGGTGAGACCATTCAGCAATATGTAATAAGAATCAAGACTATTGTTGGAGACATCAAGAGTGCGGGAGGAAAAATGGAAGATTCTACTATTATTACTAAAGTCTTGAGGTCCTTATTACCAGTCTATGCAATAAGGGTTGCTACTATTCAGAAGTTGAGGTAAATAGACAAGACTAAGGTATCCCTAGACTCCATCATTGCAAAATTAACAGCCTATGAGCTAAATAGCTTTGATGGCAGTGTTTTGAAGACTGAATTAGCTTTTAGAGAATCTACTACACCATCCAGAAAAGGAAAAGAAGCAAGGACCAGTGGTGAACCAAGACAGAGTAGAGAAATGGATGATAAGGAGATTCTGATGGAATTTGAAGCTCTTCTCGCCAAGAGACTTCCTAAGGGAACCGGTAAATACAGAGGTAAGCTCCCTTTGAAATATTTTTCTTGTAACCGGATAGGACATATTGATGTAAACTATCCTAATGGTGACAACAAGGACAAACTGGAAAGGTTCAAGAAATTTAAAGGAGGAAACTGAAGAAACTGTTTTGTAGCAGTTGATGAAGGTGTCACAGATGAGGAATCAGAAGATGAAGAAATTAAAGATATTGTGTTTGTTGCAATAAAGGAAGATGTGTCAGACAAGAAGGATCTTGTCTCCCATTTTGATAATTCCAATGAGTAGATTATTGACAGCGGCTATTCTCACCATATGACTGGTGACCGGAGCAAGTTTCTATCTTTGGAAGAATATGATGGTGGTGTGGTTCATTTTGGTAATGATGCACCATGTATGGTCAAAGGAAGAGGGTCCATCTCTCTGAATGGAAAGAGAAGTGTTGACAATGTGTATTGGGTGGCAGGTCTCAGACACAACTTATTGAGTGTTGCCCAGTTGACTGATAGTGGACTCACTCTTTAATTCAAAAATGGAGTGTGCAAAATCAAAGGAAAGAATGGTGAACTGATGGCCATCGGTATGCAAACCAAAGGTAACCTATTTTAGCTGAATGCAAATGTCAGTACATGTCTTATGGCTAAATTTGATGATAGTCGGATATGGCATAGGAGACTCTGCCATGTAAACTTTGATAATATTATGAAGGCCAATAAGATCAAGGTAGATAGAGGTTTGTCAGTGCTGAACAAACCGGAAAGTCCTTTGTGCAGAGAATGTCAACTAGGGAAAATATCTTCCTCAACTTTCAAAGGTAAATCTTTCACTGCAGACAATTTTCTTGATCTTGTGCATACTGATTTGTGTGGTCCTATGAAAACTAGGAGTGTGTAGGGAGATAGGTATTTTATGATTCTTACAGATGATTGCTCAAGAATGATGTGGGTCACATTCTTGAAGGACAAGTCTAAAGCCTTTGAAAAGTTCAAAGTTTTCAGAGCACTGGTAGAAAAAGAAAGCAGCAGAAGAATCAAATGCCTTAGAACTGATCAAGGAGGAGAATTCACTTCTGGAGATTTCAACAAATATTGTGAAGAGAATGGCATCAAGAGGCAACTGTTTGCCCCTCAGACTCCACAGCAAAATGGGTTAGCAGAGAGGAACAACCGGACTGTGGTTGAAGCGGCTAGAACTATGTTGATCCAAGGAAAGGTTGCTCACACCTTTTGGAGAGATGCGGTGAGCACTGTAGTATACACAATGAACCGGGTACTCATCAAGAAAGGAAAGGATAAGACTCCCTATGAGTACTAGACCAGTAAGACACCAATGATAAGCTACTTTAGAGTATTTGGTAGCAAATGTTATATCAAGAGGAGTGAACATCAGAGCAAGTTTGATGCAAAATGTGATGAGGGAATATTCTTAGGATATTCCACCAAAAGCAAAGCTCTCAATGTTTCAACAATAGGACTTAGAGAATTGTTGAAAGCATCAATGTTAGAGTTGATGAAACCTCTGAAAAATCTAAGGGAACCGGTAGTGAGCAAGTAAGAGATGAACCAGTAGTAACCTTCTGGGAACTGGTTGCAAAACAGCCAAGCACCAGTAACATTGCTCCTACACTAGTGGATGCTGATGCTGATGAAGATGAGGATGAAGAAGAGAAGAAAGAGGAATGTGTTAAGAATATACCTAGGTATGTAGAACTCAATCATGATCCAAAGTAGATCATAGGAGACAAAGATGCAGGAATTCTTACAAGAAGAAAGGTCAGAGAAAACTCATGTATGATCTCTGAATTTGAGCCTAAATCATTCAAAGAGGCACATAAAGATAAAGATTGGATCAAGGCAATGGAAGAGGAACTTGATCAGATAGAAAATAATGGTACATGGTCTTTAGTACCCAGACCAGAGCATAAAAATATCATTGGAACCAAATGGGTTTTCAGAAACAAGCTGAATGAGGATGGCACAGTGGTAAGGAACAAAGCCAGCCTAGTATGTAAAGGATATGCCCAAGAAGAAGGAGAGGACTATGGAGAAACCTTTTCTCCAGTAGCAAGATTGGAAGGAGTGTGTATGCTTCTTGCATATGCAACTTTTAAAGGATTCAAGGTATATCAAATGGATGTAAAATCTGCATTTCTAAATGGAATACTTGAAGAAGAGGTGTATATAGAGAAACCAGATGGGTTTTCCCTATCTAAAGATAGTGACGTAGTGTGTAGGCTACATAAAGCCTTGTATGGACTAAAGCAGGCACCTCAAGCATGGTATGAACGCTTGCGCTCCCATCTTGTGAAGATTGGATTTGAAAGAACAAGTGAAGATAGCAATATCTACTTGAAATCAGAAGGAGATTAGATTTTGATCTATGAAGTATTTGTTGATGACATAATCTTTGGTGGTGATGACAAGATGAGTCATGAATTTGTTGATGAGATGAAAAAGGAGTTTGAAATGTCACTCATAGAGGAGATTAAGTTCTTCATTGGACTATAGATTCAGCAAATGAAAGATGGAATCTTTATTACTCAGTCCAAGTATGTCAAAGAGGTATTGAAGACCTTTGCAATGGAGGACAACAAACCGGTTGGTACACCAATGATAACCGGTTGTAAACTATCAAAGGAGGATGACTCAGCACTGGTAAATGATAAGGAATATCGATCAATGATTGGTAAGTTGCATTATGTAGTGCATAACAGACCGACCATTGCACATGCAGTGGGTATTACCGCTCGGTTTCAGAAAATCCCAAGAGAATCCCACTTGGTAGCAGTCAAGCGGATTCTTAGATATCTAAAGGAAACTATTGACTATGGATTATGGTATCCATACAGTAGTGATGATTTCAACCTGTAGGTGTTCACAGATCTGATTGGGCTGGTAATGTGGATGACTAGAAGAGCACAACTGGTGGTGCATTCTTTCTCGATGGTAGATTGGTCTCATGGATGAGTAAAATGAAGAGTTGTATCTCTTAGTCTACAGCAGAAGCGGAGTATGTTGCAGCTTTTATGAACTGCACCCAGACTATTTGGATGAAGCATGTATTGAATGGCTTCAAAGTTCTTGTATTTGAACTGGTAAGCATATTTTGTGACAATACAAGTGCAATTAACATTTCCAAGAATCCAGTTTTACATGCTAGAACCAAGCACTTTGAACTCAAGTATCATTTTTTGAGGTAAAAAGTTTAGAACAAAGAGGTGGTATTGGAACATGTTTTCAATAAGGAGCAGTTAGCTGACATATTCGCCAAGCCTCTACCAAAGACTACATTTACCTATTTGTGAGGTGAATTAGGGGTGCTGCCCCTTCAAGAGGTAAACTAAACATTTGTGCTCCACATCAGTCAGATCTTACTTTGCTATATCTTTTCAGGATTTATGTGTTGAAGAATGCTACTCCTTAGGGTGAGCAGCATAGTGGAACAGGGAAGCTTGTACCTCCACTTTGGCATTGTTGTCAAAGGGGGAGAAGATGTGAAGCAAAGAAAATATCTGTAGTATCAAGGAGAATATGTGATGCAGAAAGAGAGATATCTTTGTATATTGCCATCAATTCCAACATAATATCATCATGTCAACATACTTTGCACAAATGCCAACACATATTATTTCAAATTAATTATGCTTTCCAATTAAAATGAGATTATTTTTAATCCTACTATTTCCAATTAATTTAATAAAAATAGCATCATTTAGAATTAATTAAGATAAAAATTATTATATAAATTAAATTAATTTAATTAATATTTTTTAAATTAATTTTCATTAAAAATATTAGATAAAAAATATTTAACTAATTAATACTAACAAATAAACACTATTTTTGGTACATAATACATATAAAATTAAAAAGAAATAAAAATAAAATAACATACTTGCATCATGATATCTTTGTCTTCTTTGTTCTCGATATCTTTGTTCCGTTTCAGGAGATTAATTCCTTGAAGTCTTATTTTTCCTTCTCTTCTTGTTCCCTGTGCTTTTAAAAACACCTTCAATATCTTCAAATTATCGCCCTCAAAATAATTTTCAAATGTTTTCTTTCATCCAAAAATGTGAATTGTTTTAATCATTTGTGAGTTAAAAAATGAAAAAAAATATGTATATTTATACGACTCTACTTAAATGTACAAAAAAAAAATTGAGTCGGCCAGGGTTTGAATGAACGCCGACGGTTAGAAAAGGTTGCGTTCCTTCAAACCCGATCATTAAGTAAATGTGCGCGTCATAATTTAGCATGTGAGTTCAAGCGAAGGGGGTTCTGCTCGAACCCCTTATGGTTCGAGCGGACCCCCCTTCGCTCAAACCCGTGTTCATTTGAACCCTCTTGTTAGAGGTTTCTCCCAAGAAAATTCAGAGTTTTGAGGAATTTTTGACTTCGGACCTTTGGTTCAAGGCACAAATGAAATAATCTTGATAACCCAAAAATATTAGATGGTAGTACTTGGAGAAAGTTTTCCAATGAGTATAATTTTATTACATTGTGAATTTATTATGTTCTTGTTTTTTTAATTTTATAGAATATTGGTTTTTCACCGAACATGAACTTCTATGTTCAATGCATTGGGAAAAATAGGAAACTAATTCAAAACAAATCTGAAAAATATCTATGCCTCAGGTATTGATGTCTTCTTTCTAACAAAAAAAAAAAATTGAATTTCGATATATATATATAGAACAAGTTATGTGTTCAAACTTAAACCTATGTCTGAATTATGACTAGTCGGACTTCAAAACTTAATAAAATAAAAAATATTCAACATATCACTATCAAACCAACTACAAGCCCTGGATATTGATGTTGTAAACCAAAATTTGAAAGAATTGAGTTTTTGTCATTTATAGAAAAAAAGTTATACGTTTCGGTAGGCACAACACTCTTAAAAAATGTATCAAAGCCTTGTACCTTGGAGGAAGTTTAACAGCTTGAGGAAGATCCTAAAACCAGAAGCATTGAATATGGCTATGGAGAAGCAACTTGAGATGGCACTTGAGGATTATGATGTTGAAAGGTTGAAGAACTTAAAGTTGGAAGATGAATTGAATTTTGCCAATGAATTCATTCTTGTTCTGCAAGAAACATTATCATCAGCTCAAGCTAGGAGGAACAAACTTTTCCAAAACTAGGATGATGAAGAGAAAAATCCACTTGAGGAGCAATGTCAGAAGTTGATTCAAGCAAACATGCTCATGAAGAATGAAATGCAAGACCTGACTATGAGGATGTCAAGAGATATTGAGGACATAAAGAAGAAGGAAGAAAATATGGTTGTATCTCTGAAGAACAAATCTGAAGAATGTGGCAGATTGGCTCATGAAAATGATATGTTGAGAATTGATTTGGTACAATCCTAGAATAATGAGCAAGAGCTTGAAAGACAAATAATAACTTTGAGAAATGATCTAACTACTGCAAGTGAGTATAAAGAAAAATCCAGGGTTAGTGTTGCACAACTAGATGATTTATTGAAAAGACAAAGGCAAAATGAAGATTCTAGAGGACTTGGATTTGAACAAGGTGAAAGCTCCAGTACTGCAAATAAAGATCAGATAACCGATATGCAGAACTCATCAGACTGGAGGAAACCGGTAAGGCAATCTAATGCTTACAAATTCAATGGTAGATTCTTTGTTTGTAATAAATTTGGGCATATGGCCAAACAATGTAGAAATAGAGAAAATCAAAACTACAATTCAATTATCGGTCAATGCACAAATTGCAAGAAATATGGTCATAAGTCAGAAGATTGCAGAATGAATTTTAAGTGTCATGCATGTGGAAAGTTTGGACATTTGGCTAACCAATGCAGATCAAGGAATGATAGTGGATATGGAAAATCAATTCAAAAGAACAATGTTACATGTTATGCATACAACAAAATAGGTCATATTGCTAAGTACTACAAAAGCAAGACTAAACTAGTTAGCAATCATAGAGAAAATGAGAAAGGAAAGAAGAACGTAGATGAATTACAACAAGATCACACCAAGAGATGGGTTAGAAAGTCTAAAGAACCAAGTGGAGATGCAACTACACCGGTAACTGCACCAGTAACTTCACCAGTAGAACAAAGAATTCCTACACCAGCAAGAAATTCAACTGGTAACTGAGGTAGTTGCCTTAGGGGTTGGAAAATTCATTGCAAATCTTGCATATTCCATGGAAGAGATCTGAAAAGTTGTATTGATCATTGATGGAGGTTTATCCGACATCCGGTAGGGCGCACCGCTAAGAATTTATGACAGTGAAGGATTAGGGTTTACTCGCTGATAAAAAGGGAAATTGGACTCATTTTCACTCACCCAACACTCAAGCAAACTAGAGCAAAGCAAAGGTGAATCATAGGCAATCAAAAGTGAGCAAAGGCATTCTAAAGATTTCCAGCAATTATCTAAGAAGTGATCAAGATCTTTCAAACTAGCAATCATTATCTAGGTATTTCTTTGAAATGGCATCCATATCATCATTTGCTCCTACTTTCATTGTGAATCCCACTTTTGTTAAGGTTAAGGAAAGGCTTAGACCTTTTTTCAAAGAAGTTCCTCAAATAACAATGGAGGAAGACTCTAGTGGCGCATTTTCGAGGGTACTCGATGGCATAGTTTATGTGGAAGATGTTAGGGCCTATATTCATTGTACTTTGGAGGATTTAGATAGTGAGGAAATTAAGAGAATGTATCAATCTATGATACTAGGTAGCTCCAGAACAATCAAGCTAGAATATCAAATCATTGAAGACCTAGGGTTAACCGGGATCCTGTATATATCAGAATTCCAGTACGAAATGATTAGATATGTTTTGAGAAAGGTCCATAATTAATTCATCTGGCTGGACTGACCTCACATGATCACCAAAGAAGAAATTCATGCGGTCACCAGCTTACCCAAAGCCGGGTAGGAACCTGGGAAGAAGATCTCCAACACTAAGGTTGAAAATCTCACCGACGCAATGCATGATGGAAGGTCAATGAGGATCAGAACATTTAAAGATACAGATGTAGAATTTTCCAGCATGATCATTGGCTACAAGGTAACACAATCAAGTCAATTGAGATCTGTTGCCAGTTCCTGTATCCATGTTGAATATCTAATGATAAATAATGATGCAAAATATGATTTGTGTGAATGGTTATGAAGTGAATTGATGATAAATCAAAGGTGTTAAGAAAGGAACATTCTGGTTTGGCAACCTTATTGTCTGTTTGATGCTATAATTTATGAATGAGCTACTGGGTTTGGGAAAGAAATGATGGGCTCATGACATTCCAGTAGGCAGGTAGATTAAAGATGCAATCACCGGTGTTGGCAACAACAGGGATGAGAAGTTATGGGGTTTCTTTAAATCTTTTCAAGAGAACATAAGACTGAGGGAGAGAATATCCAAACACATCGTGGAGAAATACTCCACTGAAATCTGCTTCATGGTAAAAATAGATGAGACCCTCATGGAAGCAGTGGAACCTAGAACAATATGGGTCACTGAATTGGGCTATGAAAATGATGAGGTTGAACACTTTGGTACTACTGAGGAGAAGGCTCTTGAAGTTAGAATTGGCTTCAAAAAGAAAAGGAGGGAAAAGAAAATAGACAAAATGTTTGCCTTCATTCAAAATGTAATTCACAAGATAGATACAGAACTAGGGTTTGGATCTAATCCAGTAGATCAACTGGCAATGGCAGTTGCAGCAACTCAAGTGAAAAGTGCTTCAGAGATAAAGAGGCTAGTAACCTTCATATCTCCTAACTCTGATAAAGAGGATAATCAACCTATTGTGTTCAGAAGGGTACAGAGCAAGAAAGTTGACAAGCCTCCGGTAGAAGAGAAGAAGGTGGAACCAAGGAGGAAGCTAGTAAGAAAGGTAACAACAACATCCACACCTCCGGCAAGGAAACCTACTCATAAGAGGAATCCTGCTCCATCTGCTCTTGCAACCACTAGCAAGAAAAAGAAAAAGAGTGATGAAGCAACTGCATCTGGCAATATGACTTGTGCAGAATTAATAGATGAGGTAACTAAAGATTGAATTTTGAAGAATGTGTCAAATTTATATGAGCATTTAGATGAAAATGAACAAAATGAAATAGAAGAAGCAATTTTGTTGCATTTAGACATATATAAGAAGGCTTTGGTAGAAATTTTGAAGGAAATTCCTTTATCATTGTATAATAAGTTAGATGCAAGGAGATTAGATGTAGTTAAGAGGGACAAAGAGATTAAAGAAGTTAAAATTTTAGGTATTTGTGGTTCTATAAATAATGAGGAAATGAAAAGATGTATAGAAGTTGCAAATAGAATAATCTTTAGCAGCAAACCCCGACAAATAAGCTTAATGATGGGTAGAGTCAATGAAATAATAAATGAAACCAGAGATGGTTGGGCTAAATTCTTCCAAAAGAATGATAATTTCAATACTTCTCAAGAAGAATTTGCTAAGGCAATAACTCCCACCAGTCCAAACAGATCCAAAGGACAAGAAATTTTGGGGAACTCAGATCAAATTTTAAATGAAGAGGTAGATAATTCTCAATCAGATAATTGTGTACAGACTCCACTAGCAGATCAACCTAAAATTAATGAGAGCATACAGGCTAAACCGATAGAGACAACATATGTACAGTCTGAGAAAGGTATTGTATACACCTAAAAATTGGCTATGAGCAATTAAATAAATATTTTATATTTATTTAATAATTATTCTTCTATTAAATAGTTAATTCGAAAAGATTAATCTGTTTAATTCATTTCATGTCTTTCTATTAATTAATATTTTATTAATTAATTCATCTATCTTATTCCTCTAATTAATTAAATGTCTAATATTTAATTATCTCCTCCAAACAATTAAATATCTAATATTTAATAGTTATTCTCCTATCCTATAGTCTCAAATATTAGATAAATTCTAAATTATTTAATCCCTTTTCAACTCACCCTCCATCTCCACTTCATCTTCCCTTTGCCAACTCATCCATCATGTGGCTAAGGAAATTAATATTTCCTAAATATTAATTCATCATTTATCTCCAACTTCTAAATTCAATGAAAATTGTGTACGTACACATATTTCATAACCATTTCCTATATTCTCTCCAACACCCCTACATCTTAGGAAGGACTTGAGTCCACTTGTCCTCTCATGCCTAAATCTTCTCCAACCATCCCTAGATTCTCTTAGTCAACAATCCAGTCAAGGTGAGATGAGTGACACTTGTCTTCTCCTTCCCCCTTTCTCTCAACCTTCACCTTTTCTCATAGCCATTCAAATATGTAGATCTAATCAGGACCGTTGATCTAAGCCACATCATCTAATCCTCTCAAAGTCTATAAAATCAAGAGCTTCAGTTGAGATAAAGTTAGAATTCAAGAGACTTCAAGTGCATTTTGCAAGCTAATCATATGCATCTGTGAGTTTTAGTTTTGAAGCAAATAGAAAATATCATTTTAGCAATATATCATATAGCATTTTAGCATAATCATGTAGCATTTTGCATATCATAGTATTAGTTAACTACAAGTTATCAGTCCATTCTTCATATGCCATCTTGGAAGCCAACAGCACATTGTCTGAGAGCACACCATCTGCAACCAGGAACAGTGGAGTTAGAACACAATGAGACATAAGCCATGAGGGTAAAATGATGTTTTATTTTAGTATGTATTTCATGTAGTTTCATTGGTGGATTTTGGATTTCCTCTATGCATTTCCATTGTATTTTATGAAACTAACTTATTACAGGTAACAATCTAAGGATGTAATTCAAGCTCACACATTTTGGCCCCCACCATGGGGCTGGACCTCACATATACCTTTAAAAATCTCATAAAAATAAAATTAATGTATTTGTAATACAAATTCACGCATGTGTGAATTTTAAAAGTACTTTTGTTCGATAGGTTAGCGCATTTGCATCATAGGTTAGCGCATATGTCATGTAGGTTAGCGCTTTTGTCTGTAAATCAGCGCTTTTGCATCTTAGGTTAGCGCTTTTGTCCGAAAATCAGCGTTTTTGCATCATAGGTTAGCGCATATGTCATGTAGGTTAGCACTTTTGTCTAAAAATAGCGCTTTCGCATCTTAGGTTAGCGCTTTTCTGACGCAGGTTAGCACTTTTGTAACAAGGACTAGCGCATTTGACAGATAATTTAGCGCAATGAAAATTTTGCAACTGTGATTTGAAATTAGGCTTGTGGAAGCCCACCTAAGGTTTTGGATTTTCACTAACTTCTTTTTATTGCAGGTTTCTAACAATTTCTTGCAGATTTGGAGGAATTAAGTTAGGATTTAGTGATTTCTTTTCTAGCTTTTTTCAAAGTTGGTTAAAAGAACTCATATTTCCTTTTGGGTAAAAAGAACTTCATTTTTCAATTTGGTGTTCTAAAAATTACCTCACTTGATTTTGGGCTCTAAAAATAATCTCATTTGCAAGGTAAAAAGAACAACAAATCAAACATTTACTTTCTTGCAAAGTTAGGATTCACACCTCAAATTTTGGGCTCTAAAAAGGACAACAATCTTTTATTTTCTTGCAAAGGTAAAAAGCACAATCAATCTTATATTTTGCCAGTTAAAAAGAACAATCAACTTGTCCAGTCTTACAAAGAAAGTTACTTCTTGCAACGATTTTCATTTTGTTGAACAAGATTTCCAATTCCTAGATTATTAAGTCATTTGCTATGAAGGGCTAAAATAAACACCATGCTTGTTGGAGCAACATCTCCAAGTAGAGGATAGATCACATTTCTATGGAAAGTTAAAAAGAACACTTGCATTTCGTGTCTCGAAAGTGGTAGGTATATGCTCTCTCCTTAATTGGGTGACCAAAAAGCCAAACCCGCTCTTTTACGCTTTCTTTACTTTCAAGCAATTAATCCTTTAGAAGGCCTACCTTCCTAAGCTGCCTTGAGGGGGCCAGTGAGAGGGGAACAACCTAAAGTTGAAATGGACTAATACCGAGTCCTTCCAATCCACTATAAATAAATCATGTTTCTAACGAAAGTTCAAACAACATGTGCTGATAAGTTCATACCGACACTATGTTTCCCCATAAACCCTATGGAGTGTAACCTCTATAGGCTGGGAACTTTCTATATTTATAGAGCTGAAAGTGATGTATGTATGGCCACATGACCAGAAGTCTTTACTAAAAACCACTTGTACTAGTTGCCAAAATCCTTCTAGTTGTTGGTGCAGGAGGTCAGACCTCTGAAGCGGCTCACACACATACGGTTCCTAGTATAGATATAAAGTTTGCCATGAGGATATTTCATGGAAACTGGTGCTTGGCTGCCCCGAAGAAGTGAGTGTCAAGGGTGGAGCCAGTGGGGTCAAGCATCTAAATATCTGCTTTGAATAGCGTAGCCTCGGGGGAAACCCCATGTGAGATTCAACAACTATTGTCTCAGCCTTCCATAAGACTTCTACTTGCTTGTGCATTTTGTTTATTTAAACATTGTGTCTTCTATGTCTGTAAAATGTTCCAAATGGTCAAAAATATTATCTACAAGTGAGCAAAAATCCAACAAATTGCTGAAAAAGTTTGATCAAAAAGGGTAATACAAAGGTTTTCCAACATTTGAAACACCAGATCAAACCAAGTGATCAAGAGAATATCATCCAACTATCTCAACGACAACAATACCTAGATAGGTATTCAAGTTAGTCAAGTCAAGTTTCCATATCAAGAGACTTTATTCATATCATTTGACATACTTTGTCATAGAGGCCTATCAAACAAACCCTCTATTCAACTTAGTGAGCTTAAGTATCCGAAACGAAGTATCTATCAATTCAACAACATCAACCTATCTAAATTGAAACTTTGATCGCTCATGTGATCATCCCTTGTCGCTTGAAAAAAGAAGAAGTTTATTCAAAGGAAATGAGTCCTAGCCTAAATCAAGATCAAGATATCATGGCTCTCCAATCTAATCCCATTTTTGATCAAGATCCTACCAATCAAGAATCTTATGATGATCCCCTAAAATTCCGGTATTCCATCCATAATGATCCCCTTTTATCTCAAGAGTAGAGTCCCATTCAACATCCACCTCCTAAGAAAGAGCATGGTATCCCTTCCATCTCCTTCACTAATCTAATTCAAAATCAAGTGAAAAACACAAACTCAAATGATCCTACTCCAAGTCAAGATCATGATCAAGAAAACTCTTCATACTCCAAATCCATTTTAGGTCCTTTCATTCCAAAGTCAAACTCTCTATCCCTTCCATCCATCTTGGGTCCTTACTTCCCTCCATCCACCATTCCATCACCTCAAATGATCCATAAGAAAGATCAATAAAGGCACACATCTTTGAACTTCTTTCAAACAACTATCTAAACATCTTTTCAAAACTATTCTTCCATCATTTCCTTTATCTATTTTGGGTTCTTATGTCCCAAAATTCAATTTTCCTCCATATCTTCATTACTTCTTAAGTTGTGTACCAACACTCATCTTGAATTTATTTCCATATCCTCACACAAATATTCATACATTCTATCTATTATCCAGCACAACTTTTCTATCCTTCCATCCCTTTCATTCAATCCTTTGCATAAATTCACCATCTGTGAAATAGGCATTTGTGTCATTTTGTCACATGCTTACCCATGCTCGAATCTCATGTTCAGTCCTTTTCCTAGATATCTATTCATGGTACACTTCAGAATTCAAGGTTATTCCTCTTCAACATTATCTTTTGGTTGGGATACACACTCAATCCAGAAAAGAACCACTTATCGAATCTTGGTACCGACACCTTTTGATTACTACATCTCGTACACTTAATCAATTGCTCTAAATCATTGTGATCTCATAGTCGAATACATGGCTAGTGAAAAATCTAAAATCTTACTTCAGCGCCACTGTAAATATCAGACCCAAGTAAGTTTCATTACTTACAAGCCAATGCAATCAAAATAAGAAAAGAAAAAGACAATATCAAAAGATCCAAAGCATGATCAGGAAAAGAAATATCCAGAAAAGAAAAGAAAAAAATCAAATATCAAAAGCTTGGCTATGGGAAAATGTGAGTAACTCCATCGGGGCTATGGATGCCTGGCTAGCAATGGAGAAATATTTGTGATATTACAACGATAACCTCGTTGGAGCTATGAATTCTTTTTGGTAGCGAGGCTCTATCCAAGATTCTTTTGAAGTCAGGGAAACTCATGTAGCTAGCCACGTTGGATTCTGAAGATTACAATGATCATATGAGCTAGAATGAACCCAATTGCACACACATGGGTAATCAAAGACTAAGTGCCTTGATCCAATTTGGGATTCTTCTTCCCTTTTGAGTCTACTTCCTAGTTTCTAGATATGTTTGGTTGAATTTATCAAAGGTTCGAAGTGTGGGTTGGGTCTCTATCTTTGAAAAGTTCAGGAACATTTATTCAGGTGGTGCTAAATATTGTGACAATCTTACATATCACCTCTTTACAAATGGAGACCTTTATACTTGGGGTCAAAGTTTCATCCACTCTATTCTTCATACCACATCTCCCATTATCCTTCCTCCAATATCCATTACCCTATCTTAATTCATCTAGTGCTATCTATAATCTTTCTTCATGCTAATCTATACCATCTATCCTAACTATTCATTTCTTCCATCATCTATAACTATCTATGATCTTGTTTCTCCTATCCATATCCCCTTTTCCATCCTTGATCTTGATCAAAACTAAGGACAAAAACATGATTTTAAAAAAATCTCTTGACGTGTCTCCTCATAAGCTACCTCCATCTTTCACCCATTCATCTTCAGCTCAACAATTCATCCATTCCTTGTCTTTCTATACATTGGGGAAACCAAATACATCTTTCTTCTAAACCAAAAAGATCAAAAAATTAAAAATGTGCAAAAACTAAAAAATAAAAGAACAAAACTGAAAATCAAAGCATAAGCGCATGGCCCATCCATCAAATCAACAATAGGAAAACTATCAAATTCTGCAATCAAATTGAATCAATCATCAATTATCAAATCTATCAAATCAAATTGAAGCAACTTAAGCTATCAAATCATTTTTTTTTTTTAAAAAACCCTATCAATCATGGTTTTCTATGAATCACTGAGTTCAATCAAAACTCTGCTAAGCTCTTGCATTGGAAACTAAATTAGTTTCTTAGAGCCAATCAAATCTATCAAATCAAACTGAATCAATCATCAATTATCAAATCTATCAAATCAAATTGAAGCAACTTATGCTACCAAATCATTTTAAAACCTATCAATCATGGTTTTCTATCAATCACCGAGTTCACTCAAAACTCTGCTAAGCTCTTATATCAGAAACTAAATCGGTTTCTTAGAACTACTCACACAATCAAGCAATCTATCAAGAAATCAAGATAATCAAGCAATCTATCAAGCAATCAAGCTAATCAAGAAATCTATCAAGCAATCAAGCTAATCAAGCAATCCATCAAGCAATCAAGCTAATCAAGCAATCTATCAAGCAATCAAGCTAATTAAGCAATCTATCGAGCAATCAAGTCAATCATGCAATCAAGCAATCAAATCAATCAGTCAAATAAATCTATCCAACAACATCAATCAATTGATCAATCAAATCAATCAATCAAATCCTTATTTCATCATACATGTGCATCAAACACATTAAATCTAATCCTCAAAGTGATTTTTAGCTTTTGCACTTATCAAATACTGCAATCAAACTAATCACATGTCTAGTTAATCAATCCATCTATCAACATCAACTTGTCTTATACAAGGATAGGTACACTCGAAACCAAACAGATCGGTCTTACACAAGGTACTCGCTCTTTGAAACTAGACATTCTTATCAATCATTGAACAAATCAAAACAATGACATAGATCAATATGACTACTAGATTTTGTTCTGGGTAGTCTTATCTTTATCAATTGATGGCAGGACATGTTTCATCTCTAAAAAATCAAAAAAAGCATAAAACAATGAAAATCAAAAAAGACAAAAAAAATCAAAATATGAGAAAAATGCAATAAATTTAGATGGTTAAAACCTGGTAAACAAACGCTATGTAAAACGTGAGTTCCTCCATCTATGAGATCACTTTGCTGACCTATCCACTCCATCCTATCACATCTATCCTAGCTTATCCATTCCATCTTTCACATACATTTTTCTGAACCATTAGCAAGAAATATGCAGCTTACCAACAATTATCAATATTTGACATACTTGTCGTAGTCACTATCTTAGATTTTATCAGCATCTATCAATCTGCATTTCTATTCTGTCATGGTTTGGATCTTGATCATTTCATATATCCATAATAATTTTTGTTTCCGTTGGGGGGAAAAATCCTAATTCCTTTTTGCTAAGGTGATCTTTTGAATCTTTAAAAAATGCAAAACATTTGAAAAAATTAGAAATAACAAAAACACCTAGGGTTTTGAAATAGATAATGAGCAAACAAAGCAAAGAAAATCAAGGCATTTCATCAAACAACTGAATCATGAAACTTAGAAACTGAAGAATCAATCAGCAAGCTATAAAGGATTATCAAAAATCATACATTAAGATGATTATATCAATTAATGACCATTAGAACATGTGAATGACATACAAGATTCAGTGTTTATATCTTGATTTATTGCTAATCATGTACTCTATGTGACTCAAGGATGTCCATGACTAGAGGAGCTATGATGGGGCATGATTATTTTCTTTGATTGTTGTATGTGGTTTATCTCTTACTACGGTATGAACTTGTCTCAGAATATGATTGGCAAAAGATCAAGGAGGACGTTCCAAGTCATACATGAAAGGAGATACTCCTTGTCTGTTCTGCAAGCAATACTCAGGTCAACTTGATCCATTATATCAAGTTGCTTGTATTAACTTGCTATATCAAAATCCATGTAATAAATACTCAGGTCATCTTGAATCATTATGTCAAGTTTCTTGTATTTTCTTACAACATTTTTAAGCACAATGATGAAATCAAGCACTGTTAACCGATAGCATATGAAGAATGGCAATACAATTTTTAGTTAGATCATTTCATTAGCTCATTATTTGTCTGCATTATAAGCATTCATTTGTCAGTTGCATTATAAGCATATCATTTCATTCACAGATCAACGGTTATAAATAAAGATTGAGTATACTTGGACAACAAAAACAATTTGCATTTAATCATTATAGGTGAATTCATTTTTTTTAGAATCATTTTAATCATTATCCATCTCATTTAGTTGTATATAAATCATTGCATTCACATTTGCATTTAGTTTGCATTTCATTCTTGAATGGGATCCTACAAGCTCATCTTATCCAAGGCTAAATCCATCACAAGAATCATTGAAGCATCATCATAAGTGTATACACAATCAAACTGATGACTCATCTCTCTCATGATATTGTCAACCCAGCGCCAATCTTATATCACCCCCTCAACCGAATCACCATCAGCATATCTACTAATCCTACAACCTAATATCAACAAACTGTCAGTTCTTTATCCAATCAATCTTAATCCATTCTATCAATTGATCGCATCTGATCTATCATATCATGTCTTATACATGATGTATCCTTCCTAAAACCAGACTTGATCAAGTCTTATACAAGATATATCTTTCTTGAAACCAAACGCTCTTAATCATCTTTGTCTTATACAAGAGGTGTCATTCCTGAAACCAGAACATATCTAGATCTTATCAATCTCATCTTATCAATAGAAAACTAAACCATTGTGATCAAAGAACTCGCACTTTCATCAATCAAAGTTGCAGAATCAAACCTTTTCTAATTGGGACATCAATCTTGTAATCATCCAACTACTTTGCCAATCAATTATCTCAATTGATCTCCTGAGGGGGCATCATCGTACTGCAATTTATCAACCAAGGTCTGGGACATCCTATCAAACCAATATCATCATCAAATGAAATTATTCTTTGAATCAACGCATCATCACACCTCGCTTCAAAGAGGGGCAAAATGTATACACCTAAAAATTGGCTATGAGCAATTAGATAAATATTTTATATTTATTTAATAATTATTCTTCTATTAAATAGTTAATCCGAAAAGATTAATCTGTTTAATTCATTTCATGTCTTTCTATGAATTAATATTTTATTAATTATTTCATCTATCTTATTCCTCTAATTAATTAAATATGTAATAGTTAATTATTCCTCTAACCAAGTTAATTAAATATCTAATATTTAATTATCTCCTCCAAACAATTAAATATCCAATATTTAATAGTTATTCTCCTATCCTATAGTCTCAAATATTAAATAAATTCTAAATTATTTAATCCCTTTTCCAACTCACCTTCCATCTCCACTTCATCTTCCCTTTGCCAACTCATCCATCATGTGGCTAAGGAAATTAATATTTCCTAAATATTAATTCATTATTTATCTCCAGCTTCTAAATTTAATGAAAATTGTGTACGTACGCATATTTCATAACTATTTCCTATATTCTCTCCAACACCCCTACATCTTAGGAAGGACTTGAGTCCACTTGTCCTCTCATGCCTAAATATTCTCCAACCATCCCTAGATTCTCTCAGTTAGCAATCCAGTCAAGGTGATATGAGTGACACTTGTCTTCTCCTTCCCCCTTTCTCTCAACCTTCACCTTTGCTCATAGCCATTCAAATCTGTAGATTTGATCAGGACTATTGATCTAAGCCACATCATCTAATCCTCTCAAAGTCTATAAAATCAAGAGCTTCAGTTGAGAGAAAGTTAGAATTCAAGACACTTCAAGTGCATTTTGCAAGCTAATCATATGCATCCGTGAGTTTTAGTTTTGCAGCAAATAGAAAATATCATTTTAGCAATATATCATATAGCATTTTAGCATAATCATGTAGCATTTTGCATATCATAGTATCAGTTAACTACAAGTTATCAATCCATTCTTCATATGCCATCTTGGAAGCCAATAGCGCATTGTCTGAGAGCACACCATCTGCAACCAGGAACAGTGGAGTTAGAACACAATGAGACATAAGCCATGAAGGTAAAATAATGTTTTATTTTAGTATGTATTTCATGTAGTTTCATTGGTGGATTTTGGATTTCCTGTATGCATTTCCATTGTATTTTGTGAAACTAACTTATTACAGGTAACATTCTAAGGATGAAATTCAAGCTCACACAGGTATTATAGATAATATTATGGATAAGAATCCACCGGTAGTGACAGATACTGCACCAAGTGGTGAAGCCACCAATGCAAAAGAGGATGAGAAAAGGGATACACCGGGAGAGGATAAGGAAATGAAAGAAAAGGAAAAGGAGACCGATAAGAGTAAATTTTCACAAACATCCAGTACTAAACCGGTAGTTGATTCCTCATCAAAACTTTTGGCAATTGACACTTCTCTAGTTGAGAAGAAATCCATCACAGAAATGAGTCCCACGAAGCTAATGATGATGGCTTCTCAAAAGCTAATTAAGGAGGGATCTGCAGACAAGGGAATAATAGATCAGTCAATAACAGTTTTGCACAAATTGATTCCTAAATATATGATTGAAAATGAAGCAATCCTTTCCAGAAAGCTTAAGGTTTTGACAGAGCACATATCTAAAAACTTTAAATCATTACAGCAGATTTCCGACCGGCAAGCACTTGAAAGATTTACTTTGGCTAAGAATGTGACAGAGAAAAATAAGATTGGAGACAAACTTATACTTATTGAAAATTATTTGAAACAATGTACTAACATTTTCAGGGTTTGTTGTAATATTGAGATTCTTACAACAAATGTAGATAAAAGGATAAAAGAGTTAAATGAAAAGATTGCTAATATTGCTAACTCTTTTGATGGACAAATTTTGACTATGGAGAACCAAATTTTTGCTTTTTAAAAGGAAAGAGATAAGATCATTCAGAGACCAAGGATTCTCAGAGGTTTGGTGATTCCAAGATTGGATTCATTTGGTATACATAAGATGGAATGCATGGATATGCTTTCGAAGCCCACACCGGTAGAAGTCACTGAGAAAGAATCACTTGCACATTTACTGAGTGGACTTGTATCCATATCTGAAACATTCAAAACTAGTTGGGATACCTATATAGAGTTACTAGAGAAATCTTATCTGGAAATATTGAAAATGGTCAAGCTCCGGTAAGTAATCTATAAATATTCACTCTTTTGCACATATTCCTAACAATTCTTTCAATTCTTTCACTAGTCTCTAGCATTGATGCCAAAGGGGGAGGATACGTATGTGAAAAATATGTATATAATCCTAGGGGGAGGATATCAGATAGAGATTATATTGAAAACATAGTCAATCGTCTCAGGGGGAGCATGTTTCAGTTTCAGTTGAACCGGCAGGGAATCCATTTTTCACATGAGTGTTACCATCAATGCCAAAGGAGGAGATTGTTGGCAATTGACACTCATTGGATTCATATGTTGTCATTGATGAAAACAAGATTCTATAGAAGGCATATACCGACATTGGAGGCCTGCACCGACAGATATCGATATTGGAGTAATCAGGGTCATCACCAACAACGACATCTAGCACTTCAGTGAATCCGACATTAGTTTCGGATCTGAAAGGTTTTACTTGTAAAATCATTTTGTAATTATTGTATAGAGCTGATATTGAATATCTTTGGTAATGTGTTGTAAGCCGACATAAGGCATATTGTTTGTAAAGGGTATATAAGTCAGTTTATTAGGTCATTTTGATATATGACAAGGAAGCAGAATAATGTGATACAAAGGATATGTATGTAGGTCATTTGTATGCAAAAGTTATATCATGCAATGATCAGTAGATGGTTTGTAAATCATTCTTGGAGGAAATGAGATATCGGTAAAAGGGTTTAGGGTTTATGAACCAGTACAGAACAAAGTTATAACCGGAACTCTTTTTGGCATTGCAAATGCATTTTGTGGGTTCATCAACATTGTTTTATCTCAGCAGAAGCCTGTAGTCAGTGAAACTTGTTTGTGTTGAGCAATGTACTCTAGGCAATGTGCCTTCCTGCATGTGCAAGCCCCCATGCTATGTAATATCTTTCATATGGCCAATGAATTGATATTGTGGGTCACAAATCCCACCATGGTTTTTCCTCTTTGAGGTTTTCCATGTATAAAATTCAATGTGTTATGGTGTTCATTCATGTGGCTAGTTTATTTACTTCATGTTATATGTTTCTTCATTCATTGGTTTATATGTGTATGTTATAATAAGGTAAAATCTCATATCACCAACATAACACTGATTCACCCCCCCCCCGCCCTCTCAGTTTTCTTGGATTCCTTCTATTCCAACAAAACCAAGATGGTCCACCTCAGCCTAAGAAATCCATGACTAATCTTTAACCGGTCTTCCTTTCCACTTCAGAAGATATTCTCTATACTCCTTGCTATGAGTGCTATGCCTTATTCTGCTATCTGAAAACTCCTCAATCTAGTTCGGTAACTTCTTGGGAATTTGCTTCTCCAAGTCTACTACATTTAATTCAACCTCATGATAGTAATACAAGTTTGCAATCTTGAATATAGGAAAAATAACCAAACTATCTAGTAACTCCACTTCATATGCATTTTCGGAACTGAATTTCTTCAAGATCTTACAAGGTCCAAACTTCCTCATATTCAACTTATTATAGGTATCAGGAATCTTTATTTTCTCAGATACACCATCACTTCATCTCCAACTTCAAAATCCTTATGTCTCCTCATCTCATCTTCCTTCTCCTTATAATTGTTGTTCATATATTCCAAATGTTGTTTAACCTGATTATGCAATGTATTCATATGCTATGCAAATTCTTCTTCTTCTACACTCCACTTATCCTTATTATTGATGTCTCTAGGTTCTGATATGCCTCTAGGGTGTACTCTGATAAGAATCTCAAAAGGTTTTCTTTACTCCTGTTCACTGAATTATTGTAGGCAAATTTTGCTTGTGCAAGAATCAAGTCCCAACTTCTATTTTTCTCTCCAACTAAGCATCTCAACAAGTTTCCCAAATGCTTGTTTACTACCTCTGTCTGTCCATTAGTTTGTGGGTAAAAAGTAAAATTGAACTTCAAATCTATCTTCAGCTTCTTCCAAAGTGTTCTCCAAAAGTACCCAACAAACTTAGTATCTTTGTCAGAAACTATACTTTTAGGTAATCCATGCAATCTTACTGTGTATGGTGAAAATGGATAACAATAATAACAATATTGAAAGACTAAATGAATTCAACCACAAAACCCTAGCCTAACAATCAACAAAGATCCACCATAACATATGAAGATTACCTAAGACAATGCAAATCACTCAAAATCACAAAGATTATACCATCACATGTCCAATAGGGTTTTGATCTCCATTCTTCCTATCTCCATTGATCTTGCTTGATATATTTGCTCTCAGATTTTTATATGCACAAGAGCTCAACAAAGAACGGAATGTGGTTGCAAGTAGGATCGTAGTGTAGCCAAGTCTTCAAGATTAGTCATTAGTCATTAGCGATTAGGCCATTAGGGTTTGACAATGAAGGAAGCATCTCCTTAAATAGAAGACACAATATGAAATGGAGGGTTAAGATTGAGAGGTGTAAAAAGAGAGGTCGGCTAGGATTAGAGGATAGGTAAAGGAAATAATAAAATAATGAAAGGGGTAGGTAGTGTAGGAATTAAGAGATGAATGACATGTGTCATGTGTAGAAAAAGATAATGAATTAATTAAATAAATAAAGATTTATTTAGGGTTTTGATCTCCATTCTTCCTATCTCCATTGATCTTGCTTGATATATTTGCTCTCATATTTTTATATGCACAAGAGCTCAACAAAGAACGGAATGTGGTTGCAAGTAGGATCGTAGTGTAGCCAAGTACTCCAAAATCAGTCATTAGTCATTAGTGATTAGGCCATTAGGGTTTGACAATGAAGGAAGCATCTCCTTAAATAGAAGACACAATATGAAATGGAGGGTTAAGATTGAGAGGTGTAAAAAGAGAGGTCGGCTAGGATTAGAGGGTAGGTAAAGGAAATAATAAAATAATGAAAGGGGTAGGTAGTGTAGGAATTAAGAGATGAATGACATGTGTCATGTGTAGAAAAAGATAATGAATTAATTAAATAAATAAAGATTTATTTAATTAATAGAAGAATAAGATAATTAAATAAATAAAAATATTTATTTAATTTAGGAAAGGGATAATTTAAATAAATAAATGTATTTATTTAAATGAGAAATAAGGCTAGAAGAGGATAAATGAATTAATTAAATAAATAAAAATTTATTTAATTAATAGAAGAATTAGGCTTAGGTAATTAAATAAATAAAATATTTATTTAATTAGACTGGACAATTTTAGGTGTCTACACTTACCACTCCTTTGAAAAATAGGTTAGGAACATGCACAACATTTGTTGTCTTCTTACAAGGTATGAAATGTGTAATCTTTGAGAATCTATCCACAACCACAAATATAGAATCATTTCCTCTTTGTGTTTTAGGTAACCCAAGTATAAATTACATGCTTATGTCCTCCCAAGATCTCTTCGAAACTGTCAAAGGCTTATACAGTCCAACATTCTGACTACCTCCTTTTGCTAGTTGACAAATCCTATAGCTCTAAAAAAAAATTCTAACATCCTTACGAATCTGAGGCCAAAATTAATTCTCACTTACCAAGGATTCTATCTTGTCACTCTAAAGGTTCTGACTAATCCTCCATTATGCTTTTATTTTATCAAATTTTCTCTCATAGAGCTTCAGGTATACACAATTGATTTCCTCTGAACAACATCTCATCTTGAATGAAATAATCCAGCCACTTACTCCTATCCACCGCAATAGGTTCAATGCAAGCTCGCCAAGGTTTTGCAAAATCCGATTTGTCCTTATACAAGTTCTTAAATTCCTTCAAACCTAATACTTCTATTCTCATCTCTATCAGCAAACAATGTCTCCATTTCTTCAATTATTTAATTATGGCATAAAATTCCTTATCATACATTGAATACCTTCTCCTTACATCGTTCAATTTCTCACCAAAATAAGCTATCGGTCTTCCCTCTTGACTAAACATTGCTCCAATTACATTCCCACTTGCATCAAAATCCACTTGAAAGACTTTGTTAAAATCTAGTAAAGCCAACACAGGATGCTTCATTACCTTCGTCTTCAATAATTCAAAGCTCCTATTTTCTCTAGTTGTCCACTTGAAATCCTTTCTATCTCCTTTCATTGTTTCTATCATAGGGATACAAATTGAACTAAAATTTCTGATGAACTTCTGATAGAAACTAGCCAATCCATGAAATGATCTTAACTCTCTAGTGCTCTCTAGTGTAGGCCAATCAACAATTTCTTGTACTTTCTCAGGATCCATCCGCAGATATCACAAATCTCATGTAAACTAACTCTTCTTTCATGAAACTGTACTTCTTAATGTTTACCAACAAATTCTCTTCTCTCAACCTTTACAAAACTTATCTTACATGCAACATATGTTCCTCCTTTGTCTTACTGAAAATCAGAATGTCATCCAAGTACACAATAACAAACTTACCTAAAAAAACTATTCAATACCTCATTCATCAATATCATGAAAGTTCTTGGTGTATTAGTCAGTCCAAAAGGCACCACCAACCATTCATATAGTCCTTCATTTGTCTTGAATGTTTTCTTCCACTCATCTCCTTCTCTGATTTAGATCTGATGGTATCTACTCTTCAATTCTATCTTTGTATAATATCTGGCTCCACTTTAACAATCCATTATGTCATCCATCCTAGGCAAATGGATTCGATAATTTACCGTGATCTTATTTATTGCTCTGGAATTAGTACACATCCTCCATTCTCCATTCTCCTTAGGTTCTAACACTACTAGAACTACACAAGGAATCAAACTCTCTCAAATCAAACCTTTCCTCAACAAATCTTGTGTTTGTCTGTTTAACTCCTCATTCTCTGTCGATGTCATCTGATGTGTTGCTTTATTAGGAAAACTAGTTCCGAGAATCGGGTCCATACAATGACTAATGCTTCTCATAGGGGGCAACCCATCAATTATATTATCTAAAATGATGTCTCCATACTCTGTCAGCAACTCTTTTATCTCCTCCAATGATTCTTCTTCAATCTTCGGATCTTCATTCTTCTTAGGAATTAAGGAAAAGCACATATTCTCATGTCTCATCCCATCCAAGAACTTCCTTCCATCAACTAGACAAACTCTATAATTTGTGTGGGGGAAAAAGTGAGACTAGGTTATCATGCCCTAACCCTACCTTTTGTCACACATTACGGAATACGAAAGAGCCTAGAGGTATCACACAATTGGCTACTTATTTTTATGAAAGAGAGAGCCATGGGCTACCTATTAGGGTTTCTATTCCTTTGTTGAAATTGTAAGATCAAGTAATGCAAGTTCAAACCCTAATCCCAAAATGCAAGTATGAACTAATAACAAGATTGCAGAATTGAGATTAATCAATGAACAGCTGTAAATACAAGGATGAAATAATAATGCAGATGTGTACCCAGAGTCAAAATCGGACTAAAAATGTGCGGGATGGGGGCGCGGGCGCCACTGTCCTGAAAACTACACCGGAAACTGTCGTTTTGCACTTTGAAACACTGTCGGAAAGCTGTCTGAAAGCTGTCTGTCCGGAGGACCAGGGCGCCTAGCACCTCTGTCCCAGGGACCAGGGCACCCAACGCCCCTATCCTGGTAGGACCAGGGTGCCCAGCGCCCCTGTCCCAGTCTTTTGCTCTGCAATTTGATACAGAGTGTTGTCTCGACCTATTCTCTCCGGATCTGTATCTTGCGGCATCGTCCGAGTCCCGAAACCTGCACTTATATCTGAAAAAGGGTGTATGGGCGGCTATATAGGGTTTTGCCTTAGTCAAACCCCCGCTTCAGTGATTTCCACCTCCACGAATAGCCAAGTTGTTTTGTAAAATGTATTGTGTGTGCAGACCTAGTGTGTGTGCAAGGTCCTAAAATGCAAGAAAGCAAACTAGAGCAACCTAGAAAGTAAACCCTAATTGCTTGTAAGTGATAATGTAAATGCTCTAAATCAAGATGCAAAGTGATCTAAAGCATGAATGAAGGATATATTGAAGCTTTATGCAAAGACATGAAAACAACATGAAATCATACCCAACCCTCAAGGGAGAGGTACAAGCCAATCTTCAGTCGATAATCTCCTATTGTTCTTCAATGTCTTCCAAGCCCTAAATGGATGAATGGAATTGATAAATGCTTGATAGAAAGATGTTGTAAGATGTTGAAGTCTTCAAAGATCTGCTCTTTCGCTACATATGAGGTTCCTGAAAACAAAATTCTGATGCTTTCAAATGAAGAAAGAGAGCTCTTATGTATGAAACCCTAGGTCACAATTTCATCTTTTGGCCGACCTAGAGATTGAATATCCCATCAATTTCTTGGGGTTAAGCTTTATTTTATGATTGGATTGCGCTCCTAAAATTTTGGGAAAAATGTCTGGGACCGTGTGCACTCTGGGTGCCACAGTCCCGACAACTTTTCACCAAATTTTCAGGGCCGTCAGATATGATGATTTTAGAGAGAATCCCAAAGTTACAGGTGATTTCGAGATGTTTTGACCCCCGAAATCAAGCCCCCAAGCTCAGAATAGGGCCTAATTAGGGTTTTTGATTAAGTGATGTATTGGAGGAATAAAATGAAAGGGGCACACTTTAATGAAAGGGCCCGACTTTGTGATGTGGAAGATGATGAAATAGAACCTTTAGACCTAATTAATTTGATTAATTAAGTGCTAAAGGGGAAATGCAATGCAAAATGCAACTGCGCCAAGGCAGGTGCTAAACTAGGTGTTAAATTGTGCTGCTTTAGCAAGTGCATACAATTTATGACGTTACATTTAGCCCCCACTTTAGTGGTCATATGAGTACTACGTGCATATGCAAGCTAAAGTACAGAAAGTAAACATTATTTGAAATAGGATATATCCATAAGTTGTCGGATGAAGCCCCCAGCGGTATCTGCAGTACACAGTTAGGAACTGCACCCTACAAAACACACGTTAGATCACAAAAATCGCCTAATGCTTACTAAGGAAAGTGATGAAATTTGTGAGTAGCTGTATGCCCCCCCTGTTTCGACTTGCTTATTAGGGAGGTGAAACAGGGTAGCATGTTTACTTACGACAAATTGTGTAAGAGAGTATTGATGAGGGATGTTCACTGAAAAGGATTCATCAAAGCACTTTTTGGAACATCTCGAGAGTAGGGGAATGAAAATACGATTCCTACGCAACAAACGGTTCGAAAATCGCATCTCCCAAACTCAAGTTATAATGAAATGAGTGAAAGAGGAAAATTAGGGTTTTTGAAAGTAAAGGTAAAGGAATGAACATATATACCTTGAAAGAGACATATTCATTTGTCACTTTGTTGATTCTGAGTATTGTTCATTGCAGCGGAGCCCACATAGCCATCATCATGCCTTCACGATGACCAGAGCGTCCCACGAGGGTTGAGATCCTGTGCCAGGCCGTGATTGACGATGAGCCACTGGACGAGGTGAGTTGACTGAACATTTGACTTTTGATTTTTCGCATTTTGACTTTTCTGTGATCGTTTGTGGGCCCTGAAGGCTGACCCGGGCCCCACCCAGGGCGCCATGGTCCCCCCAAGGCACCATGGTCCCTGTGGGGCGCCCTGGTCCCCCCAGGGCGCCATGGTCCCTGACAGGGCGCCATGGTCCCAATCAGGGCTTGGCATACGATGTTCGATAGTTTGCATGAGCGATTTTGATGATCGAGTACTGATTACGGTTATGTTTTTGTGTTGCAGGGCCTTCCATACATGAGAGAGCATACAGCGGGACATATTCTTCGCAGTTTGCGAGATCAGATTCTGCGGCTTACTCAGTCAGAGAGAGACACATTGTCGATAGTAGGATTATGGTATGTGATCCTCATGCCAGCCATTTGGTTCCATCCTGCAATGCTGATGGCATTGATGGAGCGATGGGATCCTGACACATGCACATTTCATCTTCCGGTAGGGGAGCTGATGGTTACACTCGAGGATGTGTACCGTATACTTTGTCTTCCTATCAGAGGAGCGACTGTTACATACGCGACCGATCGGTCAGCGGAGGATCATCAGAGAGAGCAGGTATATTGCATAGGGAGAGTCATGCCGAGCGAGACGAGAGGTCGCATCATGGTCAGCTGGCTCTTACATCCTACAGGGGAGGTACCCCTTCTGAGACGCCTTATGATCGCCATCATAGCACTAGCCATCTGCCCTAATGGGCGAGGCACGCACATGCATGGGGGTCTCACATGGTGCATCAAAGCGATGGAGAGACACAGGAGAGTCTATGCTTGGGGTCGGAGTATGCTTGCACATCTCTATCACGACCTTGAGGAGTATGTATTTGGACAGGGTTGCAGTTTGATGACATGCACACTTCTGCAGGTATGGATTTTAGAGCACTTCACATGCACCAGGCCTGTTGGCTTTCCGCTGAGTATGGCTAGCGAGCGACCTAGGGTGTTTGCTTATCCACTTACCAGCGAGTGGAGATTTGGAGATTTTTTATATTGGACAGTGATTTTTGATAGACTGACAGCCGAGGTGACAGTGTGGAGACCTTACCTGCGGATGCACAGATGGGATGGGATGGAGAGACAGTTAGCATGCTTACAGAGGAACCGCCTACTACAGGGATGATATTCACACATCATAGTCCCTTTCTACTTTGACCGAGTACGGAGGCAGTTTGGGCTAGAGCAGTGTGTTCCAACCGATGTGCCCATCTATACTCGACACTCATGGGTCCTTCCCAGACCTAGAGCAGTAGCGAGACCGACGATAGATGACATCGAGACTACAGATATAGAGGGATCTGATCAGGATGTAGTCACTAATTATTCTGCAGAGCCTGGAGCACAGCGCAGGTATGTCTCATGGTTTATGAGATCATATCCAGGTCCTATCTTTCCACCAGATCACCCGACAGGCCATCCAGGCCCATGGAGACATGGAGACCAAGATGAGTACCAGGGATCTAGGTCAGAGGAGCCAAAGGAGGGAGAGGGTCATGAGGAGGCAGGAGATCCTGATCCACCTACAGGCGAGCAGCCCAGCACCGAGGAGGAGGAGAATACAGATAGAGATGAGGATGAGGAGGAGAGAACTGATGATGAGGAGAACGAGGATGCAGATGAGGATAGAGATGATGAGGAGGAGTCAGATGTAGCTCCTCACCATTCAGGGGATGATACCATAGCTCTGGATCCTCCTCTTATTCCCCAACAGGGGGAACATGAGGCGATACGGAGACTTGTTCCTAGTACCGTCCAGCCGACACCCATCGTGCACAGATTAGTCGAGCGAGGGGAGCCTAGTAGATCCCAATCACAGATGCTACCGTATCATGATCCCTACTGGCGCGAGGGAGACCGAGGTATAGTAGGTTTAAATTGATTATTAATGTTTTGATGATATAGAATGGTACTAATACAAAAATCTATTCTACTGCCACAGCTAATGTGCAGGAGTGTCGTTCCCTGATTCAGTAGGCAGTGATAGACATTTCCACGATAGCACAGATCCCCAGTTCCTCACAGATTTCCTATAGGCCTCAGGGGAACACAGGTCGGCATGAGGACTTGTTTTCCCCATTCCGAGTTCAGGTCAACATATGGAGGGAGAGAGAGAGAGTCCTATCAGAGGACCTTCAGCAGGCACAGCGAGATCTAGCAGTAGCTCAGGCCGAGGCTACCACCTATCGTGCGATTCTTATGGATAGGGATCATAGGAGTTCCTCTCGAAGTCACTCACGGTTTGTATCACGCTACACACCCATGGGTCCACCTTCACGGCCAGATCAGGAGGGAGCGTCCAGTCGACACTCTCCAGCCACTAGTCCTAGGGATAGGAGATGATTTTATGATGTAGGAGAGGTCACATTTTGGATGTATAGTGACCTATATTTGTATACGATCCACATATATATATGTATATATACATGCTTCTCTTTTGTCTCAAATGTGTTATCTTTAATGCTTAAAACAATGTATATTTTTCTTTGATTAAATCTAATACATTTGGTAAATGTACATGTATGTTCAGAATTTAATTTCCATGTGATTGATTTCTCAATGCTCCATGATTAAATTGATACATGTGTGACTTAATTAAATATTTAATCAAGTACTACATTGATGATTGGGAAGAAATATGCATTAAGTCTAAGAATCATATAACTAACGTGATTTAATTTTGAACTTAAACACAACATGATACGATTCTACTTAACACATAAAGACACTGTATAATATGCTAGCATAATGGAAATGTAAATCTTTTACAACTTACATAAATGAATTCAAGACAAACTATGAAGTAAGGAAACACGCTTGTCAAGAACGAAGCAATATAGATTAAACATCATAACATTTAATTCTATTTTGCTCTAATTAGGAGATACTAACATATTACCCAATGTTGAAGAACTGAAAAGAAGATAAATAAGGAATGAAGAATTAAGCATAATATCTACACAAGTTCATAGCATTTATAGGTTCCTTAAGAGGTGTATCATCTACATCCGCTATTTTGTAAGCACCTGATCCATAATCCTCAATAACGATTTATGGTCCAAGCCAATTAGGACTGAATTTTCCCTTTTCTGCAGGTAAGGCATTCACATTGCGCTGATTCTCATAGAGGACTAAGTCACCTACTGAGAAGGAACGTTGAATAACCTTATCATTATAGCTTCGTTGTAGAGTTTTGTGATATGCTTGAATATGCTCAAGAGCGTTTATACGTTGTTCATCAAGCATCTCAAGTTGTTGAAGTCGTTGTTCTCTATAAGAGTCATCATCTACTATACCTTTGAGAGAAACCCTAAGTGATGGAATCTCTAGCTCTAAAGGCATAATAGCATTAGCACCATAAACAAGATTATAAGGAGTAGTTCCCGTGGCAATTCGTACACTCATTCGGTAGGCCCAAAGAGCATAGATTAGCTGATTACTCCAATCCTTACCATGCTTATTCACAGTTTTGTGAAAAATTTGTTTGATTATTTTATTGGATGATTCGGCTTGACCATTTGACTGAGGATAGTATGGTGTAGAAAATTGATGTTTGATATGATACTTCTCGAGGAATTTCTTCACGTCCTTGTTCTTAAATGATGTCCCATTATCTGAGATTATAGTAGAAGGTATCCCGAATCGAGAAATGATATTTTCTAGAAGAAATTGACAAATCAATTCAGCAGTGGTAGAGCGAAGGGGAATAGCTTCTACCCACTTCGTAAAGTAATCTGTTGTGGTTATAATGAAGGTGTGTCCTTGAGATGAAGGAGGAGAGATTTTACCAATAAGATCCAAACCCCATGCGGAAAAAGGCCAAGAAGCTACTTGAGAACGGAGTTCTTGGGTAGGAGCATAAATCAGATTATTATGTTGTTGACATTGATGACATTTCTTAACAAATGAAAAGGAATCCTTCTGCATAGTTTGCCAATAGTATCCCATACGAAGCAATCTATGAACCAAGGATTTTCCTCCAAAATGTCCCCCACAGGCACCTAAATGCGCCTCTTCAAGAGCAACGGGGATTTCTGATTTGTTAAGACAGCGAAGGAGAAGACCATCATAACCCCTTCGGTAAAGGACATTAGAAAGAATGATATATCTAGTAGACAACTTGCGAATTCTAGCCCTAGTGTTTCTATTAGCAGAATCAGGAAAGGTACCATCGGTCAAATATCTTACGATATGCGAGTACCATTCATCTGAGTCTATAAAGTCGCAACATGTTACCAGACTAGGATCGTCTACAATAGCTAGAGAAATAAGGTTGTGAATAACAAATTTAAGATCAACCACAGGGTCCTCTAAAGATACTAGAGAAGCCACACAGGCCATTGCATCCGCATGTCGATTATCTTTTCGAGGAACAGGTTCTATGGTGTAAGAATCAAATTTTTGTAACAAAGAGATAGCAAGGTCTTTATATTGTGATAACTTGTCTTGTTTTGCTTGATATATTCTTGTTACTTGTCTTATAATCAATTGCGAATCTCCATAGATATGTATGTGTTTTATATTCAGAGCTAAGGCTGCTTTTATTCCCACTATAAGAGCCTCATACTCAGCAATGTTATTGGTACACAGGAAATTTAGACGATAGGATAAGGGAATGGGTTTCTTTGTAGGAGAAATCAGAACAACACCTGCCCCCGATCCCGTACGACACTTAGAGCCATCAAAGTATAACTCCCAAGTTTCATCTTTCTCTATAGAAAGAATGAAGTCGTCAGGAAAAGACTCAGGGTTAGGGAAGGAGAAAGGTGAAGGGGCCTCAGCTAGGTGATCGGTCAATGCTTGCCCTTTAATTGCTCTTTGTGAAACAAATTTAAGGTCAAATTCAGTTAACATCATAACCCACTTAGCTAGGCGTCCTGATAAATCAGTTTTAGAGAAAAGATGCTTTAACGGATCAAACTTTACCATGACGTGGACTTCTGAATTTAAGAGATAATGTCTCAATTTCTGAGTCGCAAACACCAAGGCCAAGCATTGTCTTTCTATTGCAGAATATCGGGTCTCATAATCGAGTAAGGTACGACTTATGTAATAAACCAGACATTCTTTACCATCTTTATCATGTTGTGCCAATAATGCTGCAAGAGCATGAGAGGAAGCAGCTGTATATAGAAGGAAGGGTTTAGAAGGTTCAGCCGGTCGAAGGATAGGAGGACTAGCCAAATACACTTTTAAATCTTCAAATGCTTGCTGACAATCCTCAATCCATTAAAAAGTGATATCCTTTTTAAGGAGTTGAGTAAAAGAAAAGGTACGATCCGCAAGTTGAGACACGAACCTACGAATGGCTTGAATCTTTCCTTGTAAGCTTTTAAGTTGAGACACATTTCTAGGAGGTGGCATGTTGACAATAGCATCTATTTTCTTAGTGTCCACCTCAATCCCACGATGCGAAACTATGAATCCTAATAGTTTTCCACTATCCACACCAAAAACACATTTTCGGGGATTCAAGCGCATGTGATATTTACGAATTCTTTCAAAGATTTGACGAAGGATTTTAATATGATCCATGCGAAGAAAGGATTTGGCTAAAATATCATCAACATAATCCTCTAAAATCTTATGCATATAATCATGAAAGATAAGGGTCATTGCTCGTTGATAAGTTGCACCGGCATTTTTAAGTCCAAAAGGCATCATTATCCAACAAAACGTACCCCAAGGAGTAGTGAAAGCAGTTTTGAATTGATCTTGAGGGTTAATAAAAATTTGATTGTATCCTGAAAAACCATCCATGAAGGATAACAAGGCATGTCCTGCCGTAGAATCAACTATCATGTCAATGTTTGGAAGAGGAAAATCATCTCTTAAAGAAGCCTTATTTAGATCTCGAAAGTCGGTACACATTCTTATTTTGTTATCTGGTTTAGCCACAGTGACAATATTTGAAATCCATGGGGAATAATCAATAGGGCAGATAAATCCAGCCTCCAATAACTTTTCAATCTCAGCCTTAACAAGCAAAGCTACCTTAGGATTCATTTTTCGAATCTTTTGTTTCACGGGCTTAGCATCAGGAACTAAGACAATGTTATGAGTAACAATCTTAGGATCTATACCAGGCATGTCAAAGTAGGTCCAAGCAAAGATCTCGAGGAATTCATGCAATAAATCTTCATATTGTTTTTGTTCCTCTCCATCCAAACATTTTCCAATTTTAATAACTTTCTCTTCATTGCAAGGATCCATCTTAACATTAGTGGTGTCACTTATGAGAAGATTACTTTGTTGAGGAGTATCCTTTAGCTGAGGGAATTCTTTCACAATCTCATCATTATCTATCTCTTTTCCAAAGTAGGCTTCAATGTTCAAACAATAAGGGAGTCCCCTATTGTGATGATAACGAGGAAGAGTGTCATATGCTCCTAAAAATTCAGCTAAAGCATCATCGGTAGGGAAAACGTCAAAAGCACAAGCACACGAAGGGTCTCCATCAATGTACTCAGGATTTGTATTGATAGAGATGTAGAAATAACATTAACACTAATGCATGGTCTTTTAGAAGCTTTAGTGCGCTTGCAGGGATTATAGCCAAGTCCAAAGGCATAACTGTGAAAATTAGTCTCTAGAGGAACTTTTATCCCTTGTTCATGAGCACTGCAACCATTTCCATGATACCCATGCTTAGCAAAAATGCGAAAACCACGACCATAACGATCAGCCATTTTAGGAAGAGAAGGTGGTTTTTCATAAGACAAAGAATCAAACTCTTCATAATTAGAGGTGTGAGGAGAAGAAGTTTGAGAAGCGGCCACAAAATTATTACTCATAGGTTCGGGTAAGATTGATTGATTTTTAGCTTCTTCCTTCTTTTCAACTTTAAGCTCTCTAGAAGGAACCTTATATTCACCTACAAAGGTGGGATTAAAATCAAGAGATCCCCAATCGTCTTCTTCGAGGATCTTCCCAAGATCAAAATCCTTCTTATGTGTAGTTTCAAGTCGAGAAGAATCTTCTTCAAGAGCTCCAGGCTCATCCGAAGAATTTTAATCATCGGAGAGCGAGGATTCACTGATAGGTATCTTATTTAAAGAGTCATCACTAGATGAGGATGGCTTAGAAGAACCCCCCTTGGAAGTAGATGTTTGCAAACAAGCTTGAAAATTAGTATCACCTATCAAGGTATATGTCTTATTGTTATAAATAAATTTAACTTGTCTATGCAATGTAGAGGGGACAGCTTGCATACTGTGAATCCAAGGTCTCCCTAGTAGCAAGTTGTACGTTAGATTTCCTGACATAACATGGATAGGTGTAGGCAAAGTAACAGGCCCCACTGTGATAGGTAAGGTGATAGTACCTAATGAAGTTTTAGCCACATTATCAAAGCCTCGAATAGGACGAGAGTCCGGTTCAATTAAGGATGTATCCACATTCATCTTATGAAAAAGATTAATGCTACACACATTGAGACCAGAACCATTATCCACTAGTGTTCGCCTTATAGCAGTGTCTTTCATGATAACCACAATCATCAAGGGATCATATTGATGTTGGATTTCACTAGTAGGCAACTCATCTTGGGTAAACACAATTTGAGCTTTAGGATTCATCACAAAGTTAACCAAAGATGCTATATTACTAGATGTATTCGGTGGAGGAACATTCAAATCTTTCAAGGCATCTTGTAACATTCCATGATGAGCGGAAGAAGTTTGAATCAAATCCCAAAGGGATATCTTAGCAGGGGTAGCTTTAAGTTGTTCTATGAGATCATATTCCTTACTAAGAACTTGCG